>NC_087357.1:57516615-57819645 GCF_030014295.1 Loxodonta africana | reverse complement strand
TATATGAAAAATTAGAGTTTTCGTCTGTTCATATTTGAACTTTGTGTTTGGCACATTTGTGATTAAAAGTTGAACCAATAAATTCGTATTTCCTTATGTGTTCCAGAATGGATTGTCTCCATTGCATATGGCCACACAAGGGGATCATCTAAACTGTGTCCAGCTTCTCCTCCAGCATAACGTGCCTGTGGACGACGTCACCAATGATTACCTAACCGCCCTGCATGTGGCTGCCCACTGTGGCCATTATAAAGTTGCCAAGGTTCTCTTGGACAAGAAAGCTAATCCCAATGCCAAAGCCCTGGTGAGTGGCTCAGCCAATAAGCCCAGTCTGAGTTGGCTTGTTGACTACATGCTACCCGTGCATCTGAAGGGATTTCTCTTGAGAAGGTAAAAATGGAAGATGCTAGTTAAATAAAGTATAACTTTTGTCAATTTTTTCAAATATCCTCTGGAAATCTACAAGACCTATTACTGGTATGTATGGGTTGATTGAGGTAAGTCATTAACTATGGTCATACTAGTGAGTCTCTTCCATAAATGAAACATAAAGACTATACAATTTTAAGAAGACCAGAGTGGTCAACCTCATATTATTATCAGTAAAGTTATAATTATGGGAATGAAAAGTTGTTTTGTTTTTTTTTTTTCCTGAGACCTAAAAACATTAGTCAAAACAATCAAAAACTTTTAAGAGGTCTAAGAATTTGTGAGCTGAAATTTCATATTGTTGATCATGTAAGTTAATGAAATAGTGCCTCCTTTTCCTACTGATACAAATCAAAATTTGGTTCTAGTTTCTACTCTTAACTCCTCAAATGATTTGCTCTTTTAACCTAGAATAAATCCCTCGGCTCCACTATACTTCGGATTTCTCAGCAGTAAACTCATGCCAATACCCATTAGACCACGAAATTGTTATTTTAAAATACTTAAAGTACAATAGAACTTCCAGGAAAAGTAATTTTCCCATATCAGACTATTGGAATAAAAATTTATTGTCTTGTTTTAGGATGAAAGAGTGAATACATAATTGAGACATTTAGTTAATCATACTCACCTATCAGTTTTATTATGGTTTCGTTCACCATCAAGATGAATTTGACTTTTTCTACTACTCACCAAGTATTGATGGGCTACCCAACTTCCTCCATGACTCAGCCCAAAGCCACCATTCACATCCTGTCCCAGGCAATTGTTCCCTTCATTTAAAAATATGTATATGGGGTCAGGCTGGATGGTAATTCCACTGTAATCAGTAAGAGAGCCTCAATTTTTATTTACCTTCTTCTAGTGAAGGAAATAGAAATGATAACGGAATACAAAATTGAGAGAGAAGAAGGGCAGCAACTTGCTTGCTCTGAAAAGTCTGCCATTCAGCCAAACATGGTCAGAGCTTATAGATTTGTCTGCCACTGCTTTTTAGACATTCCATAACCTGAGTTATGTGTAGACTTTATGGGCCTAAATGTGTATTTTATGTGCCTCCATTTAATGAGAGAATAAATTCCAAAGCATCAAAAATTATGAAACTGCGGAAGGGGATTTCTGATTTTATGTGGAGGTGTCTAGAAGGTAGAAGCATGGAAAGAAGGCAGAGGAAAGAGAAATCCATCCTATAATGACAATAGAAAACAACCATAGAACTAGAAACAGGAGAATTTTATGAGACAAGAAGGAAAATTGAAGAGATAGTTCCTTGTTTTCCATTTGTGTTTGTCTTTGGAAAAATAAATGGTCCCAGCTTAGGAAGTTGTTAAATTTAGTTCAGAATAAGTATTCGTCACTCATGTTTAGGAAAAAAGAAGTCACTAGATTTTAGAGAAAACAAGTGAGTTCACTAGCAATTTTGAGTTAAAGACTGTCATCTAATCATCCCTTTTAGCATGGGGCTGTGCTCGTTTACAAATGGCGTGTTAGCCTGTCTGAAGGAATCCAAGGTGCCTCTGTGTTCTGCAGGCCCTGAAATTCAGAATGGAGCTCTCTGTATCTCAGACACTTTCATGGCCATTATAATTCTAAAAGCTTTCAACAGAGCAGCATTTCAGGAGCTGGTAATCTGTCCAGTATATCAAACAGATCTTTGAATTCTGAGAAAGGAGGAAAAGAAATTAGCAATCATGACTCATTTTTCCATCCAAGAAAAAAAGTCTAAAAACAGGGTGTGGACTCTTTCTCTCTTGTTTTCTTCTGACAGAAGATTTTACAACATAGGAGGTTGTAGCCAGTCTTACTGAGATGGACTATGTCCAGGTAAAAGGTCTTGGGAACCAGTATGGGAGCACCTGCAGTGACTTTGACCTGAGCTTTTACAGTAGATCCTAGTTTTTTATTGTTACCCATTGTTGGCTGAAATAGGGCTACAGTCTTAATTATAAGGCAGTACAATTTAGTTGGTAATGTTAAAAAGCAGATTATTTTATTAGACTAAATGTTAAGCCCAATAATTCAAGTAGCATTTGGGTTAAGTTTTTGCTTTCTTGAAGTAAGCACCTACTTGAATCTTAGAGCTAGAGAAGAAATTAAAACATTTTACAAAATAGGCATTGATGATGTTTTCACTGTGAGAACAAATGTTTGGGCCCAGTTGCTTATAGCCTGTGTTGGAAATGAGGCAGAGGAGGGAAAGGCAATTCCAGAATAAAAGATCTAAGGGAATGCATGACCATTTTGCCTTAATGTGTAACAAAAATTTACTACCTGTTCATGATGACCAGTGCACCTTGGGCTCCTAGGACCAGCTAGACTACCTTTGCTTCCAGAAAAGAATCTACATCCTGTTAAACACCACATTGTTCCTGCTCCTTTCCCAGTCTTCACAGCACATCATTTTAGCAAAAATATTTACCACACACAGTGGAATTGGATTTCAGTGGAAAGCAGTCAAGCAAATATGTGCATTTGTTCCTTGCAGAATGGCTTCACCCCTCTTCATATTGCCTGCAAGAAGAATCGAATTAAAGTAATGGAACTCCTTCTGAAACACGGTGCATCCATCCAAGCTGTAACCGAGGTAAGAGGAATAGGGTCTCTGGGTTTCCAGAGGTTCTGAGAGTACAGTCTCAGCAACCAGGGTCCCAGTGCCATCTCCCAGATGCTTTACTCTGCATCTGATTGACACGGAAGGCTTTCTGAACCTTCACCAATGGGGCTGCTGGTCCTTAGCAGCAGCAGACATGACTGTGGGTAGGTGAGGGCAGATCCATCACCATGACTAGAAACAGAACCCCAAACGTGTTTCATGCTCAAGGGTGAGTGGTGCCTTCATTGAAACCATAATTTGTTTGAAATCCCGTAGCACAGTGGTCCTCAACTAGGGACAGTTTTGCCCTCCAGGAAACATTTGGCAATTTCTGGAGGTATTTTTGGTTGTTAGAACTGTAGAGTACTACTGGCATCTAGTGGACAGAGGCCAGGGATCCTGCTAAGCATCCCACAATGCACAGGACGGTCCCCCACATTATCTGTTGAAAACGTTAAAAATGCCGAGAAACCTGGCATAATGTAACCTCAGTGTGTTTGTGAAGATTGCTAGGCATTCAAACACATAATTAATGAAACACAGAGGTGGCTTAAGTCAGTAAAAGCCTAACTGTTTCTTTCACAGAACAAACCAGAACTCAGGGAAATTATCCATCAGAATGAGGGCTGAGCCTTCAACAGAGGAAAGCAGGCCTGGATCCATCTTCCCCTCCAGACTCATCTCCCACCCACTAACTCCACCCCCCCACTCCTCCTCTACCCTCGCCTCCTAGCACTCTGGGCTTCTAGGCTCCATGGAGTCCAGCCATTGGCACTTTAATACATTGGACACCCTTTCATTCACATCCGTATCTCTGCATCCTTCATGGGTCCTGCTCCCCACCCACACCCCCATGGCCCAGTTAATCCTGCACATCCCTCGGGACCAGCTCTGAGGCCATCTTCCTCCCCACCCTCTCCTCCCTCCCCGGCCTAGATTACACGCTCTTCCTAGGGACCATCAACACATCCTGTGCATTTTTCTATCAAAGTATTTATCCAGTCATCTTACTTATGACCCTGCCATTCCCACTGCTCCCTAGAAGATGCAGACTCCTTGAAGTAGGGCTGGATCTTACTGGTGTTTCTACCCACATTGCCTGCCCCATACTAGATCGTTCAGTAAGAGTTTACTGAATGCGTGAGTGAAGACTGCATTTGAAACAAACAAAAAAATTAAGGTGCACTTCAATGATTTTTGGTTTGCTTCAGTTTTTTATTTGCAAATGGAATATTTGTCTTGACATAATGCTCATAGTTTTAATGATAAATGATTTAAAATACTAATACTGACCTGTTTATCAGACATATGGCCTTGTGTTAGGTACCTTGTTATTTCAATTATAAAATAGTTTATTCTCAATACACAGGAACCCTTTTTAAAGATCAGATTCGATTCTGAAATAAAAGTAGACTTTTGACAGATGTTTAAATAGACGTACAGAGATGCTGGACAGCGATAAGAGGGTTCTATTGCCGGCCGTGGGCTCCCTAAGGGCTTTGAAAGTCAGTGCAGACCAAGATGATGGCTTTGCCTTGCGGACATTCTAACAACTCCCCCTACTGATGGAAAAAGATGCCAAATTGTAACAGAATTCTCTTTCGCCTTACTTTACTCAGTCCTTCTCACCATTTGAGCCCTGGACAGCCAGAATTTTTCCTCTTCTGTCTTTCTACCTCACTTTTTTTGTATAAAATTACATTTAAATAATTTTTTTTGATATTTCTCTAATTCCTGTTGAGAATAGCTACCCCTTTTCACCTCCTTTTAAAAACAGTTTTTTTTTTTCTAGCCATTCTATTTTTTTTTTGGCCGAATGTTCATATTGTAACTGAATTAAATTCTGAGAAAAGAAATTAAACATGGAATCATTTCATATTAAAAAAAAAAACACTGCCGAGCCGATTCCGACTCATAGGGACCCTGTAGGGCAGAGTAGAGCTGCCCCATAGAGTTTCCAAGGAGCACCTGGCGGATTCAAACTGCCAGCCTCTTGGTTAGTAGCCGTGGCGCTTAACCACTACGCCACCAGGGTTTCCTATAAAAAGCACATGTAAATCACAATCCTTAACAAGATTATTGACTCGACACTTTGATCATCTTTTTTATTTATCTACCCAAACTCACCATCAGGGACCCATCAGATACAAACTACCCTGGAATCAGCAAACTTTGCTTTACACTAAATAGTGTTATAGGGTGTATGTGTATGTATGTGTGCGTATGTAGGATTTGAACCAAACATGGTCTTGGGGCCACTGCAATATTCGCCTTAATTATATTCTCTTCATTTATAATACTAATAAATTTTTTAAATTTTATAATTGAAACTATCGATGCTAATCTGTCCATTTATTAAATGAATGGCTTTGTGTTAGGTACCCTATCGTTTCACACGCCATATAACCAGTTAATTCTGAGTGTACCTAAATTCTTTTTAAAGTCCTGAACAGGATCTGAAATAAAAGTCGAATTTTTATAAATGTGTGTGTAATCCCATAACACCCCTTAACACACACAAAGATTTTGTAGCAAAGAAAAAAAAAATACATCCTCAAGTTTTTTTCTTTCTAAGTTTCTTTCACAAATCTGTATAAAATATATGAAATGATCTTCTTTCTTCCTTAATGGATATGACATTGTCATCTGGTTGATTCCAATTCTTGGCAACCCCATCCGAACAGAGTAGAACTGCGCCGTAGGGTTTTCAAGGCTGTGACCTTTCGGACGCAGATTGCCAGGACTGTCTTCCAAGGTGCCTCTGGGTGGGTTCAATTCACCAACCTTTTAGCTAGCGGTCAACCATTCAACCATTTGTGCCACCCAGGAATTCCAGATATGACTTAGGTTTTTCATAATCACGGATTTAGCTGTAGGGAGATGATGACTATATATTGAGATATCTGCCTTATTGAATCTGTGATACAGTGGTGAGTGTCCTGATGTCTCCTGATCTGATCACTAAACTAGTTATGTTCAGGTAGATAAATGGATGGGTGGATGGATGGGTGGGTGGATAGATGGATGACAGGCAGACAAACCCTTTTCACAGTAAGCCAATAAACCAACATTTCCCTCTTCTCCCT
This sequence comes from Loxodonta africana, assembly GCF_030014295.1. Lineage (NCBI taxonomy): Eukaryota > Metazoa > Chordata > Mammalia > Proboscidea > Elephantidae > Loxodonta > Loxodonta africana. The sequence continues at coordinate 57,813,537 of NC_087357.1, read as the reverse complement.
CCAGTCGGGCCTTACCCCAATCCATGTTGCCGCCTTCATGGGGCATGTAAATATCGTATCACAACTAATGCATCATGGAGCCTCACCAAACACCACCAATGTGGTGAGTATCCTTTTAACATAGAAAGTCCAACTCTGAGTTAAGAAACTGGCAAAGGTTGCTTTTATCTACTTATTTTGTAATTGTACTTAAATTAATTTCTATTTTATTTGAGTACTTAAAAGGACAGAGTTTGAGACTACTTGTGGTTTCCTTTACTGCTAAGGTAAGATCTGTTCAGTTACTAGCTGGCCACAAATTGTTAGAACTTACTGATGGTGTCCATTAACCTTACAGGTACATTACTGGTGAATACTATGCTTTGAAAAGGAAAGTCTTTGTCTAGAGGGACTTCCTAAAATAGGAGTAGTAAGAACTGAGGCATGTCGAGGAGGTAGTTCATTATCTACATAAAGAAATTATTTCAAGTAACTTTGAAGTAATTTCTCTTTAGTGTGCTTGACCATATTATTGCAAACCTGTGAAATTCCGAGTTCATAGATTATCAGATGATGGCATCTTGCCCCCCCCATTTAGCTTTGCTCTGTCAGAACCACAGAACATTTCAGAGCACAGAGCAGTAACTTAACGACCTAGATAGGCATGTGGCATTTGACATCGTTTTATAGGATTTTAAATTTGACACCACAATAACATTAGCATACTGGACCACAAGCTTAAGAACATTCATTGGACTCATGAGCACTAAAGAAGTAAAAATAAAATAAGCAACATTCAGAACAGGAAGGGCAAGCTGTAAGGTCCTGCTTCTCACCCTGAGGGTAGGCCCCCAGTAAGACTTTTCTGGCAGCCAAATCAGCATGCCCAAGAGATAGAAACAGACCAGCCTCTCAGCTGCAATAGTCTTTCCTGGCACTAATGCCAGAAAGAGAATGGTTTCCTTCATAAAGAAAACACTGGGGTATATGCTGAAGAACATTTTCAGCATGTTTGAGTAAACACGATAACAAGTTTCATGTAAATGTGTCTTCCTTTGTGGCTCCACGGAAGTAGATGGTCTCTAAAGCAAAGTTAATTTCATAAAAGCAATTTAAAGGTGCTCATTTCTGGTACGAGAGAATATATATAATTCTTATTACTTCTTTTTACTTTTTCAATCTACTCATGTTTTCTCTAAAATAAGTAAATGAATGTTCCGAAGTAAACTCTATTTATTGAAAAGGACGGGGGAGGAAATGTCTAGTGGCAAAGAAAATGACCCCTTGGGATAGTGCCCAAAGACTAGGATACTGATCTGTTTAGATAACACAAGGAATGCAAACCAGCATCTGCAAGTGAAGTCTGGCCCTCAGGCCTGTTTATATGACCCAGTCTGGCCCTCGGGTGGATTTATATGACCTGTGCGGTGTTTTGTATTTAGTTTTGGCTTTGTGGTCCACATTTAAAACTTGAGAGCTTTATACCTATATCCAAAGTGCCACTTCTTTTTAACAATAGGAAGGTGTAGCATCCTGGGGCTGGCATTCCACACAGCTAAGGTGGCATTCTACAGGGGCCAGGTAGCAACTGCCCTGATTAAATAGGACACAGGGCTGTCCTGTTGAGCAGTAACCGCCTGCCGTGCCTCACTTTCACCCTCATCATCTTTTCACCCCTAATGAGGACACTCTGTAGATTATTGAGCAATGGTTCTGATACTGCTGGTGACTAGGCCTCCCTTGGGTTACACCAAATCCATGGCATCAGGAATCAGTCTCAGGTGAAATTCTTGTGTATCTGATTTCCTAGCCTTCCAATATAGAATGCCTTGGAACTATTTTTTATTTTAAAAAAATAATAACCCGAATCATAGGCTTTCTTCAAATAAAATATGTCACTTAACTTCAGAAGTGCAGTTAATTTACTATGCCATGTGTTCCCTAGAGAGGAGAAACAGCACTGCACATGGCAGCTCGATCAGGCCAAGCTGAAGTTGTGCGGTATCTGGTACAAGACGGAGCTCAGGTAGAAGCTAAAGCTAAGGTATGTGGAATACATGAAAAGTTTTGCTATTGAGGGAGGAGGGACTCTTGATTTTAATAAAATCTTTAAACATGTACATGTTCTTTTTCAAGAATATTTTCTTAAAATAGTGAACAAACTCCAGTGACTGAAGTTTCTACTCAAGTAAAATTTTGAGCAAACCCTTACCTTCATATTTGTTCATTGAGTCATTCCGTAAAATTAAAAAGAACAAGAACTTCATGCCAGAAATTGTTCTTGGCACATTGTTAATCCCTAAAAGATTAGGAATCAGCATGTAGGTGTGGTCCAGAGGTCTTCCTACTCTCAGGAGAATGACTTAAGCACAACGCTTCTAGAAAGTAGAATGGTTAAGAGAGGATATATTCTGTCTACACTGGATGACAAGAAACCTCCCATTTTATGAGGGTTGTTAGTTACATACAAAGCATTAAATATAGGGACTGGTTTTCACCCACAAGCTGAAATTGAGGATGGGAATTATAATGATGATTTATTAATGAGCAATGTGTATAACGATGGCTCAGAGACTGACTGCCTCAGCCAGATTGCTTGGGTTTGAATCTTGGTCCTCCATTTACTAGCTGTGTAACATTGGGCAAGTTAATTAACATCTCTGTGCCACGTTTCCTTACACAGTTTCTTCATCTAGAAAATGGGGATGATGATATTTGTAATTCGTAGGGTTGTTATGAGGAGTCATGAATTAATACAGATGGAGTACCTAGAACAGAGCCTGGGACATTGTAGGTGCTTAGTAAATGTATGGTGGTGGTGGTAGGGGTACATGAGGTTTTTCTTTGTCATCTATCTTTTTTATGATTCCAGTATTTCTCTTCCCTCTTGTGGCATCTCCACCAACTCTCCTCTTTTGCTTCCTACTGGTTACATGTATCTTCTTGCTTTGACCTTGACCCCCATCCTACCTACCCTTCCTGTGCTCTACTCTCCTCTCTGAACCTCCCATTCTTAATGGATTTACCTAAACTATCACATTCCTATAGGGGATTTCTTTCTGGAGAGCCACCACTAGCCCATAGGGCATCTTTGGGCAAATTAGGAAGATGCCCCTCCTACTTGGGGATAAGGGCCTAAGAGTACAGGACTTGGTGAGTGCCTCATGATTTGGGGTGAATTTTGATAAGGTGTTCCTACACTTTCTTGGAAGATGCAGCCCATGCCAGAGCAGGGTAGCTTTCACCACCCATTAGTCCCCTTGCCTGGAAGCCTTTGTACAGGGCACATCCGCTCAACACTACACTGGCCCCTCTTTTGTGACTCTGAGAAGGTAGAGCCAATAAAGTAATTCATACTATATGAGTGCCTGGTAACTGGTGGAAGTATAACCCTCCCAGGTATTTGTGTTTTACCAGGATCTATTCCCTTGACTACCAAAACAGGAATCTTTAGAGGTTAAAAATTAAATTATGCCAGGTAGTCATATGGACAGTTTACAGATGGAACTGCCTTTCACAGTTCTCATACTGATAGGTAATACCAAGGGTATTTAAAGAGCTTAGCTCCACCATCTCCACCTTTCTTAACCTTAAAGAAAAAGATAAATGAAATAATTTTTAGCATTGAATTGAAGAGTTGATTGTAGCCTCTGATCCCAAGCAGCTAAAATTCTCTGAATTTTTACAATGGCACCATTGTGTTGTCAGCTCATCACCTTTGCATTTCTGCCTTTCCATTTAGGATGACCAAACCCCACTCCACATTTCAGCCAGACTGGGGAAGGCAGATATAGTACAACAGCTGCTGCAGCAAGGAGCATCCCCAAATGCAGCCACAACTTCTGGGTACACCCCACTTCATCTTGCAGCCCGAGAGGGGCATGAGGACGTAGCCGCATTCCTTTTGGATCATGGCGCATCTCTATCTATAACAACAAAGGTATGAAAGCGAGTCTCAGAATCCTGGTGCGTCCCCCAAAATGCATCCTTATTACAACTCCCAACACAGTAATAGGTGCAGAAGCATTGGAATCCCGGGGTGATCATTGTCATGGCTAGCACAGCCTTGGGGCAGGGGAGGATAGTTGTTTGTATTTTGTGGGTTTTTTGTTTTTCCTTTTTGGCCTTGAGTTTCTCCGTACATTATCTTCTAGTGAAGCCTTATTGATATCTAGAATCAGAGATTTCTTGCAAGTTATTTAATAGACTGAAATGGTGGTTTAAAAACATAGCTACCAATTTCTTATACTGATCCCAAGTATATGGACCCCATTATACTCAGCTGGGCAGGTACTTTTATAATAGTTGCCAATCAGGTGAATTTTTCCGTGTTCTTTTTGTTTGTTTGTTGTTGTTATCTTGTCCAATTTATGTTTTGATTTTTTTATCTTGACTCTGATGCCTTGGAGTACCACCCTACCACTCAGTTCCTCTGCATGTGTAGAATGAAACTTTGGAGTGCATTTTTCTTGTAATACTAAATGAAAACCTAGCAAGTATGACAAGAAGATGAATTGGCCTACGTCATGTCTTAGAAATCTAAGAAATCCAGAAATTGGTAATATGCTGCCTTATTAGGATGTTGATAAGAAGCATTAATGTGTCATCAATGCAGAAGATAATTATAAGTACCTGGAGAACAATCTAGATAAATGATGACTACCTCAGACTTCATCTTCTGTGATTTTTTTAAGGCTTTTCAGTATAATTGAGAAGCAAATTCCTGGCTCTTTTTAAACACGTGAAACAGAATAGTAGATAATGGCGTTTGTGGTGCCCAGTACCTTTACCTTGCCAGTTGCCCATGACTTCTGCCTTGTTATGGTGTCATGAGGTTGTGTATTGATGACTCTCCAGTCCGTGACTCATGCTTGGGGCCCTCCCTGACAGCTCATCCTGACTAACCGGTTTATACTAAGGTGCTTCTAGGAGGTGAAAGGAAGGGAGAGCTGCTACTCAATTCTCAGCATCTAATTCTGCCATTTTTATTGAGCTTTATTCAGTTCTCCTGTGGTGGCAAAGGTGAGAGACACTCTGGCTCCTGCTCCTGCACGTGCATAAGGATATGTGTATTCATGGAAAAACTGAGAAAAAGGAAGAGAAAGGGCCCGATCTTGATGATGAGAGATTCCAGGAGGTCCTGATTTGACCTTGATTTTCTCAAACATTCCCTTCTAGATGCTCTCCAAATTGGGCCTGGGACCCTGTAGCCTAGTCTTCCCACAATATGAAATCCAAGAATGGCCCTGGAATAAGCCCCAGATCCAGCCATCCAATCTCATCTTGGTCAAATGCCTGAGAAGTCCCAGAATTAATGGCACGTTGTGGCTCAGGCAGCAGAAAAAGAAAGATTAGAGATTCTGGCATGTTCTGCTCATCGCTGGTGATAAGCGGATGCAACTCTTTATCTACCAGTCTTGGTTCTTAAATAACAGGCTTAACTGTCCTTCATCATCAGAATGACTCTTCAGTTCCAGAAAAGTGATATCCTTATGTCATTTCTATTTTCCATTGTATTATGTTTCTTTTTTCAGAAAGGATTTACTCCCCTTCATGTGGCAGCAAAATATGGGAAACTTGAAGTAGCCAACCTCCTGCTACAGAAAAGTGCATCTCCTGATGCTGCTGGGAAGGTATGAGGTCATCGGCCACCCTGTAACAAGCCACTTCCATGACAACCAAACAAGCAGTTGCTAATATTCACCAACCACCACTCAGATGATAACTCAGTTTTATTTAAGTCTCACTAGGATGAAGGAGACTTGGGAAATAGGAGGTGAATGTTGGGGTCCCAGTATTGCAGAAACTGTAATGTAAATTATGCTCCATGTTGCGTCCAATCTAATCCACTTTCCTAAATCTAGACCTCTGATGTTAAGGCTCCCGTGACACCGGTTGTTGTTTCTGCACATGTTTTCAGAGCGGACTAACTCCACTGCATGTAGCTGCACATTACGATAACCAGAAAGTGGCCCTTCTGCTTTTGGACCAAGGAGCCTCACCTCATGCGGCTGCAAAGGTACCTATAATTCAACAGCATGAGGAGACTGATGGGCTGTGTCTGTCGGTCTCTATAGATACATCTACATGGTTTTTCTTTGCCTGCAATGCCCTCCTAGCTTAGGTGCCACTTAAAATCACAGAAATTAAAGCTCCTTGGGAAATTGGTCCCTTCAGCTTTTTAGCCAACTAGGGTGGTAGATGCTCAATAAATATTTATTTGTCAGTTGATTTTTCTTGAAAATCCAGGACGTCTTGGAGCCTGGAGATGGGAAGAAGTTGGAGAGCTCTTTAGCCAGATTAAAAACATGAACGTAGCCTGAGGGAGTAAGAAATTTTGGATTTGTCCGAGTCGTCAAATATGTGTTACATTTTCCTGGCCGTAAAATATTGCCTTCGCATTGCTTATTGGTGTTTAATACCCTAGGTTGGGAAGTTTTGTGTATGTATTTTTGTTATTGCTAAGGACAGTCTTTATTCTTTCTGTTAGAGCATGTTTGACCAGTAGACAACCTAGATTTCTCATGAAAGAGATGCGTGGAGTAGGCAGCGTCTTTATCACTCTGGGATTCTGAATCAATAGACAAGTCAGAAAGAAGAGTTTATTTAAAGACGGGGTTTTGTTTTTTGTTGTTGTTTGTTTATTTGTTTTTAAAGTTCTTAAAATTAAGTACACTGGCATGAAGTTTCTGCCTGGGAACTTAGTGTTTGAGCTTTGTAGTTTGTTTATTTGTTTTGTTTTTAATTTTATTGTGCTTTTGGTGAAAGTTTACAGCTCAAGTTAATTTCTCATTCAAAAATTTATACACATTATTTTGTGACATCAGTTGCAATCTCTACTAAAAACAGGTTTTGACAAATTATTAGTGATCAGGAGGCTACGGTCAGAGAATACAGGAATGATAGATACCGTGATTTAAAGGTTGGCAAATTCTTGTACTAAGTACTGGTGGATGAAGGATCTTTTAGCATCACTAATGCTTTCTCCATCTTTGTTTCACTATTCCGTTTTAGGGCAGCTTCAGTCCTCTTCTTTAAACATAGTACTAAGACCAAATGTCTTGTACACACAGGTCAGTGAACTTGGGCCCTTCGAAGTTACTTTAGATACTTGAAGAAATAATATTTTCAGGTACTTTCTTCATTTAGAGAATAGGATGTCCTTGACAGGTATTTCTCCTCAGAGCCTCCTTTCCTGCATTTCTCAATCATTTCCTGCCCCGTACTCTCCAGAATATACCCAGTTAAATCTACAATTCAAAATCAAACCCCCAAACCTGCTTTTCATCTAACTGCCGTTTTCTGACCTTGACAAACATACTTTCTATCGTAAAACCACGTATTAACTTTTGATAAAAGCTCTATTTAAAAAAATGAGAAAATTTTATAATGAAATATAATAGCTGCCCATTTTATTTTGGTGTATTTTAATATCCCTTTGAGCTAGGATCGCCTTTCTTATATTAGAAATAACACCAGCTTCTTTGTAGGTAACCAATAAATAATTAATAAGTGAACTATTCATTCCTTACGTGGGAGTAATAATTTTGTCATGGCTGGTGCCAAGCAGTTTAGAGTTGACAGGAGTTATAAAGTAATAAGTGCAACTGAATGAGTCCAATCCACCTTTCCACCCACAAATAACTCTTAAACAGGTCTTGACAAAGAGTTGAAAAGCAGACATGTAAGTAAGTAATTCATTAGTTGCAACATCTCTTTAGTCTTAGATGTATCTTTTATAGTCAATTAAAAAAGGCTTTTCTAATCGACATCAATTCTTATTCCCATAGCACAAGTGCCTGCGTAAAAGCCTCTGTAATGCCATCTCTGCTGTGTGTAGAACCACCCCCATCTTCTGTGGCAGTGGTCCTGTTCAGGGGCTTTGTCTAGAATTTGAAACTGAGCCATAAAAAACAAAAACCAAGCTCATTGCTGTCGAGTCGATTCCAACTCATGGCAACCTTATAGGACAGAGTAGAACTGTCCCATAGAGTTCCCAAGGAGTACCTGGTGGATTTGAACTGCCAACCTTTAGGTTAGCAGCCGTAGCACTTAACCACTACGCCACCCGGGTTTCCTGAAACTGAGCAAAGCCAGTTATATCAGGTATGGATTGGGTTCAGCTGCTAGAAATGAGACCCAGGTACAGTGGTGTCAACAGATAAGGCTCTATTTTTCTCATCTCATAAGCAGCCAGGAGGTAGGCAGTAGGTGATGTTGGCTTAGGGTGTTGAGGCAAGTTCCCTGTGATGTTCTTGGCCTTTCCTTCCAGACACTGTTGGGGCTCAGGTCCCCTTTCTAGGCAGCAAGTGGGAAAGTCAGCATAATAGGGCTTTCCCAGAAACTCCACCAAGCCACTTCTGTTTACATCTCATTGGCTACTTCTATATGCAAGGGAGGTGGGGAAAGGTAATTTTTCAGCATGCTACCAGAGGTTCTTCTACTAAGAAGCAGGGAGAACAGATACAGGGTAGGCAAATAGCCTCCTCTACTCCAGGGAAGCTCAGGCGTTTCTGAATTCTGGCAGTGGCGAGAAATCGGGGACAAAGTCTCATTAAGGTGTGATTAGCATATGGATGTGACAGCGGTGATATCAGTGATAGCTCCTCCTCGAATCACAGCTTTTGTTCTTTTTTCTTAGAGCATGCGATGCTTTCTTCTGTCCCTTTCTTAACTGTTTTAGAATTGCCAAATATTTTCTTACTTATACATGCCCTTCTACAGACATGTTATTTTAGGTTGGGAGGAAGCTGAAAAAGTAGATGGGGTATTATAACTCATATTAGCAGAGCTGTTGCCAGCTGGACACTGTGCTTGAAGGAGCAGTGGCTTGAGTTTGGGCATAACCTGGGTACTAATTGTAGAAGGAAACCAAACCAAACCAAACCAAACCCTTTGCCATCGAGTCAATTCAGACTCATGATGACCTCATGTGTTACAGTGTAGAATGAGCACCATAGGGTTTTCTTGGATGTCATTTTTACAGAAGCAGATCGCCAGGCCTTTCTTCCACAGTGCCACCTAAAAAAAAAAATTTAGGGTGGGTTGAAATCACCAATCTTTTAATTAGTAGTCGAGCACAAAATATTTGCACCATCCAGGGACCTGTGGAAGGGATAGTGAGCCTTAACTTATTGTCAGGTTTCTCCTCCATAAAAATGTGCAATGTGTCTGTTGATATAGATCAGAAGAGAAGGTTGTGAAAGTATTTGGAAAAAATACAAATTATGGTGTAAATATGGAGCCCTGGTGGCGCACAAGTTAGGCACTTGGCTGCTAACTGAAAGGTTGGTGATTTGAACCTACCTTTTTAGCAGCTCTGCGGGAGAAAGACCTGGAGATGTACTTCCATAAAGATTACAGCCAAGACCATCCTATGGGGCAGTTCTGCTCTGTCACATGGGGTCCCTATGGGTCAGAACTGACTAAATGACACCCAACAACAGCAACAATGATGTAAATACTACATATTATTTTTTTATTATTTAAAATTACATTTGCTTTCATTTTCATCTGGAAATGCACACAGACATGGCAAGCACTTAGTCCTCTGTGTTAGTTATATTGTTATGTTATGCTAGGTTATGTTACATTAAGATTATCCTGCAGTTGAATTTTATACAATTTTTTCTTCCAATAAATGCATCTGTCTCCTTTCATTTGGCAAATAAGAATCATTTTACTTTCTAGAAATTAGAAAGACCACAGAAAATTTAGAAAATTCCATTATAGGCCTTAAGATAAGCTAGTTATTTATGATTCGAATATATATCTTAAGTATTTCTGAGATTAACTTTTCATTCTAAAAGAATACCATGAGTTGTTTTTCCCTTTATACTTTATTCTGTATCTTTGATAAGGAGCTCTGGATAAACCACTAATCAGTAGCTTGCCTGGAATTGGCATGAGTTATAGAAGATGTCAAAGGTTCTCTTGATGAGTATTTTTTTAGGGCCTAGGACTTTTGAGAGGAGTTTAGAAGTAATCAAGAGGATTGTTGTATCTGAAGGAGCCTTGGTGCCACAGTGGTTAAGCATTTGGCTGCTAATTGGAAGGTTGTTAGCAGTTCAAATCCACCAGCTGGTCCACAGGAGAGAGATGTGGCAATCGGCTCTGTAAGGATTACAGTATTGGAAACCCTATGGGGACAGTTCTGCTCTGTCTTATACTGTCGCTATAAGTCAGAATCGACTCGACGGCAATGGGCTTTTTGGATTTTGTTGTGTCTAAGAGAATACTGACCTGCCTTAACCTTTGTTTGAGAAGTGACCAACTGGAAAGTTATATCAGTAGTAAAAGCAAAAAGAGATAAGATGCATAGTAGGAAGCTAATCTCTGATTGTATGTTGCCTTTACCGCTCAGGTTAGCTAATGTTAGACATAGGATTAATTTGATTTCCTATTTTGGTGTTGCTTTGAGAATTTTCTCTCTTACATGGGGCAGGGAGGGTAAAAGAGTTCACCGCCTCCTGTCACTCATGGTGGAGTTGGGCTTCATCCAAAGCTCCACATTCAGCCCAAAGGCGTTGGTCTCTGAAGGGTGTGTCTGAGCAAAGGGCCAAATGCTTCCCGGGGCAGCTGGGGTTTCCAGATGGCAATAGGTTGAGACTAAAAATAGGGATATAAAATCTTCTACCCAGGCTCATCCAGTTACAGAGGCTGGTTTCAGAAGAGTCTGGAAGTGACATTTCCACTTTGCATGGGTTGACAGTCAATAGCCTAAATCTCCCTCAATCAATTAGAGAGTGTTTTTCAAGTGAGAAATACTGTCAGACTAGGAGATGCCAGTGACTTGAAATACAAGGGTTAATTGTGGTGGGCTGGCTAATCTGTGGGTGCAGCAGCCCCCAGAGCCCTCTGGGTTGTTTCCAAACTATCCTCATTGCTTTAACAACTTCAACTTGATCCAAACTTATTGTCTAGATTTTGATCATATCCCTGAATATAAATCCTCAAAATCCTCTTTCTCTAAATCCTCTTGTCTGTTTAAAGAAAAAAAAAATTGTAATTTGCCCTTGGCATACTTTATATAGTCAGATTCATGTCGGTGTCAAAATATAATCTTGCATTTCCCTTAAATGACTGTGAACCAGGACAAGGTCCCCAAAGCCTTTTCTCAGGGCAGGGAACTCTGAAGGCTCCTGAGGCATAGCTAATTAATTATTTGTCAAAGGTGTTTTGGTTGAGGTTGCTCTACCTCTGAGCGTCAGGGGTCAGCCAAGAGAAGGACGCCAGAATGTCCTGAAGCTCTAGTAAGAATTCCTTTCTTCATTTAATAAATATTTGCCAGTTAAAAGGTACTAGAGATACAAAGATAAATATATATGTACCCTCGGTAAGTTTATACTTTAGTAATAGAAGACAGATATCTAAGCAGACTCTTATTAGAGTTAGCTGGATGGACATGGGAGGGGAGCGAAGGGGAAGTAAAAGACATCAAGTAGGACTTGACCCTGCTGACTTTTCACATGACAGATAGATGCTGGCCTAGTGGGCAAGTTGGGGAGAAGTATTCTTGGTAAAACAGCCAAAACAGAGAAACCTCAGGCAAGATGTTGTTTAGGAGACTTGCAGGAAGATTAGTCCAGCGTTGTTGTTGTTATTAGCTGCCGTCGAGTAGGCTCGGACTCATGGCAACCTTATGTATAGTAGAACAAAACATTGCCTGATTCTGGTGCCGTCTGCATGATCATTGGGGTGTTTGAGACCATTGTTGCAGCTATGTATTGTGTCAGTCCATCTCATTGAAGGTTTCCCTCATTTTTACTGATCCTCTGCTTAACCAAACATGATGTCCTTTTCTAGTGAATGGTCTTTCCTGAGGATATGTTCAAAGTAAGCGAGGCAAAGTTTTGCCACCCTCACTTCTAAGGAGCATTCTGATTACATTTCTTCTAAGACTGATGAAGCGCAGAGCATAGAGACTGCATTTTGGTGAAACAGGAAATCAGACGGGCAGATCATGGCAGATTATAGCATCTTGACTGCTGGGAAAATTAGAATTTTTAACTTTTTGGCAATAGATGGGCATTAAAAAATAGGAAAACCCCTTTACTGTCAAATTGATTCCAACTCATGGTGACCGCATGTGCTACAGAGTAGAACTGCCCATAGGATTTTCTTGGCTGTAATCTTTATGGAAGCAGATTGCCAGGCCTTACTTCCACAGTGCTGCTGCGTGGGTTCAAACCACCAACGTTTATGTTAGTAGACAAGCGCAAGCTATTTGCACCACCCAGGAACCATAGATAACCAATCAAAAAGTTTTAAAGACGGAATGATGACTATGCCCCAATGGTACCATATAGTGTGTTGTTTCCCAGCAGGGGTTCTTCCCATCCCCACTTTAAGTAAAACAAATAATTGTTGAGCACCTACTAACATATTTCCTTGTAAAAGGGAAATTTCCTTTTGGAAAACTGGTGATACAATCAACAATAGGTACTCTGACTCTCTCACGTTAAATTATCTGAATTAAATTATGTTTCCCCTTGTTAGGAATGAGGGTACTACATTAAGGGGTTGATTTGTCAGTGTTTGCTTACTAAATCACGATTTCTTTAAGCAAAGAAAATCACTAGAAAGAGAGCATACTGTTTGAAAATGCACTGTACACATTTTTATCTTGTTCCTGGGCATGTGACCAAGTGATTCGTGTTGACAGAATGGTTATACGCCACTGCACATCGCTGCCAAAAAGAACCAGATGGACATAGCGACAACCCTGCTGGAGTATGGTGCTGATGCAAACGCGGTTACCCGGCAAGGAATTGCTTCCGTCCATCTTGCAGCTCAGGAAGGACACGTGGACATGGTGTCGCTACTCCTCAGCAGAAATGCTAACGTGAACCTGAGCAATAAGGTAGCCTTTTCTATTCTCTACAAAACGTACGTCACAACAAAATCTTACCCCACAGGAAGGTCACCAAAGATTCATGAAATATTTAGGTGAAATGGAAAGTGTAAAATATAATATTGGACACAGATGTTTACCAAAGTATTATTTATCATAGCAAAAACTTGAAAATAATATGTTTAACAACAAGAGAGTGGTAAATAAATATTTGCGAAGTCATGCAGTTGAGTAACACAAAGTCCACGAAGTAAAATGAGGTCCAGAAAGTTTTCGGAATAACATGAAGAAGCTCTTTTTAAGAATGTTAATTGAAAGAGCAACGTTATTATTTTACCAGAACATAGCAAATAACAAGTTGCAAATTATAGTCTGCTGATTCATTCCACAGTCATGTTTTGGGTGTCTACTCCTTGCCCATCTCAGGTTTAAATCCCAGGTTCCAAAGAGAAATTGGACACAGTGCTGCCTTCAGAGAGTTCTTTTTAAGAAAAGAAAATTTAGAGTAGCTGTTTTATCGAACAGATTCGAAAGGTTGTCAGCTTACAGATCTAGTCTTTATATATAAATTGGCAATAAAGACTTTGATAACTCTTCAGACACTCTTGCCCTCATCATTGATATCTGCTTGTATTAAAAAAAGGATCAGAGTGTTGTCAAGCAAAGTGAAAGTTCAGCCCACAATTGGTCAGAAACACTAATGAAGTTACTGCCTCTCACTGCATGTGTGAGAGAAATTAAGTTTATGGAACTGCTTGTTAATACCTGAGTCTGAGATCTACCCAAAACACAGAACAGATATTTCCAGATCTTCAAATAGCATGAAACTCTGTAAATGTGCCCCGGAATTCTTGAAAATCAACCTGACTGCCAGTTGCTGTCAAGTGAGTTCCAGCTCATGGCCACCTCATGTGTGTCAGAGTAGAACTGTGCTCCAGGGAGTTTTCAATAGCTGATTTTTCAGAAATAGTTAACCAAACCTTTCTTCTAAGGCACCTCTGGGTAGACTCGAACCCCCAGCCTTTCAGTTAGCAGCCAAGTGTGTTAACTGTTGCACCACCCAGAGGCCCCTGATAATTCACACAGCCAGGCATTTACCTTCTCCTCTTCCTGTTGGATCATGGCACAGTATGGCTGGCATATCTCAGCCATAGCATAGATAGTAGAGTTTCAAGATAGCAATAGTCTGTGGTGACAAGTAACAAGTAATTAAATATTTCTAAAATATATGTCCTGAGTTTAGGAATCACAGAAACCTGGCTCTAACTGGATGTATGATTTGGGCAAGTTAGGTGACCTCTCTGAGCCTCAGTTTCATCCTCTAGCAAATGAAGAGAAAAAATATTTACTTCACAGAGATGTCATGAAGATTAACTGAGATCATGTTTAGCACCTTCTTCTAAGTAGTACAAAAACATATAGTTATCTTAATTTTGGACTTTTCACAATTTTGAGAAAAAATTACTTTGCACTAATCTAAATTCCCAAGGTTGTAACTTAACAGAGTCTTTAGATCAAAAGACATACTTTGGAAGCCACGGAAACTTTTTCAGTGTTAGTGTCTTGAAAATCCTTTTTGATCATTACAGCAGAAGCACATTCTTCTTTTTTTCTTTTTTTTTCTGGTATACTTGATTTTTCGCTGTCTTTCGTTGTAAACATTAAAAAGAATGCACGTCTCACCATTTGAATGTGACTCACCAGGCAATTTCAAATATTCATTATAATCTGGATTTGTTTGAGTTTTTGAGTTTTCAAAACTTATTGACCAGCCTTTTAATAGTTTGCTACGAAATTCAACTTGTCTTAATTGAAATAGAAGACCTTACTTTCTCAAACTGAAGCCTGTTCTGGCATCAACTAGAGTGTATTGTCGCTTCTGAATCCAGAATATTGTGTTTTTTAAAATTCTGCCTCAAAGAGCCCACATTGACTTGGGAAAGACAGACAAGAAAACAGAGTTTAGATGCAGAATTATGATGCTCCTAATAGAGTTGTGCACACAGATGTAACAATAAGACCCTTTGTCTGGACAGGAAGAGAGGAAAGCTAGAAGTGGCTCCATGCTGAAGGTAGAGGATGGATAAACCATGGGGACAGTGTGAACATAGACCCGGGTGGGGGGTGAACGATGAGAAATTAGCACATGTACACAAAACTCATTCCCCAAACCTTGCTGAGAACCACTCAGTAAAGTATCTCCAGAGTTTTGAAAATTCTCAAACTTAGAATAGGTGATAACAGCTCTTTTACAAAATGTTGTGGCTGAAAAGTCTCTTTCCTCTGAAGTGGAATGTGGAACATTGTTCTATGATTATGTCAATGTTTGGGCGGTGCCAATTTTGGCCATGGTTTATTTTTCTCAAATTTCAGGTGAATGCATCAGTCCCCCATTTCAGACTTCCTCTTTTTTCAGTTTGAGTGAGTTTCCTCCCAAATTCCGTATACATTATTGAATGTCACCAGCAAATAACTCTTCCTGAATCCTCTAATTTGTTTGGTGAAATAGCAGCCCCTAAATAAATGACGTTCAGCAAGGAGAAGGCTCTGTACCCTTCCTGCCGCTGCTTTTGATCCACTCCTTTCCTCTGCCAAATAGGACAGGCTGATGTTCTCATTGCTCAGGTTATAGAGAGGAAGAGAGAAGGCTTTAGAACTCAAGAAATTAATGTCTGTGCTTGTAATGGATGAAAGAAAGAAATCTGCAAGCATTACAGCAACTCAGCTGCTCTTAAATATTATTTATGGAAAAAAAAATGCTTCACAATTGGAGGATTTTTAAACCAGAGTGCCAGTCTCAGTAATTTTTTTTTCCCCCTTGGCCATTGGAACAATCATATGGTCAACATATTCTATGGTAGGGTCATTTTCAAATATTCTGTCTCTTTAAGGCTATATGCCATCTAATGGCCTGGAAATTCTCAGAATATTCACGCTACATTTCACAGATGATCTTTCCGACCCAGAAGCAACATGTAGAAAATATTTGTCAGGCTTTGGGTATTAATGTTTGAAGGAGAAAATATCAGCATCGTATGTCAGTATTCACTGGGGCCTGCCTTGGAAAATAATTTTTATTTTACTTGTTTTTGCTGGGTTATTACCATTAGTAATGTTTTTAAAATCTTGCAAAAATTTGTTAAAAAAAAAAAAAAAAAGTATTTTTTTGGAGATGAACACCAAAGAATGCAAGGGAAAATGGCATCACGTTTTGTTCTCAGCTGGGATTTGCTTTAAAATTCTTTTGCAATGAAAAGGCAAAGAAGGGACGGACCAAGCAAATGTGGGAAATCCTTAATAATTGCCAAAGCTGGGATGACTATACAGGGTTCATTGAACCAAGCCCTCCAGTTTTGAGTATGTTTGAAATTTTTCATTAAGCCAATAGATAACAATGTTACCTCAGTGCTAATATGGTACAGTATATAAACATATTCTATAGATTTTTTTCATGTGAAAATTTGGGCTTATTATCCTAGAATTTGGAAACTCTGGTGGCATAGTGGTTAAGCGTTGGGCCGCTAACCAAAAGGTCAGGTCAGCAGTTCGAATCCACCAGGCGCTCCTTGGAAACCCTATGGGGCAGTGAATTCACAACTTGCTCCTTCTACATGGCTGTGTGTACTGCATTTTCTCTTGTAAGATGACTGTGGACTTGAATCTTTTGCAGAGTGGCCTGACCCCGCTCCATTTGGCTGCTCAAGAAGACAGGGTGAATGTGGCCGAAGTCCTCGTAAACCAAGGGGCACATATAGATGCTCAGACAAAGGTATCTCTCCCCTCATACAAAAAGAATGCACCTGTACAATGTGTCAGTTGGTGGCTGCTGTGTGGAAGCAACTACAGTTTTATGGGGGTGGGGGTGGGGCCTTCCATCTTTTATTCGTAATATTTCAAATGTTTATTTGTGCAAAGGACATCAAAGCTCTGGTTGTAATGTCCCTGGTGCTGTTGTCTTTAATGAGGGGACATTTTCCTAACTGCATATCAATATTGTTCTATAATAACACTATTGATTCCTTATTAAAGTGGATTCATGTTTCAAGGGCAGAAGGTGAAAGCTTGTACCTTTATTGGTTTTGTAACTGGCTAAAAAAAATACATGTAAAAAACATTTAGCAGTAATTCTGTGACCTCAGCTTTGTTCAGACATAATTTATGAAAAAGGATAAATTAAGGTTTATTTGATTATTACTTGCTTTCTAAATCCATAATAGTGTCATGTGTATTCATTTTCCTTTTCTCCCTCTCTCTCTTTTCCCTTTCCCCTTTTCATGGCCAAAATAACTCTCTTTGCAAAAAGCAAGTAAGAATTCAAAATTACAGATTAATCTCCTGTAATTTCAAACTCAAAAAAAAAACTAGTGCCATCGATCAATTCTCAGATAAGAAAAATGTATGTTTTGTGTCATCACCATAATTAATTTCATTTCTCTTGAACATTTTCTTTGAGTGTTTAATTTTGTTCCTTCTTCATATTAAACTGTTTTGTCTATTTTAAAACAGAACCTTTTTTCTATGTGCCACATGGACACACAAAAAAGAGTGCTTATTAAATGTTATATTGTGAATAAAAATATTTTATGTATAATATAGGTAAGTTCTGAGGTATATGTGAACAGATATTGAAGATACAAATAATATCCTCAGGAATTAGTGAGGTAAAAAAAGTATCGCAGATGTCAAAATCAGACTGAATTTAGCTTATTTTCTTTATTTTGCTTAGATATTTTCAGGAGTAAAGAATTTCCTACTTTGGAAATTTGCAACTTCATGATAAATATAAACACCTCCCAAAAAAACGCATTGCCATGAGTCATTTCCGACTCATAGCGACCCTATAGGACAGAGTAGAACTGCCCCATAGGGTTGCCAAGGAGTGGCTAGTGGTTTGAACTGCTGACCTTTTGGGTAGTGACTGAACTTTTAACCACTGTGCCACCAGGGCTCCATGATAAATATAAAAAAATAGTCACCATATATTATTTTATGCATACACACATACACCATCCACAAAGACTTAAACACTTCTTTAGGTTATCTCTCCTTTTATATACATAAAACTCTAGAACGCAAGAACTAGGTCAAATTTCTCAATATTTTTCTGCTCCAACATATCCAAGGTATACACCAAAATTCAGTAAGGAACTATAGCAGTGACTAAATGGGTGGGGAAGAGGAGAAGGAAGGGTACTTTGAACCTTCTGCTCCTGATTTGTACTTATGACCCCTCAGTTTAAGAATCTCAGGTCTCTACCATGGTTTCTTCCTAACCCAGCCCAGCATAGGACACAGACGGTAATCATTTTTTGTACTTGGTATAATATATATGAAGCATATACTGTTTCCTCTTCCTTTCAAATTTTGCAGAATATCTCACTTCAGAAAGCCTCTGCCTGTCTCTTACAAATTATTTTCACTTCCTTTTTGTTCTCAGCCAAGATCACAGCCACCTAAAGGAATGAGGCTGTAATTGTCCCATAATCAGGAGAGTAGAAGTCCCAAGAGATGAGCTGCTTGCTTGAACTTGGTGCTTAACTTTGTGAATAAAGAGGCTAAAAATCTCATGAACTTTCTAATTCTTACTAGTGAAGAAGCGATCCCCAAGGAGCCTCTAGGTGCGATGTAGGATACCATTCATTCATTGGCTTAAATTAAAAAAAAAAAAATTTTTTTTTAATATTATGGACTGTTTTCTCTTGTGAGGAAAGACCAGAAAATCCTGGTAACAGCTTTTGTAGTCTTCCCACTAGCTTGCTCTCCCTGTGTGCCCCCTAATTCCTTTGTATTTAAAGCTTACCAAATCTTGTCAAACTGAATTGTACTGCTGGCCACAGGGTTAAATAGTCCATGTTGTTTGACTAAGATGAAGCCACTGCTTCTGCATTTACAAAGGGTAACGTCCTGAGACACTTCGTTTAGGCCACCCCTAAAACACGCTGCGGCATTGATTCTCAGGGGTACTGATTACAGATTTAATAGTTAAATTATATTTCTTTAAATATATTGAAATGAATATTTTATTTAAATGAATAGAAATATATTTTAAAAACATGAAATGTCTTGAGAGATTATTTGACATTCATTCATTTCACATACATTATAGAACTCCTATTACTTGCCAAATTCTTACCAGAGTGTTTGGACTACAAAAACAAGATACATATCTTGCCCTCACAGAATTCACAGTCTAGAGAGAAAGGCACGTGATGATAACAACAACAAAAATGAGCTAGGGACGAAATGACAGTTGACTTAGTTTGCTCTTATTGATACCAAATACCCTTTCATAATTTTTGACTTTTCACATGTCGTAAGTTTTTCCCCCAGTTTCTTCCCACACTCATTTTAGAAGTGAAAAACAAAGCAAGAAATCATAGAAAGAAAATTTTCAACTCTTTTTCTTTTTCGGGGTACTTAGAATTTCAACTATATTCCTTCCATAAATGAAATGCTGAGTTTATTTTCTAAAGGAAAATTTTCTGTTTTTATGAAATACGCTTTTCTGATCTCATTTATGCTGGGCAAACCTAGGAGAAAACTATTCATAAAAAATTTCTTACAGTCTTCCATGGATCTTTACCTGCATGTTATGAAGTTATATTTAGTGTAACATGTGACAAAAGAAAGACTTTACTTAAAAAGATAGCATCACCACATACAAATTGTAATACGTATATGTGTGTACACACACACACACATATATATGTACGGAGCCCTGGTGGTGTAGTCGTTAAGAGTTTGGCTGCTAACCAAAAGGTCAGCCGTTCAAATCCACCAGCTGCTCCTTGGAAACCCGATGAGGCAGTTCTGCTCTATCCTATAGGGTCACTATGGGTTGGAACTGACTCGACAGCACCTAACAGCAACAACATATATATTTTTAACTACAATTAACAAACTCAGGTAGAAGTTGAAATTGTGCGTAGGTGTGATCAATGAAAGGAGCTCTGGTGGCATGGTGGTTAAAGCATTTGGCTGCTAACCGAAAGGTCAACGATTCGAATCCACCAACCGCTCTGTAGTAGAAAGATACGGCAGTTTGCTTCTGTAAAGATTACAGCATTGGAAACCCTGTGGGGCACTTCTTCTGTGTCCTATAGGGTCGCCATGAGTCGAAATCAACTCAGCGTCGATAGGTTTTGTTTCTGTTTTTTTTTTTTTTTTTTTGTAGGGAGGTAATCAATGAGGAAGACTTTGCAGAGTTCAAGGAAGGTCAAGGACTGACTCCTAGAGAGCCACAGATCTTAAGAGATTGGGGAGAATATGGAGTTTCCTATCCCTCTCTCATAAGCTATATTGCATGGGGGAGGAGGGGCACCTAATTGCTGCTTAATATATTACTGTGATCAGGTACCATGGATATAAAAAGATCAGCCAGAATTTTCTACCTGAGCCTATTTGCTCTTCCTACATAAATGTAACCTTTCAGTTAGGCAGGTGTGACACAGGCATCTCCCAGGATCTTTTCCAGCTGACTTCTTTCAGTCTTTCATTTACCAAATGCTTAAAATATTTATTGAGCACATATGATATGCCAGGCCCTGTTTTAGGCCCTGGACAAGGATAGCTAAAACTTACTATGTGCCAGCCATTGTTTAAGCATTTGTTGGCATATTTTAGTCCTTACAACAACATCATGAGGTTGGGACTGTTTATTAAGTTTCATTTGACAACATATGAACCAAAGCCCAAACAGTTAAATCTCTTTCCTGAAGTTAAAGAGAGAGTAAGTGGCAGAACTGCTTCTAAACCCCAATAGTCTGCCTCCGCAGTCTGTGCTCCTCCTAGCCACTAAGCTTATTCCCTCTCGTTTTCTCTTCAATGGGAAGAGCAGCCTGATCAGTGAACCAGTATTATTGACATCTATCACTTTATAATCGACAGATAGAAAAGTGAAAGAAAGTTCCTAAAGACTCTGGGGTATATTTTACAGTCTTGAGCCTTACTCAGTGTTGCCGTAAGGAAGAAGGGACTAACTTCAGCTCCTAATGGTGTTGTAAGTGGAGCAGCAATGGAAAAAGAGGGAAGTCTGCCCAATTATCTGGGCTGTTTTTAGTTATTCAAGATAGAATAGTTGGTCTTTCCAAAATTTATTGCTGCTGTCTCTCTATCAGGAGCAAGGGAGAATGAAGAAAACTAAAGACACAAGGGAAACATTAGTCCAGAGGACTAATGGACCACATCTACTACGGCCTCCACCAGACTGAGTCCAGTACAATGAGATGGTGCCGGGCTACCACCACTGACTGCTCTGACAGGGATCACAATAGAAGGTCCTGGACAGAGCAGGAGGAAAATGTAGAACAAAATTCTAACTCACAAAACAAGACCAGACTTACTGGCCTGACAGAGACCAAAGAAACCCCAAGATTGTGGCCCCCAGACACCCTTTTAGCTCAGTACTGAAGTCGTTCCTGAGTATCACCCTTCAGCCAAAGATTAGACAGGCCCATAAAACAAAATGAGACTAAAGGGGCATATCAGCCTAGGGGCAAGGACTAGAAGGCAGGAGGGGACTGGAGAGCTGGTAATAGGGAACCCAGGGTTGAGAAGGGAGAGTGTTGACATGTCGTGGGGTTGTTAACCAATGTCATAAAACAATGTGCATACTAACTGTTTAATGAGAAGCTAGTTCTGTAAACCATCTAAAGTACAATAAAAAAAAATAGACAAAATTTATTGCTGGTAGTTGGAAAGAATTTCTCAAAACACATGATGTTGTGCATATTTTTGCAAGATACCACTTATTAGGAATGTTGTGACCTTCAATGAGTGGGAGATACCCAATTTGGTCTCTCTGAATTCAAGTTGGATCTTCTGGGCCCTTAACAAATAATTAAAAAAAAAAAAATTTAGTGTTTGAGGAAGAGCAAAAAGACCAGCTCTTAAAGAATAAAGTGAACAGGGCAGGGGATAGTCAGAAATGAGCTCAGAGATTTAAGGGTGGGAGGGTAGCTGTGGGGGAGGCCAGGTTATGTAGGTCCCAGTAGTCTATTATAATAACTCAGGGTTTTCTTAGAAGTGAGATGGGAGGTTGTAAGAATGAATAGAAACTGTACTTTAAAATAAAGTATTCCGTTTCTAAAGAAATCTAATATATTTAGCACAACAGCCATTGGAAACTATTGTATTATCACTTAGACGTGCATACTAAAAATCTGAAGAGTCAGTATTTAGATTTCAAAAATCCTTTTTTTTTTTTTTTTAATTTGGGGACAATGGTCTTTACACTGAACTTGGGAATAACGTTACTTCAGTTGAGCTAATTGTACTGGGAACTGATTGGAGAAAACTTATTTTCATTAGCCCCCTACTAAGCAGCATTCTAATTACTAATGCAGTATGCTGAATTTTGTGGTGCCAAGAAAGAAGAACATTGCAAAATAGGCAAGTGAATTCTGGTCACCAAAAAATATATATATATATATATATATATATATATATATATATATATATGTGTGTGTGTATGTATATGTGTATGTATATGTGTATGTATATGTGTATGTATATATATATATAGGGATGAAATGGCTTTATGGGTTGTAAGTCAATCTCCTATTGACAGTTTTATCAGTGGTCATCAAGTTGATGCCAACTCCATGTGTGTGAGAGTAGAACTGTACTCCATAGGGTTTCCAATGGCTGATTTTTCTGAAGTAGGTTGCCAGACCTTTCTTCCAAAATGCTTCTGGTAGATTTGAACCTTGAACCTTTTGGTTTACAGCTGAGCATGTTAATGGTTTGCACCACCCAGGGACTGCCAGTCTCATATACATGTGATTATTATGAGCTTATCAGTGGGAGTCTGCTCACTGGGAGTACACTGGCAGTTTGGTTTGTAGAACAATTTGACCAGAGCCAGCTCTCTAGGGAAGTGCATCCCTGGTGAGATGTCTTCACCCTTCACAACCAATTGTAGTCTGGGACATCCTCTTTTCAAATTCAAATGTATCCGTTTGCTGGGGTGACCATAAAGACACGTTAGTGCTATCACACATGAGATACAGAGCTCGGAAAATGTGAACCCTCCCCCGACGCCATTTTGAGAAATACTGTAAAAAAAAAAAAAAAATCAATGTTCGGTCTTACAGTGATCCAGTGCTGCCACTGTCGTTATAAACAGAGATTAAACACTAGCCCTGAAACACGCGGTGGTGTCTGTTACAACATGGCCACCTAGAAAAGGATCCAGAATATCCTTACTTTTAAAAAAACTTGATAAAAAATATATATACGTGTGTGTATTTATTTTGATAGAGAACTTACAGCCCCTCAGAGGTCAGTGGATATTAAACAAGAAACAATCCATTCCTTCATCTAAATTGGTGGTTATCAAACTGCGCGACTCTAGGTAGACAGGGAGAGAGACATTAAAAACCAAAAAACCAAACTCATTGCCATCAAATTGGTTCCGACTCATCGTAACCCTAGCTAGAGCATATGTATCTAGCTCAGGTTCGTACTTCTCAGACAACCCTAACTCACACCAGTCTCGTTGTCTTTGGCATTTTTATGCCTCTTCTTGTCTCTCTCTTACATTCTAATTATCATCTACTGCCTTGTATTAGTATTTAGCCACTTTGTATTTTTTGTTTGGGTTTTAGGCTTTTAGAGGGTAAAATGTTCAATGAATTCTAGTCCGAATCTGTCCATAGAACACTCTTCTGACTGTCTGCAGGAAGCCACTCAATCAGTCCATCTAGTCTGTCAGTTGTCCATCTTTTCTTCTTGTCTTGAAAACTTGTTATGAGAATAAAATAAACTGATATATGAAGAGCACTTTAGGCATTTAAACAACTATTTACATGTGAAATAGTATTGTTATTTATACTAAAACTAGCTCTCAGAATTATCAAATGTGATTTTTTTTTTTTAAATGTAAGGGCCAAAAAAACTACTTTTGCTAGCTCAAACAAAAGGTTAACAATTTTGCTTCTATTCAGGGTAGCTGTTACTATAAGTATGCACTTAGGATGTTTCTTTTTAAAATATATATACATATATAATTACAGATGGGATACACACCACTGCATGTGGGCTGCCACTATGGAAACATCAAGATCGTTAATTTCCTGCTCCAGCATTCTGCAAAAGTTAATGCCAAAACAAAGGTAATCCCCTCTGCCCTTAGTTTTCAACAAAATCATTGATCTTGTACCAAAAGCAGCCAGAGTCATTTCTGCCATCTTCCTTCTGCAGAATGGGTACACGCCATTACATCAAGCCGCTCAACAGGGACACACACATATAATCAACGTGTTGCTTCAGAACAATGCCTCCCCCAATGAACTCACTGTGGTAAGAGCTAAGGGCCAGGTCAACAGACAAGGGAGGAGATGGTCCTGGGCTTTGTTTACATTTTTCATTGTACACCTCTGTTGCTTTTATACTTGCACTAATAGTCCTAAGCAAAGCCTGTAGTAGAATGAGGAAAAAAGGACAATAACCCTATTGTTGTGAGAGATGTGATTAGTTTTTCACACTATAAAAACTGCTAATTGCATTGCCAGCTGATAGGAAGTACAGGCACAAGAAGAAATATGCGTGTGTTTCATTCATTGCTTACTTAGAACATTTTAAAAGTCCCTTGGATTCTGTGTATGAATAGAAGCAGGTTAAACAGGTTTTATGCAAAGCACGTCTGTAGTGAAATAGTTTCTGTGTATGACAATGAGATGGGTCTGATGAGATACTCCCTTAGGTTTTGTATAGGCGAAACACCTGGACGTATATAGGCGTTAAAACATGTAGAAGACTTGTTAATTATCTGTCCACGTTTTCTCCTTCCCAGAATGGAAACACTGCCCTGGCCATTGCACAACGCCTTGGCTACATCTCAGTGGTCGACACCCTGAAGGTAGTGACTGAAGAGACCGTGATGACAACTGTAAGTAATGGAAGCAGAACCTTGTTACCCTGAAAGTCAGTTCTCAGACTATAGTTTTTCCTGGGTTTCTCTGAAATGAACCCTTCCTTCTCCCCTTTCAGAGATTAAACTCCATGTTTTGAAATGCTGTCACCTCACGGTGGGAAGTCAGGATAGAAACACTGTCATTTATAATTATAAAAATTAAAAACACTAAAAATACCTTTTTAAAAGTTGCATCCGTAGCTATAGAGTCTTTAGTTTCATATAAAGCTAATGTATTTGTTTTCTTGTTAAAAAATTTTCGTGGAATGATGGAGAAGGTGGAAAGTTTTTTACATCCTTGGTAATGTAAAATGTTGACAACTCTTAAATTGGTTTACTAAGATATTTTAACTTGCAGATGTTGCACAGACATCTCACTATTGTTAAAAAAAAAAAAATTACACTGTAAAAAAAATAAAACATTACAGATGGGATCAAAGTTGGTTTTGACCACCACTCTCACTTCTCTGGTGGCCATCTACTGGAAGTTTTCACAGAACAAACAGTACAGTGTTTTGTTAAAATTTAAGTAAATCTTTCCCAGGAGGCCCTTTTGCATCAGATACAGTTTTACAAGCTGTAGCTTCCAAGACAAGTCATTTCTTTTATCCATCTGGACCCTTTGAACTGTGTCATAGTCTGGTTAACTCTGGAATCAAGAGCAGATATTGCACCATATCGGAGATTCATGGGCCCCGGTTGACTATGTGCAATGTAAACTTAGGACTCTGGAACATTTGGAAATTATCAACTCCACCTCTTTCTCTCTTCCACTGCTATCCAGCATAAACGAAGTCATAGTTATTGTCTTCAGATCACTTTCTATACACAGAGCTTTATGGCCAAAACATGAGTTGAGTGACTGTACCTATCTGCAGGTTGAGTTATTTGACTTAAGTCCAGGCTTCAGAAACTAAAAAGTAAGCCTGCTAATGGCAAGAGAGAGATTTTGTAATTTGCAAAAGAAAAGAAAATGGTGGCTTTAACGGGCTAGAGTAATGGTTCTCAACTGGGGCTGATTTTGCCCTTCAGGGGACATGTGGCAACGTCTGGAGACATTTTTGACCATCACAACTAGTGAGGTACTCTGAGCAGCTAAGTGAGTAGAGGCCAGGGATGCTGCTCAACATCCTAGAATACACTGAGTAGCCCCCCGCGACCCTGACCATGTTAAAGAATTATCATGGCCAAAAGATCTGCGGTTGAAAAGCCCTAGAAAAAGGCTACACAGATGAAGATGTGGAGAAAGAAAATTTACCAAATGATGCTGCAAAAGATGCTCTCAGACCTTCCCTCTGAGATCCAAAAAAAGCAAGTGCCACTAATCTTGTTAAAAGTCACTTTGTACAAAAACGTTGGTCCAATGGAGTTAAAAAAAAAAAAACTATACTCATGCCCTTATTTATGACTCTACATGCTATAATATCAGTACTCATTAATTAGTTATTCTTGCAAGCAGTATCCTTAAGCATCTACAGCAAAGGTTAGAAGTTCTCACATTGAGCGTTTTTTTTGCACTTTCTAGATAGCAAGATTGCTTTGCCAAGTTTTATTTCAGGGAAGACCCTCTTACCCAACCGTAGAACTGTGGGCCAGAAAAAGCAAGGGTACATCTGTTACTTAACTTCCATAATTGGGAACCTTATTGTCTGTGAAGGGTACATTGGTTATATAAAGGTCCCTAGTTTCTAGGGCAGACTTCTAACTTCATGATACAGTTTGTCTAAGAGATAAATTTCTACATAAATTTCAGATACCTCTGACTATTTCATTTTCTTAAAATCTATTATTAAGTGCTCAAGAAAACAATTGAAACAATCTTTCTTAACCTTAATTTTATAGACATTGCATAGAGCACTCTGTATGGTGTGGACAGGGCTGTGGAGGACAAGGTATTAATAATAGCCAAGGGGCACAATGCTGTTAAAGATTCAGAAACACTGCAATAAATTCATAAAACTTCTGTTTCAATGGGGAAAGAGACTTAAAGCATTAAAAACTTTTACAGTAGTTCAGAGTACAAACTTATTAGACTGAATGCAAATGACTTTCTCACCCATGAGGAAATTTCAAAATGTTTCTTTAATATTCAAAAAATCTTGAGAGAAAGTAAAATTACAGACAAAGGAAGTAAAGTTGCAGCATCAGGAAACCTACTGAAACAGAGAGAAGGGTGTCAAGACTCTGGTTCCTATTGAAAGACATAATGTATATGGGAGTTGTGCCATTTTACACCCAATATCATCAGCTGGCTGGGTTGGTGACTTTCCAGCATAGGCTGCAAGAGAAAGGAGACACAATTCTCACTGCTGATGGGAAAAGTCCAGTTTACCTAACGAAGCAAATGAGGCGCCCAGGAAATGAAGTACTTATGTTGATTAAAAAGAGTCTCTCAAAGTCCCTGAGACTTAATCAGCATTGTGGTATTGGAGAATGTATCTCAAGCTCAGACACCACCTTGTCAGCCCTGTTTTGGCAGTTACATATAACGTAGCTTAGAGAAGGACTGACGTAATTCAGGGTGTAGCCTATGACCCAAAGCTAGGTTAATATAGCACAGCCTCCACCGGTGGCAGAATTTTTGCCCCAGAATCCATTTTCATTGTAAGAAGACCAGTTTTTCAAAAACCTTAAAAGAATGCACTTCCCATATGGGTACAATGTATGGTGTGGCAATTCTGAGAAAGATGCTTTAGTAAATGAGATTAGAGTTTTGGTAGCATAGGAAACTGAATGGGTAGAAGTTGATATCCAAAAGATATGAATTAAGCTATTTCAATTGCATTATTTAAAATCCTCAACTCCCTAGAAGCAGTGAGCACACCTAGCACCCAGATATTGGTTTCTAATACCATTCTTTAATAAAAGGAACCAGGATCCACCTTGGAGAAATGTCTAAATCTAGGACTGGGGCAAGAAATACATAAGATGAGCCTGGAGCATCTCATTCTGTCAGAAAGTAATGAAGTACTTCCCCCTGCCAAAAATAAATAAGCACACGCGTACACACACAAAATGATGGGGATGTGTCAAAAGGATGCAGCAGCTAACCCAAAGAGCTCACAATGGCCAAAGCTAGAAAATTTTGAGCAAAAATATTAATGTAATTGTATAGGAGTGTAGCACAGAATGTAAAATAAGTATCCATGAATTCATACTGATATAACAAAATGACTTAATAAACAAATGGAGGAGAAGAGAAAAATCTCTTAGGCAAAAGAATTCCAGATAATTTATGGTAATTCTTTGCCCTTGAGGTGGAACGTAAGTCCCCACTCCTTAAGTGTGGGCTGTGCATAGTGACTTCCTTCCAAAGTAAACAGTTTATAAAGGGAGGAGCTAAGAGTAACTTTACAATGGAAAAATCTCACCAGTAGTCCCTCAGCCAGGTAGGTAATCAAGATCAACATCAACAGTGATGTGTCACGTTGATAGTACATACCCTTGATATGAAGTGGTGATAATAGCACTTTACCTCTGTGGTCTTCCTCCCCAAAACATATAACCCCAGTCTAACCATGAGAACATCAGACAAATCCCAACTGAGAGAACCTGTCGCATCACAAAATACCTGACCAATAGTCCTCAAAACTGATAAAGTCATCAAAAGAAAGGGAAGTCTGAGAAATTGTCACAGCCAAGAGGAGCCATAGGAGCAATGTAATGCAATATCCTAGATGGGATCCTGGGACAGAAAAAGGACATTATGTAAAAGCTAAAGAAATATGACTAAATTATGGGCCTTAGTTAATTATGTATAAATATTGGTTTGCTAATTGTGACATTATATCATATAAATGTGAAATGTGAATAATAGGGAAATGGGGTGTGGGAAATAGGAGAACTCTCTATACTATCTTCAAAATATTTCTGTAAATCTAAAACTGCTCCAAAATAAAAAAGCTTATTTTAAATACCCAATGGCAGTATGGACATGCTAGAAAAATCACCAAATAATCCTTTATTTCAACACTATAATTCAAGAAGGAGTCTATGAATCACATTTATCAAGTATTGTTGCTGAGAAACAAAGAATTTGTAACTTTTCATGGTTTAATGCCACTAAGGGACAACATTTTGATGTCATTTTATATGTGAGAGCTTTAAGATAACGAACACTTAAGTCCCACATAAAACCGTTCGATTTATTTAGAAAGAAATAAAGAGTCTTATAAAAAAGTGAGGTTTGCTCACACTAAATTGACTGCTTTTTTTGTTAGCAGACCATCACAGAGAAACACAAAATGAATGTTCCAGAAACAATGAATGAAGTTCTTGATATGTCTGACGATGAAGGTATGAAAACATCCCTTGAGTTCGTAATAATTGTGAGTGACCATGCGTTTGTTGTTTCCTGAAGAAAGCTCATTGCAAAAATGTATTTAGAAGTATTGAAATGTTTGTTGTAGTAGCAGGAGTATGCACTTTTTATACATTTACACTGTTCACTTAAATCATGCAGTTCATAAAGCCAACGCCCCTGAAATGCTCAGTGATGGCGAATATATCTCAGATGTTGAAGAAGGTATTTGTGAACTTTTATTGTGATGAAACTTAACTACCAACTTTATCTTTTATTTCTGGCCTTTAAAATGTAACACTTCCTTGAATTACTAACTTTTCGTATTATTTTGAGATAATTTATGTATAATTTAAAAAATGTATATTTGGTATTACTGGTTGTCTTCTTTTCGTCTCTTGAAATCCTCTCTCCTTGAATCCATTTTCCAATGTGAAAATACAAAAGTGTCACTAATTATCTGGATTCTTTTCTTTCTGTTTCTGTCAGGCAGAAAGTTGATTTTTTATTGTTGAAATCTGAAAACCTAGAAAGAGAAAACTAATTTTTTTGCCTTTGTTTTTAAGCAACAGAAATGTATTCTGTCTCAGTTCTGGATAACTAATGTTTTAGGTTTGTTTTTTTTTTTCCCAAAATAAGAGAAGGTGACTTTACAGGTAAGGGATTAAATGACTCTTCTAGGTTTTACTCTAAGCTTTTGTAGTAAAAGCAACTTTTGCTCTTAAACTAATAATGAAAACTCAGCCTGAACAAAGCTGCTTTCAAAATTTAAATGTTCAATAATGATTTAATGAAGGAAACCAAAATTATAAATGTAGTTATACTTCATGTGTTTAAAAGAACATATATTAATGTTTACTTGCCAAGGTCATGGTATATAGATATATTAATGAATTATAATATTTTAAAAGTCCATTGGAAAACGGTGAAAAAATATTATAATGGCAAAATTTGGAGTTTTACTGAAATACTGAAATATTTAATATGAGAGAATATGTTTTCTTTTTGCATCATTTGACTCTCCCAAACTACATTGTATCTGATTGCTACCTCCACTTGCCATCTCTCATATGGTATATTTTCTTGGATCAGTCTTGAAGTTGCTGGTCTTTGTCTGCCTTTAGATAATCTTCCCTATTTTAATGTTGGTTTTTTCTTTGATCTGCCTACATTTCATCAGAAGCCTAAAGTATTTAAAAAGCCTACCTGATCCAAAGCCACTTTAACCTTGTCAGTATCCAGTGGTTGCCCGCTCTAAGTGCACGGTGGCCAGGAACTGCATACCCAGAAGAGCTAATACTTTGGTGGTCACTTACGGATCTGGGAAGACCTTTCTTATTGTTTATAGATGTTGTTTTGATAACTGTTAAAGGCTTTTACTCATTTTTCTTTCCTTTTCTGTAAAACATCAGCTATATACTTACCTCTGTTCTATCCCTAAATGGATAATATTTTTTATCATCTTTAGAATTTTTATGGTAGTAAGTCTTATCGTCATATTATATTTCAGTGCCTTCTCATGCAACATTCTCAGAGTAATTTCCTGTGTGCAGAAGATAAATTAAAAATGATGCTCTCATGTAGACGTTTACACACACAAAATGTGATATCAAAAATTATGCTTCCCACACGAAACATGATATTAAGAAGTATGTTTCCCAAATGAAATTGTCTGAAGTATAATATGACAATCCTAGACCTAAAAATCTACTGGTCCTTTAACAAAATAGCCCCAAAGAGTCACATAGATGAGAGGCCAAGTTTGAATGGACATATAACAACCTTATATATATGAATAGCTAATGAAATAATTTCAAAAAAAAAAAGGGGGAAAAATTTGAACTTCTTAATTTGAATATAATTAATACAGCTGTTTGATTACAAATGATAATCATCTCCTTTAGATTTATCTGAACTTGATAATTTGAAATTTAAAAAAATTTTTTTTAATTCTTGGCTTATCAATTTTTCCTTAAACTTTTTAGCTCTTTATCGGTGTAGCATGGGCTACTGGAGTCCAGTGGCTTTTAATTTCCTCGCGTAGAATGATTTAATGTTGAAAGGGATTACTTAAGGTTGCTCAGTCTGAACAACCATCCAGTGCTAATACACCTCTATGGAATCCTCTGCCCAGGAGCTCCTTTGCCCAAATGCTTCAACTGATGGAAATTCCCTAATCCCCAAGCTGACTATTCCATTTTGGAGGACTCTGACTTCGAAAATTCTTCATTTTATTGCACCTTCTCTAGCTTTAACTCATTGATTTAGACTCTGATGCACTCTGTTTCTTCTATGTAACAATCCTTCAGATTTTGAGAACACATTTCACACTTGTTCCCCTGACCATCCTAGCCACTCTCTTATGCACATTTAGGCATCTCAAATTGAAGTGGCCAGAACTGACCACAGTATTCTAGATTTAGTTCAACTGAAGTAGAGAATAACAGTGCTATTGTTTTGTCCGTGGTAGGTATTAAAAATCTATCACTGAAAACTAAGATTATTTTTGAGGCTATTATATACATTTAATTTGACTCATATTAATATTGTTGTCAGCTAATATTCCTTAAATTTGCTTATATGAGCTCTAATAAGCCATGTTTGCCTTATCATGTACTTGTGTCTTTCTTTGCCATATAAACTAGCATTTCTATATTACTTCAAATCCTCAAACAAATTGTTTCAGAATTTTAATTCTGAAAGAACCCCTACAACTTTAATGACAGTTTTTACTTCTGACTCATTTGCCTGATAGTCTTGCCAAAGTGTTGATTGTCACTTTAGTTGGATTTGGTGCTAGACCTTGTCAGCACAAGGGATACAGGGGCATGATCATTGTGGAAGCCAGAGTACTGCCCATTCCAGTGAGTCTTGTGGGGTTGTGGCAAATGTTTATTTCCACAAAGCCAAAAGCATGCTGTGAAATATTGATAAGAACTAGGAGGAGGTCATCACACTGGTCTCCCAAGATATCAGCAGCTTTTAAAAACAAGTAAAACAATAAGCAGTATACATGTCCAGCTTTTCTCAAGAAAGAAAAGAAGAATGGGTTTGTAATATGGGGGGCTAGAGTCTTAATCCTGAATTTTAAAAATAGAATAAATATTAAGGGAACACATCAAGAGCAGATTATCTTCTCCTTCTTGTTTTACCTTTTCTTTTTGTTCTTCCTACTTCTGCTCTCTTTCATCTATTATGAGAAATGAGTATAGGTGAAAGAATGTTTCCATTGATTTTTCAGGAAAAAATTAAGGGAAACAAGTCAAGAGAGTGTTATAAATTAATAAATTAATTATCTAGGGAACAACAGAGCCAAGATAGAGAGTGGAACAAAGAAAGCAAAGAGTTAGAAGGAGATAAAGCAGCCTTGTCTAAGGCAGGTTTCATAGGGTCGCTATGAGTCAGAATTGACTTAACGTCAGTGGGATGTTTGGGGATTATGCAGGTGGGGGCTAAGCTGAGCTGCTCAGAGGACCAGAACTAACTTTAAAACATCTTAGTGTTCCCCACTATATTCTGTCCCAGAACATGGACAGATTTGATTCTAGAGCCAGTTAGATTTCTACATTTTGAAATTCAGCTTTTAGACCCAAAGGGAGAAGAAGGGGGGAGAGGGAGGGAGGTAGGAAGGAAGGGAGGAAAGAAAACTGAGATTAAGGTTCATATTCTCTCCTGGCTTGGGATTTCACAGTTGGCTTTAGTTCAATTCTGATCTTAAATCGTAAATTCCTATGAAATGTATTTTTTATAAATTGAAGAAAAGGTATAAAACATTATTTAGCTTGCAGAATTCTAGATGGTTGGATTATGGTAACCGATTTAAAGAGCTCTAGATGAAACATAAAGAGAATGAAATCAAGCCATGAAAAGAACCAACAGGTCAGCTGTGGGAAGGATGGTTCTACTGAACAGGTAGTTGAGACTAAGCCTCGTTGGGAAGAATTCTCTCATTCTGAGCTTCTTGCCTATGTGATAGGGCTGCACAGTCTTATTCAGGATCAAATTCAGACACTAGGTAGAAATAATTATCAAGTAAGTAACAGTCTAAGGTAAAGCAATGAAAGGTGAATAGCTATTCGAGTGACATATGAGGATTAAGGAGAATCACACTCAGCTCGCCTTTATGCCAGATTCAGTGCCCAGTGGAAACCACAGCAAATTAAAATCCACAGATATCCCAGAACTGAAAGGGGCTGCTCCGAATCACGTAGCTCATCCCCTCCGTACACAGATGAGGAAGCAGAGCCTGAATAAGTCATGAATGACGTGCCCAGCTGGGTTAGTGGCAGAGCTGGACTAGAAGACAGATCTCATACTCTGTGGTTTTGTATCATCTCTTACATTGCTACTCTAACTTAATCTGTTTTCTTATGTACAGAACCCAAGAATGTATATATTTTTTAAGCTTCCCCAAAAAAGTGTGTTTAGGAAAAAGACAAATCATACTCTTAGAAATTACCACAAAGTAATAATAATTATTTTTCAAAGACCTCGATGAGACTGCTATGAATTAAACTTCCTTCTGACCATCTTGGCAAAACAAATATGTAAACCCAGATGGAAATTCAAGTAAAAACAAATATAAATGTAACTTAGAATAGATTTTAAGAACTCAAAAGTGGTTTTAATGGGCATGTGGTAGTATTCTTAGGAGAGAATAAATAACAAAATCTAAGTGAAGAATTTGGGCACAATCTGAAACTCAAAAAAAGTTAGAAGGAATTAGCTTAGGGAAACTTGAAGCTGGATATCAAGAAAACTACCAGGAAAATACTCTATCAGAGCCTCTTCCTTCCAAGTGCCTAGGACCATCCTGCTATCCAAATAACCCAGGAAATATATAAATAAATTGGACAATGGTGTTATTAGCTCAATAGATCTGGAAAGAGGCCTTGGAGACTAGCTTGTCCTTTGGTTGTCCAAGGGGGTAGTGGTGTTTGTCATTTCAGTTCTTAGTTGCAGCAGAAAATTATTTTTCACTTGAAATTTCTGCCATTTTACAGATACTTCTAAAATAACTACCATCTAGCCTTTTGCCTGATATTTCTCTGCTTACAGTTGGCCTTTCAGATAAACTATGGACGTTGCATGATTACATTGCATTACACTGAATTACATTGCATTCAAAGCAATTTTCAATGATAAATTCTTGATGATAACTTTGAAATACTAGAAGCAGAGACTAAATTGTTATCTCTTGGTTATCTACAGAACCTGGTACAATGCTTGGCATACAGCAGATCTTCAATACATATTTGTTTGGTTACATTGCAATGAAGATAGATTCAAGGGAAATATAGTTTTAGAGGTTTCAGAAAACAGGCAAGATGGAGAAAATTTGCCTGCCGTGTTCCTTTTTCCTTCCATTAAACCCCTTTTCACTGAGACAGTTCTAAGTTAAGTACTGAATGAATAGCTTGCTAATAATGATTCTCCCAAGATACATCTGCATCTCAAAGGATACTTAGTAAATTTAAAAGGATTTCCAGTTAAAGAAAAATACCTGTGGACTGGGATTGGGCCTTTATTTTGAACCAGAATCCATCCTATCTTTGATGTCCTGTCTTTGGAATTAGAATTGTTTTGTGATCTGCACCCATCCTATCCACTTATCCAGCTATCTCCTTGGCATTTTCATTTAGATTCTCACAGAGATCTAAACATATCGTGTCCTAAACATATTCCTCCAAAACAGTGTCTCTTCCCACCCTGCTCCGTCTTAGTATGTGTGGCTCCATCCCCAAGCCAAAGCCTGTGAGTTATGTGTAATCTCCCCTTTTTAACCACGCATTTCCAGTCCATCAGCAGGTCATATAAGTTCTACTTCCAAAATATGTCTCGCATCCCTCTTCTTCTCTCCACCTCCACTGCCACCACCCTAATCCAACCCACCAACATCCCTCGCCTAGAATACTGCAAGAGCCTCCTTACTAGCCTCCGCCTCTACTCTTGCCTCATTGAGTTAGCTTTCTGCACAGCACCCATAGCAATCTTTTAAAAATATAAACGTTAATGTAGTCATGAATGAATGCATCTGCTGGCTTTACACCCCATGTTTGTTTGTTTCTCGGCCTTCCTACAGGACTCCATATAAATAAACACTGTCAACATCATAAGTATGGTAGTTACCATTTTTGAACCCTTTCTATGAGCTAGGCATTGAGCTATATGCACATTTCATGTATTATCTCATTTAACCCTCGCAGTGATCCTCTAAGTTAGAGTCCATTATTATTCTCACTTAATAGATGTGGATAATAAGTTTCAGCAA
The DNA here is from genome assembly GCF_030014295.1 of Loxodonta africana. Classification (NCBI taxonomy): domain Eukaryota; kingdom Metazoa; phylum Chordata; class Mammalia; order Proboscidea; family Elephantidae; genus Loxodonta; species Loxodonta africana. Next base: position 57,778,220 of record NC_087357.1, on the reverse strand, counting down.
TGTTAAGAATCTTGATCAAGATCACACAATAAGTATGTGCTCTACTTGATATTCAAATCCATGTACTTAACCTTTACTCTGACTTAGAAGTTGTTTGATTATTTAGACAAGAGCCCCATAACTCTTGGGTTATCGAAGTTTTAAAACAGATAGTATGTAAAGGGTTTAGCCCAGAATTTGCCGTGTGTTAAGATCTCAGTAAATGTAAGTTACTTGGTACCTTTTCCCTCTACCTTAGTTAATTATCTCAAAGTACTTGAGAGTATTGTTCATGATATTATTAGTCCTAATTTACATTTAGCCCTAACGTAAAGTACCTGAACAGCGATGAGGATGAGAGCTGTGAACAGGCCCAGGGTGTCTATACCTTTTCTCTATACATCTTTTCGATATAGACTGAAAAGATAAATAGACCAATACGCATTATTGGTTTTGAGAGAAGAGAGAGACCAAATCCTTGCCCACAAAGTATACATGAACCTTAACCTGGGAATAGCGAACATGTTATTGTATCACACACAAGATCCTGATATACTTAGATAATGAAGAGCCAAGAATAATAAGGTCTGGATCTGGAGTTGAGGCTGGACAAATAGCTAATTTTGAATGACAGAAAATAAAGGGGGGAAGAAAGAAACCAGTTGGCAGGACTCTGCTGCCTTGAATTTAGATAACCTAATTTCTCCATAAGTAAAAACCAATATTTTTTGTGCCTGATTTCGCAGAGCCAGTTGGCAATTAGTAATTCATTTATCGCTTAGACTTCTTTGCAAGTGGGATAGATTTTAGATAATGAAAACAGTGCAAGTGAGCATTTACTCCTTTGTAACTGTATTTTGTCTTTAGACTTCTATGCTCAATTTACCAAGTCAAATATAATGTATGTCTAATTGTAGTTAGATGACTGAGGGAAATTTCATGGATTAGGGTTAAAGACTGTCCACAAGAATATGAAAATATTATAGTGGCTGCCCAAATACTGTATTTTTTTTTTTTTTTTTAACCTCTTCGCAGGAAAGATACTGAATGATTTTTTCCATTCTGGGATGGGTTTGTTTATTAACCCAGCCAAGATCACGGGGGACGTTTTTCATTACTACGTCTGGAAAAAGTCCAACCCTGAGTCATCCATGCTGACTTTAGAAACTATATCTAGCCTGGATTAAGGAGCAGTAAACTGCTATACAGTTTTAAAAAGAAGCACATCTAGCCACAAAGAACAGAGTAATGTTTAAGAGTAAAGAATCAAATTGATTTTGTACTCTTAAAAAAAAAAAAAAAAAAAATTAGCCTGAGCAGAAAGAGTCCTTTGTTCTGTGGGGTGATAGTAATTTGTTGTTGTTGAAGAGGTATACAAACTGTACCATCAAGCTAGATGATTTGTTGCCTACCCACAAAGCCAAAATCTATGAGCCCTGGTGGCGCAAAGGGTTAAGCATTTGGCTGCTAACCAGAAGGTTAGGGTCTACGCAGTGGCTAATGAGAGAAAGGACCTGGCTCTCTGCTTCCATGAAGATTACAGCCAAGAAAACCCTAAGGGGCAGTTCTGCTCTGTCGCATGCTGTCTTTTTGAGTTGAAAACGAGTCAATGGCACCTAACAACAATAACAACAACATAAGCACCTAGAGCTAGAGAAATGAAAGAAAGAACACAGCAGATGTCCTCTCCGCAAAAAAAAAAAAAAAAAGACAGTTGCAATCGAGGCAATTCTGACTCATAGCAACCCTATATGACAGAGTAGAACTGCCCCATAGGATTTCCAAGGAGCATTTTCTGGTGGATTCAAACTGCCAACTGTATGGTTAGCAGCCGAGCTCTTAACCACTGCGCTACCAAGGCTCCTAAAATGTACATGAACACCTTAAAAGGGTAGCAAGCTGCTTTGACCTTCCAAAACCAGTACAGTTGCCCTCATGCTGACTCTGACTCGTGGCAACCTTCATGGGTGTCAGAGTAGAACTGTGCTCTGTAGGGTTTTCAATAGCTGATTTTTCAGGGTAGATTGACAAGCCTTTCTTCTGAGGTACCTCTAGGTGGACTTGAACCTCCAACCTTTCAGTGAGCATCCTAGTGTGTTAACTGTTTGTACTGCCCTTTGCTCACCTAACCATTTACCCCATAGTTCTCACATTTAGAGAAGGAAAGTAAGAAAATATTATATTCTAGTACTTATTTTATATTAGGAAAGAACAACCACTGCTGCCAGGAATTGCTCCTTAAAACAAAAGAGGATTTTTTTTGTCTCCTGCAAAATAATGAGTTAAAGTAAAACCCATCATCTGTTTATTCCTGACTGAGGGACCAGGTAGAGAGTGAAAGGAGAGAAAAGAGAGCTCACTCCATTCTTTACCTCGGGGCATCGGGCAGTCAACTTCTCTCTCAGCCTGCAGTCTAGATGTCCCAGTGTCCCCCTCCCTTCTGCCCTGGTAACCACTAATTACTTAGGGTTCCTATATGGGCCCATACTGGAAACCCAGTGGTTAGTAGTCAAGTGCTATGGCTGCTAACCAAAAGATCAGCAGTTTGAATCCACCAGGCACTCCTTGGAAACTATGGGGCAGTTCTACTCTGTCCTATAGGGTCACTATGACTGGAAATCAACTCGATGGCAACGGGTTTGGTTTTGGTTTGGTATATGGGCCCGACAGAGAAGGGCCTGCACTACCCGTGTGAACTGAACCTCCTGAAGCAGACGGCACAATTCCCTCGTTCACACACCACCCCCTTCCATCAGTCTCCCAGAGTATTCTCACAGGAAAACTTGCTTAATCCAAGCTCTGGCTCCAAACTGCAAAATGAAAGGCTAAACAAAGATATGGACTCTAACTCACTGTCCCAGAACTACTGTGTAACTCTAGGATAGAATTAGACTTTTAAAGTTTCCAAGGGTTGGAGTGGATCAGAGTCCTGATACTTTCTCTTCCTTCCCAGTACTGCTTCCTTGCTTTTTTGAGAATGAACTATTAGGAGGATCAAGGGAAAGTCATGTGAGCAAATATAGTCATTTGGATCCTCCATGCTGAAAATTTGTTATCTAAATGTTGATGACACATACGTTTTAATTTTTTTTTAATTATAGCAATATACATACAACAAAACATAAAATATTTCTTCAATTTCTATATGTACACTTCAGTAAAATTGACTACATTCTTCAGATTGTATAACCATTCTCACTGTCTTTTTCCAAATCATCCTACCAAAATTAACATTCATTTAATTCATTCTACACAAAAAAACCCCACTTTCCCCTCCCTCCCATCCCTGGTAACTAAGTACTTGTAGTTCTATATAATTGCATATTTCATATAAGTGGTGCTATATAGAATTTGTCCTTTTGTGTGTAACTTAATTTGCTCAGTATAATATCCTCTAAGTTCATCCATGTTGTGGCATATATCAGGACTCATTCCTCTTTATGGCTGACTAATATTCCATTGTATATATACCACATTTTGTTTTTCCATTCATCAGTTGAGGGACATTTCGGTTGTTCCCACTTTTTGGCTATTGTGAATAGTGTTGCAGTGAACATGGATATATGTATGTCTGTTCATGTTGCTGTTTTCAGGTCTTTTGAGTATATGGCTAAGAGTGGAATTGCTGGGTCGTACCATATTCTACGTTCAACTTTTTGAGGAACCACCAAACTGTTTTCCACAATGGCTATGCCAACTTCCAACCCCAAAACTTACTGCTGTTGAGTTGATTCCGACTCATAGCAACCCTATAGGACAGAGTAAAACTTCCCCATAGGGTTTCCAAGGCTGTAGTCTTTACAGAAGCACACTGGCACATCTTTCTCCCGTGGAGTGGCTGGTGGGTTTGAACCACTGACATTGCAATTAGGAGCCAAACACTTTAACCACTGTGCCACCAGAAGGGCTCCTTTTGTACCAACTTACAGACATAAATTTTTTACTAAGGTTTTGAATTCATGAAAAATATTTTCAGTCATTTGTATTTACATTCTTTATTTGAACCTTCAGAAAAATAAAATATGCTGTTTTATGTCTTTCTAAAAGGGATTAATAATACCACATGGAATTTTGGGGTTTGGGAGTTACTGTGAATATTAAGAGAAATAGCATAAATCAAGCACTTAGAAGAGTGACCAGCAATAACTGTAACCCGTTCCCATCATGTCTATTATGACTCATAGCAGCCGTATAAGACAGAGTAGAATGGCCCCATAGAGTTTCCAAGAAGTGCCTGGTGGATTTGAACTGCCAACCTTTTGGTTAGCAGCCATAGCACTTAACCACTACATGACCAGGGTTTCTTACTAGGTGCTTAATAAATGCTAGTTTTTTTGTTTTTTGTTTTTTGTTTTTGCTGGATGTATATGACTATATGCTTCCTACTATAGAACTAGAATTCACGCAGGAGAGTTTGGCTTGTCAATTTAAAAAATAAATATATGGTCAACAAAGTAATTGCATTTCTACCCACTGATGAATGTATGTTGCTTGTCAATTGGATGGCAATCGGCTTCTTCATAATCCATTTTCAAGGGGGTCCTAAATAATATGCCCCACTAGCCCATTTCCTATAACTGGGTTGCCTATCCCTTTAGTAAACCTAGCTGTTTGCTGTTCTCAGAGCACTCCCTATTCTTTCCCACTCATGCCATGCCCTCTGGCTGGGTGGCTGGCCAGCTTCACATTTCCACTCCTCTCAATTCACACCTTCCATTCGACCTCTACCAAACCTGCTCAGTTGAGTGTGACGGTCTTTCCCTTGAGTTCTTGTAATAGTTTGACTGTAATTTCCCTTGTGTATCTTTTGCCATAGTGGAATAGTGGTTAAGAGCTTCGGTTATAATCCCAGCTCTACTACTAACTAGCTATGTGAGTTTAGATAAATGACTTAACCTCTCTGAATCTGTTTCTTCATCTATAAAAGGGAGATAATAGTACCCTCTTCATAGGCTTGAGGATTAAATGAGATACACATATAAAGTGCTGAGTTAGCACAGTGCCTAAACCAAACCAAAACCAAACCCAGTGCCATCGAGTCGATTCCAACTCATAGCGACCCTGTAGGATAGAGTAGAACTGCACCATAGAGTTTCCAACGAGCGCCTGGTGGATTCAAACTGCTGACTCTTTGGTTAGCAGCCATAGCACTTAACCACTACACCACCTAAATAGTACATAATAAATACTCAATAAATCCTAGCTAGCAGAAGTACAGTACCAGTATTTGTCTTATTGTTTGTATCCTGGCCTTAATTTCTTTCCTGGAGAGTAAATGCCTCAAAGCAGTCCTTGACTTTCCTCATAACCTAATCCTAATGTCCTAATCCGGTGCTCTGCTCTCTCACTACTCAAAGTGTGGCCTGCAGACCAGAAACATCACAGTTACCTGGACGCTTGTTAGAAATGCAGAGCCTCAGGCCCCACCCCTGACTTCCAGAATCAGCATCTGCATTTAACAAGGTACCCAGGTGATACATGTACACATTGAAATTTGAGAAGCACTGCACTCAATAAGGAGCCCTGGTGGCTCAGTGGTTAAGAGCTTGGCTGCTAGCCAAAAGATTGACAGTTTGAATCCACCAGCCGCTCCTTGGAAACCCTATCAGGCAGTTGTACTCTGTCTTAAAGGGTCGCCATGAGTCAGAATCGACTTGATGGCAAAGGTTTGGTTTTGTTTTTTGGGCACTCAATAAATTGAATTCAGTTGCCGAAGGTGATCGTTTAATTACATATTTCCCACCTGGAAAACATACACTAAATTCTGTAAAATTTACTGTCCTTTAGACCAGTGGTTTTCACCATGTGGTCCCTTGACCAGCAGTATCAGCATCACTTGAGAACCTGTTAGAAATGCAGATTTTCAGGCTTCACTCCAGTCCTTCTGAACAAGGAGTTAGAAACTCAGGGGGTAAAACCTTTCAGTCTTCCAGGTGATTCTGATGTACACTGCAGTTTGAGAACAACTGTTTTCAACCTCTAAGAGCCATCCTGGCATACACTGGGCAGCTACCAGAAGTACCACATTAATAATGTACATCTCTTTCTTCTTACCTTGTCATGTATTTCTTCGGTTCCAATCTCTTAAGTAAGGTTAAATGAACACTGGAAGGCATTGAGTTTCCTCTCCGTGTTTACCAGATACCAGTTCTGATCGTACTTCTTCCAGATTTCTTCGTTCTTTTGGCAGTCTGTAGTATATTCAGTATTCTTCGCCAACACCACAATTCAAAGGCGTCAATTTTTCTTCAATCTTCCTTATTCATCATCCAGCTTTTGCATGCATATGAGGAGATTGAAAACACCATGGCTTGAGTCAGGCATACGTTAGTGTTAAAGGTGACATCTTTGCTTTTTAACACTTTAAAAAGGTCTTTTGCAGCAGATTTGCCCAATGCCATGCATCCTTTGATTTCTTGACTGCTGCTTCCACAGGTGTTGATTGTGGATCCAAGTAAAATGAAATCCTCGACAACTTCAATCTTTTGTCTGTTTATCTGTAGCCCCTGTATTTTGTTTTATTTTAATTTTATTCATTTTTTGAATAGGTAATAGATGCACATGGTACAAAATTCCCAAGGTACAAGAGTTTACGGTAAAAAGTAAGTCTCCCCTCTTCTCCTTCCTCCAGGAATATAGTTCTCCAAAGTCGATCACTGAAACTTATATCCGTTCTACACATTTATTGAGCACTTACTCTGTGGCAGGCACTGTTCTGGGTACTGGGAATAAAGCAGTGAACAAAACAGACAAAAACCTCTGCCCTCATGGAGCCTACATTTTGGTTTTCAATTTCTTATAGTATTTGTTCAATGGTATTCTAATTTTTCTATAGCCAGTGCACTGCAGTAGTTAAAAGTAGGGCTCTGTAGTCAAATCAAGTGATTTTGAACTCATTCTTACCCATATCCTACGTGACATTAGGTTATTTATTCTACCACTTTGAAGTGGGTTTTCTTTATCTTAAAATGGTGACAACAACACTGTCTTACAAGGTTGTAAGAATTAAATGAGATAATATATATAAAGCACCAATACAGTAAATGCTCAATAAATATTAGTGTTGATTATAATGGCATGGTTTAATTCTACCATTCTACGACATTGACTAAAACGTGATTAAATGACTTTTCCGATAGTCTCGCATTTTCTCTCTTTGCTATATCATGATCATGAAAGGTCATTCTTTTTTTCTTTCAGAACAAGCAAGAGTAAATTAAGACTTTTAACTTCTAATCATTAAACTGCTAGTCTGCAAGACTCTGCTGGGTTCTACTGAGAAACTGGCTCTTAATGAATCACTAAAGTATAGAGACTGTGTTCCTCTTCGTTCTTTCTCATCTAGCCTTTTTTTTTTTTTAATCCCATGTAATTTGAGATTTTGTACTATTAATTTGCAAGTGTTTTGTACTACTGATTTCAATGTGGAAACCCTGGTGGCATAGAAGTTAAGAGCAACAGCTACTAAACAAAAGGTCAGCAGTTGGAATCCACCAGGTGCTCCTTGGAAACGTATAGTGTTACTGTGAGTCAGAATTAACCAGACAGCAATGAGTAATTTCAATGTCATAATGTTTCAAAATACCTAACTTGAGGAGAGTTGACATGTCACTGCACAGGAGTTAAGCACTTCTGAGTAAAGTTTCTCACAATGTAATTTGGTATTATGAAACTTTCTCTGGGATTCAAGTCTCCAGTCACATGGGAAAACGACTTTCAATCCCTGGAAAAGCAACAGAAGCACTCCTTGGTGTCTTAGTTATCTAGTGCTGTCATAACAAAAAGTACTACCTGTAGATGGGTTTCAGGAACAAAAATTTGTTTTCTCACAGTTCTGGAGGCTAAAAGCAGCACTTTGACCAGTTCGTTCTGGTTTGACCCTCTGCTGAGAATTTACATTTCCACTCCAGAAATTAGTGAATCAGTTTAACAGGAGCCCCATACATAAGAATCACCTGGGGATCTTGTTAAAATGTAGATTCTGCTTTAGTATATCTGGGGCATGAAATACAAATATTCAGCAGGGGCACAAACCAGATTGAAACCCTGGCTGAAGAGTCCAAATGAGGGTCTGAGCCATGTAGATTATTCTGTGGGCCTCTCTCTCTCCCCTAGTTTCTGGTGTCAGATGGCAATCCTTGGTGTTCCTTTGATTGTTGACTGGTACTCATATGGCTGTTGTCTTCCCCCCGTGTGTCTCTGTCTATTCTTCTCTGTTATAATACACCACTCAGAAGTGATTAGGGTTAGAATCCACCCTGCTCTAGTATGATCTCACTAACATAAGAAAATCCCTATATCCAAATGAGACCGTATTTACAAACACAAGGGTTAAAAAAAAAAAAACACATTGCCATTGAGTAGATTCTGACTCATAGTGACCCTATAGGACAGAGTAGAACTGCCCCATAGGGTTTCCAAGGAGCATCTGGTGTATTCAAACTGCCAACCTTTTGGTTAACAGCCCGTTGCTTAACTGCTGTGCCACCAGGGCTCCAGTATAAGGGCTAAGGCTTACATATATCTTGTTGGGAGACACAATTCAATCCATAACATTTGATGATAGTCTCAAGGTAGAAAAGATAAAACAAAATTACATGCAAAAAAAAAAAAAAAAAAGATGGAGAGAAATTAAGTCCTAAGACAAGAAAACACTTTTATACTTTTAAAGATTAGGCCAAGAACTTTTTCTTTATTCAGTATGAAAAGGATGATTGGTGGGCATAATGAAAGATAGCAAGGAAGTTGGTCAGATATATTCCACTATTACTGGCATTGACACATTGACTCAGGATCTATAAAGGATTGAAGGTTCAGTATACCTATATCACTGAGGACAGTCCCCATAATCATTTATTATATTCTCTTTATCTCTATTTTGTTCCTGATTTTATTTTGTATTGTTTTCATAGAAGACAGAATTTATGGATCTTTGAATGTTTGTCATATAGGAAACCTCTTAACCTAGCATGACATAGGGAGGACTAGGAAGTAAGATGGAACCCTGAGAGCACAATGGTTAAGCACTCAGCAGCTAACTGAAAGGTCGGTGTTTTGAACCCACCAGCTGCTCTGTGGGAGAAAAGACCTGGGAATCAACCGGGCAATCTGCTCCCATAAAAATTACAGCCTAGGAAATTCTATGGGCAGTACTGCTCTGTTGTATAGGGTCTCTATGAGCTGGAATTGACTCATCAGCATACAACAACAGCAGTAAGTAGGGATAGTTGGAAAATTGAAGTTAAATGCCCACGTACAGATTTTATCATTGGTTAATAGTGGGATCAAGTACATTTTGAATTTTTGGTTTGTTTGAACATTTTCTAGCCTCTGGTACTTTGTTGGCAGAAATGGATTAACAATAAGAAAATCAGCACTCATAAAGCATAAAGTCAATACTAAATAGATGAGGTCTTCATAATGGCATTTGCCATGGTACTTCTCCTGGACTTTGTCTACACTAATCATATAACATGCCACTGGGCTAATGCTAATTTATTAAGGATGCATTAGGCAGCCAGTTTCTGACCTGCTTGGCTCACCTTTGGACCTTGTCACTGTTTCAGATATCTAATACAATGTAACAACCCACCTCTAAACTCAGTGGTTTATTATCTCCCATGGTTCTCTGGGTGAAGCAGGCTCAGCTGGCCTCAGGGTCTTTCATGAAGTTGCATTCAGATGGCAGCTGAGATTGGACTCATCTGAAGGGTCAACATAACTGGGTGTCCAAGATGGCTTCTTCATTCAAATGTCAGACACTTCAGCTGGGATGGCTGGCACAGCTGAGGGCTGAGTGGGTCGTCTCTCTCTCACTACACAGTCTCCTCACACAACTAACTTGGGCTTCCTTACAGCGTAATAGTTTCATTGTAGTCAAATTTCTTACAGTGAGGATTGCTTCCCCCAGAGCTAATGTTCAAATAAATTGTGGCAGAAACTGCAAGGCTTCTTTGGACCCAAGCTCAGAAGTCATGTAAAATTTCTTCCCTTACATTCTATTGTTCAAAAATTGAGCCAGCCCACATTCAAGGGCAGGCACTACAAAAGGGCATGAATACCAGGAAACCTGGTTCATTAGGGTCCCTGTGAAGAACATCTTTGAAGAGTAGCTACCACACCCTCTTTGCCAGAAAATAGTCAAATTTATAACACATCTGTAATGCCACTACACCAAACACTTCTAGGAGACATAAACCCCCGCAAGTACTTTTTACTAAGTGGAAAGATATGGCTCTTGGTAATATATACTTTTCAACTAAGGATATATGATATTGTATGAGTGTTGTTCATTAATAGAATTGCTTTGGTTGGCTTATACACACTCATACCATTGGTCAAAAGCTGTCATTAATCAAAATAATTTTGGAATTGCCTTCGGAGGTAGTTAACAAGTTACTCGATTTAATTCAACAACTTACTCAGAACAATTCATGCAGTTTCTATTTTTTGGTACAGTAGTATGCTGTACTATACAATCGTTGTAGAATGCTTTGTTTCTCAAAATAAGAATGAATTTGTTTTGTTGTTGTATATTCATTCATTCAGTCAACAAATATTTGTTCGGTACCTCTGATGAGCCAGGCCCTGTATTAGGCAATGGAAGACATGGACAATTTGCTGTCCTGGTTGGAGTTTGTGTTTACCAGTAAATAGTAGCAGGAGAGTGAGCCACATTATAAAATAATAGTAACAGCTCTGATCAAACCAGTACTTTGTGCATTAACTCATTTAATACCTCCAAGGAGCCTTTAACTAAGGCAGAGTTACTAGCTCAGTTTTATAAAGGTTGAAAGTGTGACTCAGAGCAGTTCAATGGTGTTCAAAGGTCACCAACCCACTAAATGATGAGCTTGGATTTGAATCCAGAGCACCTAATATTCAAAACTGCATTTTAATAGTCCCATTGCCTTTATTTCTAAATTCTATGCCTTTTAAGAAATGTTTTCACTGTTCTAAAATGGTAAATGCATAACAAGTTAATGTAATAAGGCTATTTTAATGATTTAAATAATATTGACAGCTCCCCCACCCCCTCCCCACACCCTGCTTCCTTTAGTCTCATAGTGACCTCTCTGAAGTCTAAGAAGTATGGGTAAGGAAGAATGGAAGCTTACTTTCATTGAAAATTTACTGAACACCAGTCGTCAAGCTTAACATTTGAAAGTAACGCTCTTTCTGTGGCATGTAAATTAAAAATTAAAATTAAAAAACCTCTTCAATAAAAATAGTAATTCCAAAAATGTTTATGGGCTACTTCTAATATGGCAACTGGTTAGTTTTTTTGTTTTCTAATATGCTAGACCCAGGAAAAATTTGGCACGTAATCTAGAGGCTGTCACCGCCTAGAGGGACAGAAGAAGCAGATGTTATTGGCAATTCACATTGATAAGGGAAGCCCAAATGAGGGACACTTAACAATATGGTGAGTGGAAAGTGGGAGGAGCTCTAGAAAGAGTTAAAGGTTGGAGAAATTACTCAGGTGAAGAAGAGTGGAAAAGTTTCCATCAGGAGGGAAGTACTTCCTATGTAAAGGTTCAAAGTCTAAGAGCTTAAGGAATTCTCTGACTGTTGTTGTGTGCCATCCAGCCACTTTTGACTCATAGTGACCCTATAGGAGAGAGTTAGAAGTGTTTTGTAGGCTATAATCTTTACAGGTGCAGATAGCCAGGTCTTTTCTCCTTTGGAGCCGCTGGTGGGTTCAAAGCTACCCACCTTTTGCTTACCAATCGAGTGCTTTAACCATTGTGCCACCAGGGCTCCTTTAAGGAATTCTAGGGACTGAAACAATTCTGTATAACAGGGCAGGGTGGGTGTGAAGGAGGGACAAAAGCTGAGGCTGGTCTGTTAAGAAGGACAGTCATTGAATAATGCTGGGCTGCAGAGCTTGGATTTTAAGTACAGATGTGAAAACAGATTAACCTGCAGACATTTTTTACTCTTTAACTGTGACTTCCCCTTCCATTCTTTACAGAGTTGGAAATCTTGCTTTTACTTAGGGATGTTTAGTCAATACATACCCGGCATTATAAATGACTTCGCTTCTCTGCCTGTATTTACAATATTGATTACCATCAGACTAATCAGATTAAAGCACCAGGTGTCATATCATCTTAATATTAGATGAGTCTCATTTATTTATTCATTTATCCAGGAAAAATAAATTTGTTCTCCAGTTCATTTGCTTCATTTCTTCAGGTTCAAACTTCTATATGTTTACGTAACATTCCAAGGGGGTAGATTCGCCAGGATGCAGAAGTGTGCTGCAGACCCCTTAATTCAGCAAGACAGTTTCCAAATACTTACTTTCCAGTCTCATTCTCCAGCTATTCTAAGAAAAAGCAATGGAAATCGCCTCTCCAGGGTACTCGGATGGAGAATGCAGAAGTTTTGCTAGTTTTTTCTCCATTGCCAGCAAAAACAGGGTGGAGCAGCATAGAATAGAAGCTCGGGAGACCATGAGTCGTGAGAAGGAAACAATGTTAACAGCAAAGTGGCAGAAACACCTCCTCTGTGCTGCCTCCTACCCATTGCAACACAGGCGTCTCTAGCCAACCCCAACTCTCCCTCCGTTTGGCTCCCCAGGCAGCATTCAAGGAAGAACTAGCTAGTTATTTGAGTAGATTACAAGAGTTGAAATAATTTATGCCAGAAACAAAGCAGAACACTCGGTTGCTTTTTCCAGCTTGTGATGACTTCTGCTCCTTTGTTCAAATTCTTGATGAAAAGCAGCGATCATTATTAGTTCGGGGAATCGCTACTGCTTCCTCAGTGCTACAGTTTCACAACTGCTGCTCAAGGGCAGGACCTCCCTCTTTTTTTTTTTTTTTTTTTCCCCTCCTTCCACCTGACAGGCACCATAAATAACTGAGGCTCCCGGTGTTCCCAGCTGAGAACAAAGTTGAAAGTTTGCCTGAAATTCCCAGCCGGGCCACGTCTTTATTTTCTTTTCCCAAGGTTTTTTCTGTACCTGGCTTGGCTGTTTCTTCATTCATATTTTAGAAGAGTCGCCTCCTAATTAAATACAGCACCTCGCTTGCTCGCTCGCTCTGGAGATTTCAGGCTGTCTCGGTTACCCGGTTAGGCACCGAGCGCTGGTATCAAATTACCGAAAGTCTACACCGGAGCGGTCGTCATATTTACATACAAATAACTCGAGGGCTTACATTTATGTCACTATTCGGTCCTGCTAGAGGTTTGCCAGAGGAGTTTTTGATCCAATCAGGAGGAGCTTTAAAAGGATGTCTGCGGAGTGATCAAAAAGGATCTTAATCTCAAGTGTTGCCAGATTCTGTCCCCCCCCCCTTTTTTTTTTTTTTTTTGCTTTTTGTCTGAAATTTTGAAAATCTTCAAATTCTGAAGAGTGGAAAAGATGTGTAATTCCTCAGTTGCCTACAAGGAGATCAAGATGCTGAGAACTCGGCGGAGGTGGTGAGGAGAGTGAATAGAACCCCGGGAATCGGTTTGCTTGGGCTGGTTTGGAGATTGATTTTAAATCACTGCGTAAGGAATTCCTGGAAACATCAGGAAAACGTTTGATCAGCCCAGCCTGCTGGAAATGGCTTTAGCACAGAGTAAGAGCTTTCTTTACATCGTTCTTGGTGTGTGCTCTGTTTGTATCAGATGTAGTGAATCTGCAAATAGCCCAGCTGCACATCGTTACTTAAAATAAGCTCTTGGTACTGGTGGCAGTTGAAAGTTAATCTGTTTAGTTTTTACATTTGCAAAAACAGTAGTTGACCGTGTATTTTTAGACTTGATTGGTAGTTTAAAAGCCGAGCTCTTGTGGTTTCCTGAGTTTAAATGAGTGGAGATAGTAAAGGGTACTGAATGAAGGAATTGGAAAATATAGCTCGAGTCCATGAATCATTTACCTTTGAGAAAACACAACATACACACTTTTGAAATCTCTCTGGGGCAGCCAGACATGTCCAGAAAGAGAGAGAGAGTCATAAAAAGGAGTTGTTTGCCTGTGCTCAGGGAAGAAACTTTTTCCACAGCCTGCACTACTTTTTGAGAAGGATGGGAAATGTCCAGAGGGCAAAAAGACAATTGAAAAACCTGCTCTGTCACTCTTGGAATGTGGTTTTTCCATAAGAGGTCACGTTAGGAGTTTGTGGCTAGTAAAAGTAATTTATGTCATTAACTCTTTGTATTGGTAGTTAAAGGGCAATCTCTGCTGCCCTGCTTTTGAACTACAGAAGCCCCAGTTCCATCTCTGTGGAAGTCAGAATTGCTTTCTAAGGACCTTGGCAAGCCCTGGGACCACTGAGCAAAGTTTTTTAACTTAATAGGTTTAGAAACAGTTCAGAATTGGTCTGTTCTAAGGCTCCCAAACGGAGCAGTTACAGTTTGGATAAATTAACTTGCTACTTTAGTACATAAGCCCCAGAGTAAATCTTGAATGTGAAGAAACGGTTAAAAAAACAAAGTGTGATCCGCGCTCCCCCCCCCCCCATGTAATTTCGAACACAGGAGAGAGGTGGCCCTTACTTTGCAATCAGCGTCCATTCAAACAGTCTGCCCTCATCATGGTCAGGCTAGAGGTGAGGGGAACTCTTGCTGACTTGAAAAATCCACCTTTCTCATCAGCCTGGGCTCCAGGGGAGGGAGGATGATTTAGAATTGGTAATTAGCACCAGGAGCTGTTGACACTCCTTAAATTTGTACCTGAAATTTTGTACTAACCTCTGTTTAAGCATTTTCCTTCAAAGCATCAGTTATAAAAATTATGCGGGGCTAGAGGAAGGTGAATATGACAATGGCTTTGCTGATGGCCATAGGAGCTGTTTTCCCCACAGCTGACACACAATCAAAAGGGAAGCTTCTGATCTGCTTGTTTTGTACATCTGCAGGTGAAGATGCAATGACAGGGGACACAGACAAGTATCTGGGGCCACAGGACCTTAAGGAGCTGGGTGATGACTCCCTGCCCGCAGAGGGCTACATGGGCTTCAGCCTTGGAGCCCGTTCGGCCAGGTACTTCATGCTATTATCACTGTTTCTCATAGTGAATTTAAAACCACCATGATGTATCATAAACCAAAGTCATTGTCATCTTGCACGCAGGCCCCAAATGTGCTCTTTGGATGAGGATGTAAAGTTGGTGAAACGTTCTCCACTCAAACATACATGCTCCGCTATTTTCTTTTCGTGGTTTTAAGTCTTCAATTTTATGTGTTGGGCATACTGTTTTGTGCTTTTCTTCTACGATGCAGTCATGCTTTGAGCATAGTAACCAAAGAGCTCACTGACAAAACTGGGAGAACCAACCTGGGACAAATGTTTTCAAAATAACTTTTTGCTCTATATTGAAAGAAAATCCTATTTGCTAGGGAGTAAGAAATGTATCTATTGATCGCCCACTATTCTCTCTTCATTGCTGAAAGAGTGATTGCTGACTGAGGATTAAAACAGAGCATTCTTGAAAGAAAACATGTACTGTTTTCTAACATGGTCTGCCAACTATTTGAGTATCTCTTCTGAAACTATTCCATCGCTTTGTTTGTAAGGTGACAGACACGTTAGTAGTGTTAACAGTGACTTAGAAACATAATCGCAGATAGAAATGGTGGCAAATTCAACCCATAAAACTGAAGCTTTAAGTTTTTGTAGGTGGAAAACCTTGGCTCACATTTATATTGCACTGGTTGAAAGAAATAGGATTTTATCCAGCATTTGGGGACTTCTTTTCCCTGTTGTGAATTAACAGCATGTTTGCTGACGGTCACGTTATTTTAAAGCTAATAATTAAACCATCTAAGCTAGAGCCCTGGGGACATTTTCCTATAGTTTAAGGATCTGTTGTAAAAAGTTTCATTGTCTAATAGTTAATGGCACTTCCCACAAAGTAAACCTGGGAGTTTGTTCTCAGTGTCACTGGCCTGACCAGTTTAGATACTGATTTCTCTTCAAGTTAGTCCCTTTTTTTTTTTTGGATAGAATTTTGAACCTTAGGTAACTTAATAGAATTGTTATTTTATAAATACATTGGTAAAAGGCCTTAAAATCTTATGGCAGCAGGTGCCATTAGTAAGGGGAAAATAGTGTTTTAATAATAAGTAATATTTTAGATTATCTCAGATAGTAACAAGTTACAACTGAGAATTTGCCAGATCTTAAATATCTGGAGGGAAGATTCTGTTTAGAAGTTTAACGGCTTTTATTATCCAATAACTAGCTGCCTTCCCTTCCTCTGACAATATATGAGGCACCATCTTGTGAATCAATTATGTGTGTATAGAAAATTGTAGTCGTGGACATCCAGTGAGATATAAAACCAGAATATTCTCTCTTATGGTTAATTTTTTAAGACAATTCTAAGCCTTTCACACTAGTCATTTTGATTGCACTATTATTATTTGTTGCTATTATGTGTAACTCATTTTTTTTTTTTTTTACCTTGGCAACTCATGTTATGCTCAGAGACAATTTTTAAAAATCTGTAAAACTGATAGATTCTTTAAAGCACATTGTTAGACTATTAACAAAATATTCTGAGTGTAACATTTAAAAAGGAATACATTAAATGTGTAATTCATTCAATCATGACTTTTTTTTCTTTTTTCTCTGTCTGATTTTTTTGCTTTCTATTTCTCCTCTTTCTAAAAATACTATAAAATAGTCCCAAGGTCAGGTAAGAAGACATGACACTCTTACAGTGTTTCTCTCCCTTTCCTGCTCATTTGCTCATTTTTCTTTTCTTCAGCATTGTGCTGTGATGTGCTGTGATGTGCTTTTTTTTTTTTCTGCTCAGCTTTAGAAAATGGGTTTTGTGATTGTGAGAAAATTAGCAAGTAACTACTATGATAAGAAATGTTACTTACACAAAATTGACTGAATACTTGAGGAATTTCTTTGCTTAACAAATTTTGTAGAGTGCATGAAGTAACTGAGAAATTTCACTGGGTTTAAAGAAAAAGTCTTGTTTTGCAGGCTGTTTGCTGGTTGCCATTTTATTTCAGTTGTGCTAGATACATGTGTACCTTAGTATAACTTTAGAATTCTGAGGCATGTGTTTTTCTAACACATCTGTATTTAACACTCAGGGTATACCGATGGCTACAAATAATATAGTTGAGCTTAGTTTAAAAGATTTTAATGCTTTCCAGAACCCCATGCAAACAATCTCTAATTTTAGTAGCTGAAAGTACTTCAACATATTAAGGATTCAGAGTGAAGCTTGATGAATCTGCTGGGCTCCATCTATCTGAGGTAGATTGCTCTGGACCATTCATTAGGAGTAGGAACTTCAGACATGACGTAAAACAAAGACAGCCCTTTTCATTGGTAGCTTTCAATCGTGGGCTCTGTAGTTATTATATATGTTAAAAGAGGAAGGGACGTTTGAATACCCACTGCCGTCGAGTCGATTCCGACTCATAGCAACCCTGCAGGACAGAGTAGAACTGCCTGATAGAGTTTCCAAGGAGTGCCTGGCGGATTCGAACTGCAGACCTCTTTGTTAGCAGCCATAGCACTTAACCACTACACTGCCAGGGTTTCCACTGCCCAGTCCTGTACCATCCCTATGATCGGTTGTGAATCAGACCGTTGTGATTCTTAGATATATTCAAAAATCGAAATTAAAATTTATGTGTATGTATCTTTTAATTTTAAGTGTTTGTCCATCCCATAAAAAAATACCTTAAAACCGTCTCACATGCCACCAGTGTTTACATGTTACGCTCCGGGAACCATAACTTAGAGGAATTAATGTCAAATGCAGAGAGTGGAGCTTTCTAGTGTTTCTCAAATCATGTCACTGGGGCGAGATGGAGCCTTGCTATGAGTAGTTAGATGCTGCACTGTCTAATACCATAGCCACTAGCGACACATGCCTATTTAAATAAAATAAAATGAAAAGTTTGCTTCCTCAGTCACACTAGCCACATTCCAAGGGCTCAGTATCCACATGTGGCCAGTGGCCTCTCTATTGGCCAGCAGAGATACAGAACATTTGCATCAGGGTGGAAAGTTCTATTGGACAATGTTGAGTTAGAAAGTAGAGAATTCCTGCTTTCAGGAAGCTTACATTGTATTTGGGGAAGTTAAGGGGCTAGAAACAGAAAGATATATTTGTAACTGAAATGGGGGGGAGTTATTAAGATAAGTGACTGGAGCACAGAAGGCACGAGTGTGCATGGTCAGAGTCACGTGGCTGAGTTAGGTTTGTCCCTCCATGCAGGGATAATGCTTACTGTTTTGCTTCTAAATCCCCAGTTTCTAACATTGTACTTGGCTCATAATAAACCCACTGCCATGGAGTCGATTCAGACTCATAGTGACCCTGTAGAGTTTCCAAGGCTATAAATCTCTAGGGAAACAGACTGCTGCATCTTTCTCAGGCAGAGCCACTGGTAGTTTCGAACCGCTGACCTTTCAGTTAGTAATCAAGCGCTTTAACCACTGCACCACCAGGACTCCCTTGCTCAAATAGTCACTCCATAAATAACTTGCTGTGTATATTACAAATGACTGTATAGCGCTGGTTACTGTTTTTTTTTTTTTTTTTTGAATCAGAGATTCCTCTGAGCTTTTGAGGAAAGCTAAGTCAGGAATCCCGTAAGAATATACATTTGCATACCCATAGCTGTCAAGTAGATTCCTACTCATTGCGACCCTGTAGGACAGAGTAGACTGCCTCCAGGGTTTGAACTGCCAACCTTTTGGTTAGCAGCCAGTCTCTTAACCACAGCACCACCAGGGCTCCCCTATTTGCATGGACACCTAAAAGAATGCCTATAATTTAAGGAGCCTCTGCATCTTGATATAAGAATACCCTGCTTCAGGCTAATCTTGTGTATCGCACATAGTGGGGGAAAGACATAGTTTTGTGCAGAGCAGGAAATAATTCCTTATTTACCTCTTTTTTGCTCTTTTCCCTATGAAGCACACACAAGGCAAGGCCAAGGTCTGCCTGATTAAACCAGTAAAGATACAACAAGCCAGTTTTATTTATTTTTTTAACTTCTATTGTGCTTTAAGTGACAGTTTACAAATCAAGTCAGTCTCTCATACAAAAATTTATATACACCTTGCTATATACTCCTAGTTGCTCTCCCCCTGATGAGACAACACACTCTCTCCACCCTGTATTTCCATATCCATTCAGATAGCTTCTGTCCCCCTCTGCCTTCTCATCTCCCCTCCAGACAGGAGCAGCTCACATAGTCTCATGTGTCTACTTGATCCAAGAAGCTCACTCCTCAGCAGTATCATTTTCTGTCTTATAGTCCAGTCCAATCCCTGTCTGAAGCGTTGGCTTCAGGAATGGTTCCTGTCTTGGGCTAACAGAAGGTCTGGGGACAATGACCTCCGGGGTCCTCCTAGCCTCAGTCAGACCATTAAGCCTGGTCTTTTTACGAGAATTTGAGGTTTGCATCTCACTGCTCTCCTACACAATAAGCCACTTTTAGATAATTTATTGCTTTTTTTTTAAAAAAAAAAAACCTGTTGCTGTTGATTCCTACTCATAGTGACCCTATAGGACGGGATAGAACTACCCCATAGAGTTTCCAAGGAGTGCCTTTTCAATTCAGACTGCCAACCTTTTCGACCCTTTTCTTAACCACTACAGTACCAGGGTTTCCATTGCTTATATAGTCATCGGTTTTTAGTTTAGAGGTCGGTGTAATGAGTGGTGTTGCAGAGTACCAGGTGACCCACACTGTAGGAAGTTCAAGGAATATATGGAGGGTTTGAGAGACGCTAGAAAGGAGGACAGTAGACGAGAGAGAGAGAGAAAAAAAGAATAGCAAATAATTTCCTGCAGGAAAGGCAAAATAATCATGCATGGAATTTGAATTTTATCCTTGAGGCCAGGAAGATGTGAAGAGGATGATATAAGTTGTATTCATAACACTACTTCTTTCTTCATGTTTTCAATTAGTAGTGAGTATAAACCATATAAATGCATATGTTAAAGCTATATCTGTTTCCCAAAGACTTATAAATAGATCCATTTAAAGCAGGAATACTTCCCTTCAAAGTATAAGCCGGGTACATGTGGATCAGAGAGGAGAGTCTGACATAAGGTCTTACCCTAAGAAAATCTGTGTCAATTTATCTAGAATCACCTGGTTCTTCTCAACTGTCATGTTGGTTCAGCTGTCATAGTGAAACATCCAAAATGTTTCATACATTTCATCTCGTCACAGATTTAATACCAAATTGGCCGGATTTCAAACAAAACCTGATAATGAGGTTATCTAAGCTCAAGAGATTTCCTCAAATATAAAGGATTTTGTTTTTGACAATGCCTTTTCAAGAACAACTTTTGTTGATATTTTAGCCATCCTTGCCTGGTCTTAAAGTTGCATGCATTAATTTTCTTTTATTCATTTCATCGTCATCTACCATTGTTGAATGGTTAACTGTAAATACAACAGCCTCCGCTCCTTCAGTTCGGATAGGTCTTACACTTTGAACAGAAGCTCCTATGCTCGGGACAGCATGATGATTGAAGAACTCCTTGTGCCATCCAAAGAGCAGGTAGGCAATCTTCTTAAAATGTTCTTTGTTAAACTTTTATTTGTATAACTGAATAAACTCAACGTCTGGAGACAGAGACTATATTTTGGCACGCTTGGTTTTGCGTTTATAAATCTTTTGGTGTTAGCCAGTCAAAAAGTAGATCATTTGTACCATAGCAGAAATGTCCTTCTCTTCTGCAGGTGAGTCCCTAAAATTCTGCAGAGAGGAACTAAAAAAGTTCTAGGAAAGGCATAAATACTTTTCTTATCACTGGGTCAAATCTGTTATAATTTTTTTTAGGAAGAGATAATCAGTGATAGCTAAAGTTGATAACATTATTCACCTGAATGTTTTATTTTCCAAACAAACAATATATGCATGTTGGAATTTGCTAAAATTGTTTTTAGCAAGTAATTAAAGATTAGGTTGGTTGTGTGTTTGATCCCTTACATTCAAAGTGATGGGCATTCGCAAGACAAGTGGTATTTTGCTTTCTACTAGCATCTCAGCTACATTCATTTGGTGTTTGTGTGGTTTTTTTTTTCCTTCTAACAGTTGTGGTTGAATAGATACTGGGTTAATATAAGAAGTCTTAGTAGCATATTCTGCTGCATATAGACCCAGGGTGGTTCATTTTTCTAGATAATAAAATACCTGGTTTTAAATATTTACAGTAGTGACTTGATGATGGCTAAAATTGTTTGGACCATAAATCTAATTTTGAAGGTGGCTTATAATATTCGAACAATGTGAATAATTAATGAAGCCATACTGAACTTACTGTACAATGAAATGGTAAACTGGAGCGGATAAATAAGTGGTAGTCACTTATAGCCAAGTTAGAGGTTTAGCAATGGGCAGTCAGACCTTTGAGACTCCCACATGTCTGGAGATGCTGGCTTCCAGATGTACAGATGTGCATTGTACTTCACAAGGTCCTACAATAAACATTTTGTTATCTTATATTCTTAGAGTATTCTTAGCAAGCAGGTCTCCTAGAGTTTAATGCTGTAATTACGCAATGTTTGGACAAACAAAAACCTCTTGTAAAATGATTATAGGTGTGGTAGTATGTCATGGGTTTAAGTGGGTGATAGTGGTGTTAGATGCCATCAAGTTGGTTCTAATTCATAGCAACCCTGTAGGACAGACTAGAACTGCCCATATGGTTTCCAAGGAGTGGCTGGTGGATTTGAACTGCTGACCGTTTGGTTAGCAGCCAGGCTCTTAACCATTGTGGCTCCAGGGCCTTTAAGTGGGTGTTAGCAACAGAAAAAGCACTTGTCTCAAGTAATGAAGCTCAGCCTTTGGGTGTGAGGTATTACCTGGTTGAGATTTACTGAAGAACCCTTTGCTCAGTTGGCTGTGGTCATTATCCTAGTAATCTAGTAATCCAGCTCTCTCATATTCTCAAATGAAATGAAATGTTAGTGGATATATTGATAATATTTATAAGCATAGAAATTCCTGTACTTTATGCCCTGAAAACAGCCCACAAAACTTGGGTATCAAGTGACAATTTGCTCTTATAGAAAACATATGCTTAATTCTATAATGGAATAGAAAACCCCTGATGAATCTAATTATAGTTTATATTTCTGAATATATATTTGTTCTGGGGCAAGGGCCTGAAATTGGAACTAGCATCACCACCATTATCACCACCACAGCTACTCTACCTTCCAATTTTTGCATCTCAACCTTGAAATAAAATGTAAATGTTTGCAGTGCTACAAGGCTGCAGACAGGCTTTTGAGGTTTCTCACACCATTACCTTTTAGCTGCTGCCAAGACCCGCTTACTCAGGCACTAAGGATTTATGAGAGGAATAAACAACAAATGGAACTTTTGAGGGGAAAGTGATGCCCTTTTAGTTAGTGCTAGGTTTCTAGGTTTATTGCTCTTTCAATTTCAAAGCACCTCTGTGGATGTCTCAAATAATTCTGTTGACCGTTCAGGGAAAAAGAGAGAGAAGGACATCTTGAAAAACTTTTATCAATACATCTTAAGTTGATAACTACGGAGGCAGGAAGGAACTTTCTTTAATGACCACGGAGTATCCCATGGACTGTCAGAAATTCCTTGTGGAGCTAGCGTGTTTAAAGTTCACATAACATTACACATGGCCACGCAAATCCATGAGAAATTCACCAGGGAGTTAAGAAACATATAAGTGACATTTTGAAAATTTGAGACTTGAAAACATACATATAAAAAACATTTTAAGCACAGTTGGAACCAACCTGCTGCCGTCCAGTCAATTCCGACTCATAGTGACCCTGTAGGGCAGAGTAAAACTGCCCCATAGAGTTTTCAAGGAGTGACTCGTGGCTTTAAACTGCCGACCTTTTGGTTAGCAGCTGTAGCTCTTAACCACTATGCCACCAAGGACAATTGGGGCCATTTGAAAATGTCCTGGATAATACTATTAGGAAATGATTAATTTTCTTAGCAGTAATAATAGCATTGAAGCCATTCAGGAGAATATCTCTTTTTTTTTTTTTTTTTTAAGGATATGTATGCTGAAATTTTTAGAGATAAAGGAATCAAAGTTAAGCAATTCATTTTCAAATGATTCAGCAAAAAAAAAAGTGTTCATGTGTGCATGGGTGGAGCAAGAAAGGACAAAAGGCAAACGTTAATAGTTGAATCTAGGTGGAAGGTATATGGGTATTACTTATACAGTTCTTTCAGCTTTGTTGTTTGCACAAACATCTTCAAAATAAAAGCTTGGAGGAAAGAGAAAAAGAAATTCTGATGGGTCTATTAGGGTTTTTAGTTCCTAGTGTCTCATTCACAGAGAAGAAGGGAAAAGGAGGCCGTCAGATATAGGAGCCTAGTTACACTGAGCAAGACTAATGAGAAGCACTTACTTCAGAATTACATGAAACACCTTGTTTATTTGATCTCTGTGTAACTCTAAACATTTCAAAATGGAGTTTCTTTTGAATCTTAGTAATCTTTTTTTTTTTCTACCTGAAAGCCTGAAAAAAAGTCTTGCATAGTTGGGATTCTTTACTGTCAGATTTTAAACTACATATCCTGTCACTACCCAGTTAAAGTTGCTTTGACAAATAAAGGTGGAAAATGAATATTTGTTAGGCCCTTTAAAAAAAATTTTTTTTTTTTAATTGACTTTCTGGCGCTTGTAGGTTTCCTTTTTTCAATAAGCATAGACCTCACCCCATACAAAGCACATTTGTCTCTTGATTATCCTGGTGCTGATTAGTCAGTTTGCACATTAACCACAGTTAAAGTATAGTTGAGACCCAGGATGATTAGCTCCGGTAGTTCCCACCTTCCTGGAAACCTGTGTTGGGCCAGTGTGGACGCCAGGGGTGGGGTGTGGAGAGGTAAACCCATCCCACTTGCCTGCTGGCCCTTAATCAGGACTAATCTGTATACCACTTATATCACCCCTGAATAGTCGAAGAGTGGACTGTTTTTACTGTGATATTGGGTTTTCCATGAACTCTATTATTTTACCTTCCCATTCACCTGTTAATCAAGAGTCACCTGTCAATATACTTTTGAAAATGTGTCTGTAAATAGAATCAGTGTTTGTCAGAAGATCTCATTATTTAACTCCGATTCTCGACCTGACTGCTCTTGAGAGTCATCTGGAACGGTGTTAAGAGACCATCGTTTAGGTCCTGATTCAATGGGCCTGGGGTGGTGGCTGGGCATGGAAGTTTTAAATGCACCCAGGGTTGAGAGTCAACTGGTTTGTAGTGAGGGTTCTTTAACGGGGGAGGTATACCAGAACCACCTGTGGCTCCTTTAAAAACAAGACGCCTATGGAATCTCATCCTTCATGCCTGAGTTCCTGGGTGTATGTGCTTTCTAACATACTGCAGGTCATTCTGGGATGCACCTCTGGTTAGAAACCCCTGATTTAAAGCAATTCTGACTGGAACCCTTTTACATGTTGGTAAGCCAGCATTTAATGTATTCGTTTTATATATTTGTGTTTATCAGGTTGTTGTAGAAGACATTCCTTTCCAAATAAGAGTTAATAAATACAGAACAGGGATAACTCTAAACAAAAGCCTGGTGGTCTGGGATGAGTGTAACAACAGAATGGTTCTTTCATTTCTTCTTAGATAATTACTGAAAGTAACAGTCTGGTATGGCTTAGGTCATGACTGTATGATACAGATAGACTAGTCCCCATTACATAAATGGAATACTAGGCATTAGATGCCTTAAGCATCAGGAGATAAAAGGTGATGATGCTTGGGGTGGTGGTGGAGGCAACTAGTATCTGAGCTCCTGCTATGTGACAGGCACCATTCTAAGGGTTTTACAAATATTAACTCATTTACATTTCACAATAGTCATATGAGATAAAGCTTATACCACATTAAAAAGATAATCTTAGGCACAGAGAGCTTAAGTAATTTACTCCAAGGGACACAGCTGTTAAGTGTCAGAGTCAGTACTGGATCCTGGATCCAGGTTCACCGTTTCTAACACCAGCACCATACGTTGCGATGTCTGGTGTGAAAAAGATGCCAGTCCAGGGACCTTACTCTGTCCTCCAGGACTTTATACTCTTTAGCATTGACAATATGGGTGTGATACCATCATCTTGATCCATTTTGTAGCATGAAAGATTGTATTTATACACAAGTGTCTTCATTATGCATATTCCTAGCAGTACTTATTTTTCTCACTTAATGTGTTTTAAAAGGAACTAGCTTAACATACTCAATAAGAAGCTAGGAAAATTATGAGGGGCTAAAAACTATGGCATATAAGGCATCATTAAAAGAATGGAAATATTTGACCTACAGATTGATACCCAGAGCCCTGGTGGTGCAGTGGTTAAGAGCTTGGCTGCTATCCAAAAGGTTGGTAGTTCAAATCCACCAGCTGCACCTGTAAGGTCACTATGAGTAGTAATCAATTCAACAGCAATGGGTATTGGTTTTATAGGTTGATATGGGTTAGAAGGCATGATACCTGTAAACCCAAACCATTGCCTTTGAGTTTATTTTGATTCGTAGTGACCCTATAGGACAGAGTAGAACTGTCCCATAGGGTTTCCAAGGAGCGGCGGATGCATTCAAACTGCCAACCTTTTGGTTAACAGCTGAGCTCTTAACTACTGTGCCACCAGGGCTCCGAGAGCATGATGGAAGTCTCCAAATATTTGGTGGGCTGATCAGTTCATTACATTTGCTTTGAATTACTAGAAGTAGCTGTAAGAACAGTGGGTGTCTCCTATAGGTAGAAAAATTTAATTGAGTGTAATTTAATACAATTTCCAATAGAGTTATTCAAAGACGGGAGAAGAACAGAAATCACTTAGTGGACATGTGTTGTTTTGGCCTGCATACATCCATTCCCCTTTCCTTAGTTGGCAGCGCTAGAACCTGATGGTCATACCCCCAACCCCACCCATTTCTCAGTCAATGTAGTTTTGAAGGGGCTGAAATCCTTCTTTTTCTCTAAGGATGGGACCCAAGCCTGGGTAATCAGAGAATATCTTCTCCTGGATTACAGTGATTTTAACGTGAAAAGTGAAATCTAAGCCAGTCTAATAACACTCACATTTGAGACTTGGTCTAGCCTTTTGGGAAAGACAGACTCCATTGGGGTTATTAAGCTATAAAGATGGGATAAGCTCGAAACTGCTGGGGGTTACCTTCCTTGAAAGTAAACCAGCATCTCTGGGAGAATCCAGGCTGAAGAGAAAGGATTCTTGGCATCATTTGAGCACTTGCATCCAGCCATGCCTGAGCACTTTTCCTCTGTATAAGCCAGTAATTGATCTCAGTATTACCCATCCACCCCTACCCCCCATCACCATGGGTGGGGCTGTCTTAAGCCAGCTTTATTTGGGTTCTGTTGTCACTAATATGTTTGCTGTTGGTAGTGGTCAAACCTGGCGTGAGCAACCACATATCAAGAACAACATAGACTTCTAACATCTTAAAGTGCCATTCAACCTTGAGATTCTGTTCTTTTATGCTTTCTCTCTAGAAATATAATTTTAACAAAACAACAGGAAAATAGAAGCTGTGACTTCAGGGAATAGCTATAAACTTGGGTGTTTCCAAGCAGAAATGTTTAGAAAGGAGTCCCTTGCTGATGGATCACTGTGGAATGAATTCACTGTGTGTTTCTTTTCAGTTCTGTTAAATTAGGGGCAAAGAGAAATAAGACAGTACTCCTCTTTGCTCCCTCCATCTGGTCAGATTGCTTTCCTTTTGCAGACTTTCCCTTGCATACCAGATTTGCCCACGTGTTTATACCCAAGAGGATGAATATCAGGATTTGAAGGGGTTGACCAAAGTGTCGTCTGAACAGTTGTGTGGGCTGTTTGAATTTTGACTGTGGACAAAATTCTGTATTTTATATCTGAGGCCTCTTTAGAGCCCCAGCAGCTGTCACATCTTCCACCCCGTAAGGCTTCCCATTTATCTCACAATCTACTCTTCCAGTTCCTTTGATCGGACTTGGTTTTTGTGACTCTAAGAATGATATCGTGTATATTTAGTCCGATACTGTGCTATGTACTACTTGATATATTTGCTGATGGTGTGCACATTGAAGGAGTCGTGGTGGCGCAATGGTTAGGCACTAGGCTGCTAGCCAAAAAGTCATCAGTTTGAACCCACTGGCCGCTCCTGGGGAGAAAGATGTGGCAGTCTGCTTCTATAAAGATTACAGCCTTGGAGACCCTATAGGGCAGTTCTGCTGTATCCTATAGGGTCAACACGAATTGGAATCAACTCAACAGCCATGGGTTTGGTTTTGAGATGTGTGCGCCTGTGAACAAGTTGGAGCTTCTTCAGGAGAAACCATGTTTATTTTTTGAAGACCTGGGCAATTTTCAGTTATCTCAGTAATAGAAAAAGAGACAAATACCTAATCTAAAAAGAAGACTGTGCTAATACTCAGCTTTTCCTCCTCTCTCAACTCTCTTCGTCTCCCTACCTCTCACAAGCAGATGAACCGTCCTGTTTCTTTCCTTCAAGCTAGTTTCTAAGGGAAATTCAGAAATGTGTATGGTGGCCCAAGGTAGCCAGCCTGGGACTAAAGATGTGCTAGAGATAGTCCCCCGGAAGAGAAGCACCTTTGACTGGTGACATTTAATATGATGCTTTCTCTCTTCAAAGTGCTTTGCCAGCATTACTCAGGTGATCCATTCAACACCTCTCACAGATTGGTCTGCAAGATTACAGATTTTGTTTTTCATCCAGAAAGGTTGGTATTGCAAGTTGCTTAAGGTAGTACAGTTGGTTTAGCTGTCTTGAGCTGGAGGTTGCCTTCTGAGCAATCGTTCAGTCCTCAGCAAAGCTCAGCTCCCCCACTGACCGTGATTCACCTTCTTTTATTGAAGTTTGTAGATAAGTTATCTTGAAATCAGTCAGATTAGGAAATTGCAAATAAACATGCTTCATTATGGTTTATATTCTAGTCTCAAATAAAATAAGTCTTAAGGGTAATAATAGTTGACTTCATGAAAAGAAATAATTTAGAGAAAAAAAAAAGACTTGCTTTCTCTGTTATAGGAAGCCTTAATTTTTATTTCGCTGCTTGAATCAGGTTTTCTCTTATGGAATCCGTTTCTTCAAAAAGTGTTTTCAACCCTGGTGCTGGAGTTCAAACTGATGTATGGTTTTGCTCAGTGGCACTCAGTTCACAATAATTGTAATATTCAGTGCAGTACCTGCCACAACATTTTCTTTTAAACAAGTCATCTCATTTCATGGTTTCAGCCACCTTATGGAATAGGCATTATCATTACCACTTTACAGACAAGGGTATTGGTGTTGACTTGCCCAAGGCCAAACAGCTGTGAGGTGGTAAAGCTGAGAAGGGTTGGGTCTAATGGATGCTTGAACCCATTCTTCTACTAACCATGAGGCTGTACTACCACTTGCATAAGCAAAGTATGGCAGATCTTAGTAAAGTGTGAAAGCCATGGAAAGAGTTTGTAATTAGATGAGTATTTGTCAGCAGATAAAACTCTTCACTTATTGTTTCCTAATCCAATGAGGTCTTCTGGCTTCGCCCTCTAGTCTGAGAAGGCACGTGTTGTCCTGAAAAGCTACATAGAGGGATGCAACATTATCTAAATTTAAGAAATACACGATCTCCAATTATAAAGAATCTGGGAGTGTTAGGATTTATACTATCCCTGTTTTTGTTTGCATAATAATTTAGAGTTCAAATGAATTTCCCATTACTTAGGACATTGCATTCTCACAGTGAACTGGGGCAGATAGTATTATCAACCCATTACCCTAATGCAGAAGTGGAGGTTCAGTGAGGTTTTTGATGTATCACTCACTGGGCTATGTAGTGATGCAGCATAACTCAAACCCAAGTCACCTTATTCTTTGTCCAGGGCTACTGATACTCACATAGGTTCCCTCTGCTTTGGCATTGTCTGATTTGTGGCCACAAGGCGAAGGTATCCTGAGCAAGCCTTTGCTTTCCTGAGCTCCCAGACTGGTTACATCATCCGGCTATTACTTAACTAAATCATATTTACAACTTTCCAGATGAGATGTACTGGATTTTGCATATGGCCTGTTATTGTAAGGCCTACCGGGCATTGTTAACATTAGCGTGTCAGAGCCACCTGTTAATTTGCGGGACTACCTTTTGCAGGCCCCCAGCAGAACTGACATCCAAGGAGCCTGTAGATTCATTCCTGGATCTTAATGGTGTCACAGCCTAGAGAATTGCCTAATATTGGGGTGACTCTTGCACCCAGTCTGTTTTCTTCCACGCCTGGACATTTATTCTCAGACCTGTGCATTTGGGTGTGTCCTCTTCTCTAAGGCCAGTGTGTACTTGTTCTCCTCTTTCACCTGATAAATAGGACTAGTGAGAAACTATTTTTGGAAAGTATTAAGCTTTTAGAGACAGTGATATCATCATTAGTCAGACTTTGGACTCTACTGAATAATATGCATTTTGATTTTAGTAGTATCCTTGATGTCACTTCCAAGATGAAAAATAGTTTTCTACTAAAGCCAACAAGTTCTGGGTGTTGACTTTGTGCTGCCCAAAGAGAACTGTGGACCTCTCTTTGATTAGAGAAAATTACATTCCCCCATAAATTTTTAAAGTCACTCTAAACTTTGGTTTCCTCATATGTACAGCGGGTACAATACTTACTTCCCAGGGCTAATCACTTATGAGGATTTGAAGAACAAATGACTATAAAGGCCTAGGATTGTCCTTGACATTGAGAAGAAGCACAGTAAATTCTGGTACTGCTGTTAACAAAGCAACTTAAACATTTTTGAGTCAACAAATAAGACCTACACATTTTTGAAATGTATTCATGTACCTGACTGGGCTCTGTTGATTTTGATTTAAGCATGACATAAGCAAGTGTACGTAACTGTAAAGGCCCAGTTCTGGGACTGGAATATTTTTATATGTTTTTGCCATTTTCCCTGAAGACCATCAGATTTTCACAAATGATAATATAAAAATATATATATATATATAAAGTCCTATGAAAAATATAGAAGGCTTTACACATGGAAGGAGACATTATAATTCCATGACATCATTGGCATTAATGCCAGATTTTTACATTCATTTTCATTTAGTGCCCATATCAGCCATATCCCCAAATTGAAAATGAGGAGACTGAGACTAGGAAAAGTTGAGAAACGTGCTCGGGATCACAAAACCAGCAAATGATGTTGGAACATCTCTGCAGGTGCTTTAAATAAGATAAGAAAAACTCAAAGCCAAAATCTCTCCTTCATGCCTGGTGGAAACCAAGTTGAAGGATGATTTAGTGTCTGAGGCAAGTGGGCTTGCTAACTAACCCCCCAAATTCAGTGGCTGGTAGTGCTGGCAAGGGGCAGGCATACCTCTCTTGGAGAGTAGGCCCTGGGGAGAAGAGGAGGATGCCTGCAGCTATCACCAAGCTCAAGCCCAAAAGAGCTAAGCCTGGATCTGAGCAGAGACTTCCTAACTACCTTTCCCAAATCTACCAATCAGATAAATCACTCCACATTCACAGGACCAAAGTGAATATATAAGGGGGGAGGGAGAGACCCACAGTTACACAATTGAGTGCCTTTCCAAGAAGGAAAGCTCAGGAGTGAGGGAGAAGTGTTCTTCATTAACAAGTGGAAAAGAGAACTTCCAAACCCAAGTCTGGGACAGTTTTTGACGAGGCTTTTCCAACAAACCCTGAGAACACACCTCCTTACTCTAGGAAACGTAAGCACCAGCTCAAGTCCATCTTGTAACCATCATTATATGCGGTGTTCTGTTTATCATTTTAAATGTCTTACGTGCTCAGTAACAAAATGGAGATAAAGCTTTTCATTGGTGCTGTGGTGCCATGTCCAATCACATGTTTGGCATTTTGAAATTTATGTTGCTTACTAAAATAAGTAGATGTTCAAATTTCACATTTCAATGATCAGTTGTAAGTAAATCTTAGTCTGTAGAAATAACTATTTGGAGACAGGTAGCTCAGAAATGAAGCTACCAATTTAGTCTCTGTAAAACAATACGTCCAAGGTAACTGCTTTATTTTGTATTTAGACTGATGCATTGTAGACAAGCATTTTGTTTGCCTGTGTTCAGGTTATTAAAATTTAGTTAGGTCTGTCCATAAACCTGAGCAAACCTCAATGGCTGAAAAATCCTCATGAATAAGAATTATTATGGCACCTAAAAACACATGTTTAAGTGTTACTGTTTAGGATAAATTTGGGATTATATTGCCCATGGTTTTGACGGAGTATGACAGTTATTCATTTATATTATGACAAAGCTTCAATGGGCAGCAAAGAATTGCAAAAGTAAAGGGAGTAAAGAAAGGACTCAAAGGGCCATGGACTCCCAGTGTGCTGGCACACTCCTGCTTCCATAAATATTACATGATGGCGGTGATACCTTTTTTGTGTGATATAATTCATTGTTTCAATAATGAATGTCACCCATACATGTTTCTAAGAGTACTAAAGGTAAATAATTTACTGTAATTACCAAAGAGGAGTGACACTATTTAATAGAACTTTTTTTTTTTTTTTTTTTAAGAGCGCCTTGTGAAAATAACCTCAGGGCCCCAAATGTAGGAAATGTAGTTTATCCAAAAATAAATCAATAAATAAGGAAGGAAAGGAAGGAGGGAGGGAAGGTGAAAAAGCACTACCCACTTTACATTAAATATTTTGCTCTACTTCTGAAGGTTGGATGGTTGGGGTCTCCAGTGGCCAGTATATGTAATTGGTAGATGAGGCCAGACTAACACCTCATCTTTGGTAAACCAGTATAGAATTTGTGAACTTTCTGAAGCAGTTTATTGCTATTTTGTGGTTACAACCTCGGTTCTATGAACTCTTATTAACACCATGACTTGTATACCTATCAAATAAATGTTTCCTCTCTTATCAAATGTGGAGAAATCTGTTCTTTATTAATTTTTGCATTTTCCTCATATGTAAGTGGTAGTTACTTGCATGTGAGTGCTCTACAAATTCTCTTTAAATCTGATTTCAAGTCTTTTCTTTTTTTAAATCTTTATAATTCAGAGTAAGGTTTTAAATTTAGGTTTTATTTTTGTCGAAGTCATACATGTACATGAAAAGTCATATAGTTCCACAAGACATTCTTGTAAACAGATTCTCCATTTATACCTTCAGCTCTCAATTATTTTTTCTCCAGAGGCAACTGCTGAAAACACTTTCCGGTAACTCTTTTAGTTTATACTTCCATATCTCGAAATAATACGTATATATTGCTGCTTTTTGGGTTCTTACCCTCATTTCAGGCATCACTGACTCCCTACAATGGAAGATAAAGCTTTCATTTTTTCATACTTTCTCTCATGCATGCATGGTAGGAGAGAAGTGTGAAGAAATAAAAGCCTCATCTTCCATCTTGTTCTCTGCCTTTTATATTCCCATGTCTGTGTGTTACAGATATAAGGCCATATCATGATTGTTTTTTTCTTTTGGTACAATTTTTTTTCTTTAGGGTTTTTCTTTCCATTTGCTTGGTGTTCTCTATACGTGTCACTAATCCAACCCATAAACTGTTAGCAGTTATATAAATCTCTCAATATTAGGCATTTTATCAATTTCATCTACTACTCCCCTAGATCTTTCTCATTGTCAAGTTCCCTGCAAGCCCACTGCTCAGATATCCTCCTGGGTCTTCCATTATCATTACGCTAAAGATTCCCTTTGTTCTTTCGTGTCTTCCTTTATCTTGGTATGGTCCTTCATTTTGGAGGAGTATGTTTTCCAATAGTTTCCTTAGAGAGTGCATGAGAAATAGCCCTTTTTTTAGATTTTATATATGTGAAGATATCTTAATTCAATTTTCACACTCTTTTTGTTTGTTTGGCTAGTTATAGAATTCTGGGTTGAAAATCATTTCTTCTTAGAACACTGAAGGGATTGCTTCATTGCCTTTAACTTCAGTTTTTGCTGTTGAAAAGACTAATGGAGCCTTTTTCTATATTTATAGGATCTGTCTGTCTTTGCCTCTAACTTCTGAAATTTCACAGTGGTGCACCATAAAAACCAGTAAATTCGGACCCGTGGCAGCCCCACGTGTGTCAAGAGTGGAACAGTGCTGCCTAGCATTTTCAAGGTCTTGATTTTTTGAAAGTAGATCACCAGGCCTTTTTTCTGAGATGCCTCTGGGTGGACCCGAACCACCAGCCCTTCGGTTAGCAACTGAGTGATTGACTGTTTGCATTACCCAGGGACTCTGATGATGTACTATAAAAGCCCACTACTGTCAAGTCAGTTCCAACTCATAGCAACCGTGTGGGAGAGAGTAGAACTCCCCCACAGGGTTCCTAAGGCTGTAATCTTTATGGAAGGAGACTGCCACATCTTTCACCCACGGAGCAGCTGGTGGGTGCAAACCCCAACCTTTCAGTTAGCAACTGAGCACTTAACCACTGTGCCACTAGGATGCTTTGTTGTAATGTAGTGGAGTCTACATCCATCCATGGTTCTGGCTGCTCAGTGGGTCCTATCACTCTGGAAACCCGGGTCTTCAGCTCTGGGAAAATACCTTAAATTATTGCTTTGATTTAGTCTCTTTTTTACTATTTTATTTTCTAGAACCATTTTTTTGTCGTGATAGTGGGGATTTGACCACTTTTTCCTGAACTGGTTTTTTGCTTTCTTATATTTTCTCTCCTACTTTGAATTTTTTCCCCCTAATTTCTAGGACATTTCACTGGGAAATGCCAATGGTCAGGTAAGACTTCCCAGACACAACTCTCCCAATTTTCTATCTAGAAGTTACTTCCCTAGCCATCTGTGTTCTGGGAGACCAGCAGGAGAAGGAGGCTGCGGTCTGAACATTCAGTCTTCACATTTTCACTTAATCCCCATTTTCATTATTGAGTCTCTACCTTCAACGGTGCTATTCCTCTATCCCGTGGTACTTTTTAACTCCCCTCTGAGAAAAAATCTCTACTTTTCTGCCAGGGTTTGGGAAGCATTGTTTGGTTAGTGATAGTTAATGAGGGGATTATGGAAGTCAGATAAGTTTTTAAACAGATTTGCAACTGACTCTTCTTTTTTTCTAGTGATGTCTCTTTTTTTACTGTCTTTGTGTGTGTATTTTTAAATACTTGACTGTCATTTTTCCAGGGGTTGCAGTAGGGACCAGATACTTAGCAGAACAAAAATTGAGACTGATTTTTCTTTTATCTGCGGGATAATAACTTTCATCAGATTCGAAGCATTCTCAGCTGTATCTCTTCAAATACAGCTTGTGCCTCACTTCTCTTTCTTTTGTATTTCTGGGAGTCCAGTTACACATGTGTTAAACCTTTCACTGGGTTCCTCATGTCTCATTCTGTTTTATTTCCCATTCCTTTTTTTTTTTTTTTTTTTTAATCCGTGCTTCGTTTTGTATGTTTTCCATTGACCTGTTCCGGTTTACTATCCGTGTTTTCTATTGTGGCTATTCCAGAACTGACATTGTATTTGCGGAAACCCTGGTGGTGTAGTGGTTAAGTGCTACAGCTGCGAACCCAGAGGTTGGCAGTTAAATCCGCCAGGCGCTCCTTGGAAACTCTGTGGGGCAGTTCTACTCTGTCCTATCGGGTCGCTATGAGTCAGAATTGACTGGATGGCAGTGGGTGGGACATTGTATTTAAAACTAGACAAATGCTCGTTTGATTCTTCTTTTTGTATATTCTAGTGGTTTGCTGAATTCCCCACCTTTAAATCTATTTTCTCTTTTTACCCCCTATTTTCTTAAACACATACTAATCACAGTTATATCACAATTATTATAAGGTTATTGTTAGTTTACTTCAATATCTAGATGAATTGGAGTCTGTTTATGATGTCTGGGTTATTTTTTCCCCCTGTGGTCTGGCTATGCTTGGCAATTTTTGATTGGATGCTTGATAATAGTGTATTAAAAAGTTATAGACACACCCAATAATGATACTTTTCTCCAGGGAGCATTTCCGTTTTCTCTCTGTTAGGCATGTAGACTGGTGGCTGATCATTTTAATCCAATGAAAGTTTTGTTGAAATGAGGCTGGTTTTGTAGCCCTCTGGTTTGTCCCTGGCTCTCCAGTGTTCTTATTTGTAATCCTGGGATAATCTTCATGTCCCTTCTCCCTTAAAGAATTTTACAACAGTTGTAGGATTAATTTGGAGGTGTGTTGAAGTGCTTTAAATCATGGTTGAAAATTACTTCTGTGATACTCCTTTTGCAGTGCAAATTACCCTGGGTGCTTTCTTAAAAGCTTGAGATAATACAACCTATCATTTGACTTTATTTTTTAAACATTTTTGGTACTCAAATTTCAATATAAACGTTCATAGAGAAGGATTTAAAAATTAAATATTTTGAATATTAGGGTATCTGGACTTGTAGAGACATACAGGTGTATTTTGTAGGTGCAGAAAAATCAGTGTCTTATGCACGTTGTTGATTTAAGATACTGTTTTATTTTTCAGCATCTAACATTCACAAGAGAATTTGATTCAGATTCTCTTAGACATTACAGCTGGGCTGCAGACACCTTGGACAATGTCAATCTTGTCTCAAGCCCTGTTCATTCTGGGTAAGTAACCAAAATGTCACTTTTATCCTACTATCATTGCATTTATTATTTATAGTTATAAATTCATATTGACAAGCTTCATATGTTTGAAATATTGATCTTCTAAAGGATTTCATTAGTGAGTATATGTGACATGTATTTGTAAATGATTAGTAATTTTTAAAGCAAATCTGCATATCTGCTTTTGTTGATAAAAGCAGTGTGTTAGAAAGGAAATGAATTAAATTATTCATTGCAGTGAAATTTCCTAGCTATTGGTACTTCTTCTAAGTTTAAAGTTTTCCTTTTCAATTAAAAAATAATAATAATAATTTCTCTTTCTACTGAATTGAAGCTTTGTTTCTGGGCATCTGCTTTTCCTTTCTAATAAAAAATTAAGTATTTCCGTTAATTTAACCTTACCGTTTGATAGCTTTGATACTTTGCTTCTAATAACAGAATCTCATTTAAATGTTTAATTAAATAAGCAGTGGGCTCTGTTGTCCTCATTTTTTTAAATATGATATTGACCTTTGATTTTCAAGTTATTTGTATTATATAATTTTCTTTTAAAAAGAAAATACAAATTTGAAGTCTTCAGATCAACAGTTGATACCTTCTGCCTTCTTGAAATAAAATAATTAAATTGTATGAAAGAACAACTAGGAAAAAAAGAAAAAATGGACTTAAAAAAAAGATACAACTGTACATATACCAAAATTGCTGTAGTAAATATCACATCAGACTCCCTCAGCTGAATTGGTAAATCAGTGTATTTTAGACACTGGATTCTTCACCCGTAGATAATTCAAACTTGGGCTATCTGATAGCCATACAGAAGGAATAGGAATCTATTAAAATGAATAAAAATCCCCAAAATGTTAATGGTTTTTGAAATTTACATTTAGACCATAAATTAATTATGATCCAGGACAAGGATGGATTAATTTGGAATTAAATAAATTAATAATTAACATTTTAATGTGTCCTTTTTTTAATATATATTTTATAAAGTATTTTCTGATGCTTCTAATAAAATATATTGTAATAGCTAACATATACCTAGTGCTGTCTGTGTAACCAGCATCGTGCTAAATCTTTTACATGTATTTTTTTTATTTACTCTTTATTTGAACCTTAAAATGGAACTAACCAAATATTACTCATTATCCCCATTTTACAGGTGTGATATCTGAGGCACAGGGGAGTGCTGCAGGTTATTTAAAGTAACATTACAAAATTGGGCCTTCTGATACCACATTTTAAAGACAAATCAACACAGTGTCATTCAAATGGACATAATTTACAAGTACTCTGTACATATGAAAGAAAAGTATTACAGTTTAATTTAGTAAGTGGAAAAGTTGGGGAAATATAAACCCACTGACCCACTGCCGTCGAGTCAGTTCCGATGGGGAAATATAGGTTAATAAAATAAAATGAACTTTCCTAAACATAGGAGACAATAAAGTATTAGAATATGCAGATTAGCTTCTCTTCCTTTGAACTTCATCGACAACAATAGACATGTGCAGAAAAGCAGAATTAATGGCAGCTAGCTTGGGCTTATTTGAAAAGGAAAATACAGACTTGGCCTAAGTTAGGCAACATTTCACTAAAGCCAGGTCTGTGGAGTAGTTTATATAGCCATTTGAGGCAAAATATTTTTCCAGGTTATACTACAAATGCCAGATAACTTGGTTTCATTTTCTGATGGTTTTTATTTTTCCTTTGCTTATCATTGACATTTTCTGTTGCTTGCTTCTAATTATCTTACATTAATTTTTCCCATTTGCTTTCTAAATTATTTTGCAGCTATTCTTCTCCACTTCCTCAGTATGATTCAAGGTGATAACTGTGTCCTTTATGTGAACAATCTTTTTTGCATTTTTAATTTATGTGACTTTTTCCCACAGTTAAATTGTGTCAGTGTCTGTAGTGTATCAGCATTTGTTACCCTGCTGTTCCTAAAACTAGAAACATTTGTGTGTTAGTTTTAGGATCATTTGTAGATTTCATACTATAGTTTAACTGTAATTATTAAGATACAATTTAATCATCACCTTTTAATTTATTTCTGTAAGTTATGATGCATGAAATTTTATTTTGCACAGAGTGTGTAAAAGAAATCACAGTATTTCATAACGTTATTGAATAATAGGACCCAACGTCCTGCTTAACATACATCTACTCCCACCTTGCCTCGGTCTGTTGGCACTGTAAAGTTAAAAAGCTTGAAACCATTAATGATGGTTAAAGAACACCAATTATGCGGTGCGTGGTCTGCAGAACACAGAAATTCTTTGAATTTGACATTAAAATCATCTTAGCCGTACTTTTGTGTCCATTGGGTTCCGATATTGTTTATAGCCGGAATATTTTTATATTGCCACTGGTAATCATCTTACACTACCTTCAGACTGCTCAGCAACAAGCTGTATTACTTTTTAGTATCTAGCATGACCTACATGATTTTTAAACACACTTAGCAAAATCATTTTCATTCATTGATCTATTCAAGAAACATTTATTGGGTGCTAAAAAACTGTGTATGGCCAGTGTAGGCTGAGCAGTGAACAAGATAAACCTTATCTGAATTACTGTCTATGTTGTTGGGAGTCAGCTGTTGCCGAGCAGAGCCAGCATTACCCTCTCTCTTGATGGAAACACTCCAGTGTTAATTTGTACTAGTATAACTGAATTTTCAAACCCAGACTTTGAATCGTTTTTAATACATTCTGTTATTATTATTCCCAACC
Source organism: Loxodonta africana (assembly GCF_030014295.1). Taxonomy (NCBI): domain Eukaryota; kingdom Metazoa; phylum Chordata; class Mammalia; order Proboscidea; family Elephantidae; genus Loxodonta; species Loxodonta africana. The sequence continues at coordinate 57,739,976 of NC_087357.1, read as the reverse complement.
ACACATTGATTTTAGTTACTACATGCTGGAAAAGTTCAGATTTTGTCTTAAGCTTCTTTATAATATCGCCTTATTATTAAGTAAAACCAAAAACTCAGAAACCAAACCCATTGCTGTGGAGTCGATTCCGACTTATAATGACCCTATAAGGACAGAGTAGAACTGCCCCATAGGGTTTCCAAGGAGCACCTGGTGGATTCAAGCTGCCAAACTTCTGGTTAGCAGCCGTAGCTCTTAACCACTATGCCACCAGGGTTTCGTATTGAGTAAAGGCAGTTTTTAATTATGTAAACATATATACACACATATGTGCACACACATCTAAGAAAATGTAGGCACCCGAGAGCAATTTCAAGTGAGCCTACCATCATTTAACATTGGAAGCAGTTCATTTGGAGAGTTGTACAAGTAAACGGTTATCGCTGTCTTTGATGAGGAAGTCTTTGTTTTGTTTTCTTTTGGGTTTTGATGGGGGGCAGTCTGTCCACCATTGCCTTGAGTACCGTAGTTGTCCCAGCCTCTCCAAATAGGTACAAGATGATCAAAAACATAAATTACTCCTAAGTAAATTGCTTAAACTGAAAATGAGTTCTAGGGTGTGGATGTGTTTACCTTACTGACAGCCAGAATTAATTCTGAAAATCTGATTGGCTGGAAAATGCTCCCCATACTATTGGTTGTCTCCGTGGGATCCAGGGCAATTTGTCTTGAATTGTCACCACCCTTCAGGAAAGGGTCCCCAGCTAGGATTTTCATGCAAAGTCATAAAATCTATTTGTAGACTGTTAGCGGTGTTTTTAGATTAATAAATAATAGGACATTTTGATGGATGGGATTATAATTTCTCCAAAACCATTTTAGATTTCCAAACAGCTTTTTGATCATCAACATTTGGTGGTTTTCTAGTAAAAAGCATATTTTCAAATGTGAAATTAAACTGCAAGGATATGTATTTCCATTGGCTTGTTCTGACTTGCACCCTTCCGTGTGTTGGGCTCATTGATAACCTGTTCACCAGCGTGCTTTGTAACACTGATGACAGTGAGAGGACTCCCGGAGGGTTTTTTCCATGAGCATACGATCAAAATCAGGAATTCCGGTATGCTGTTATCCAGAAATGACGATTTCCTTACATTTCTGTATCTACTTGCAGATAAATTTTTGCCTCATTGGCTTTAATACAAAGGTCAGTTTCAGAATTATATAATTTAGAGATATTCTCTAAAAAGTCTAAGATACTCTTATTTGCACTGCTGTACAGATACTCAGATGTAGGTAAAACAATTTGTTAGCCCAAGTTTATACTGAAAAGATTAAATCCTTTTCCATCAAAATTACCTTCACAAAACTAGTCATCTTCTGCTTTTAGTCTTAAAATTCTGCGTTGTGATAGTAAAAATTACTGTGTTGGTATAATAAATACACGTTCATTTTACAAGTTGTACGTGTTAAGACATACTGTGGAGTATAATCTTACTTGTAGTGGAGAGAGATTACGTTGTCAACATACGGCAAAAGCGCTTACAGTTAGAATGATCCTTGAATATACCTTAAACCGCCCACCAAGACCATACACAGTGGGGTTCTTTTTTTTTTTTTTTTAATTTACAACTGTCTTTCAATAGTGGTTTTTGTCCTAATGTTGAAACATTTACTCTTCTGTCGATTTGAACACCTGATAAAGTGATTGACTTCTGTCAGGGGACCACATTAAACCAAAAATAGGTTGTTGTGTTTCAGTTTTTGCCCAGCGCACAAGATAAATGCATGTTTGATGTGACTCCACCGTATTTATTTCCGATTTATCTTTTAAGAGAGGAAATGATAGCTATGTTGAATGTTGCTTTACACTTTAACATTTAATTTCAAAACCTGCTGTGAAGATGGTCTATTTCTCGCCTTAATTGGGCCTGTGGTCTCCTCCCTGCAGGTTTCTGGTTAGCTTTATGGTGGACGCACGAGGTGGCTCCATGAGAGGAAGCCGTCACCATGGGATGAGAATCATCATTCCTCCACGCAAGTGTACAGCTCCCACCCGAATCACCTGCCGTTTGGTAAAGAGACATAAACTGGCCAACCCACCCCCCATGGTGGAAGGAGAGGGATTAGCCAGTAGGCTGGTAGAAATGGGTCCCGCAGGGGCACAATTTTTAGGGTAAGTTGATTAGTCAATTTTTATCTTGGCCCTCACACTACATCTTTGATTTTCTTTACTCTTGTTAACTCAAGTAGTTAACTATTAAAATTACTTAGTTGGGCAGTTTGATTGGGTACAACTTTTGTGTAGTGTCCAAGGTGACAAAACTGTGTAATTCCATAAAAAGCTATTACGTTGATACTTCCTTAACTTGGTGTTGGTCAAAGCTTTTAGTAACCAAGAAGCATGTTCTCTGCTCAGTAAGTGCACGGAACCCTAATGGCCCCTGTAGAAATCAAAGCATCGTTCTTAGGAAAAAAATAAAGATGCTAGAATTATATCACCACATTAAGTAAATAGCTACTTTGGGACATGTCTTCTTAAAAATAATTCTTTAGGGAAACAATCCGTCGTGATAATGGTATTTTTAAAAAAAGGAAACGTAAATCTAATTCATTCTCTGAGGTGGCACTTGGGTGCAAACTAGGCAGGCTCTGTCGTGACTGACAGTTTGTTCACAATTTCCCCTTCTCGTTTCTCTTCCTGCTGCATGGATGTTATTCAGTAAACTGCATCTTCCTACCAATCCTCCCCCTGTAAATGAGGGTGAGAGCTTGGTTAGCCGAATCCTGCAGCTTGGGCCTCAAGGAACAAAATTTATTGGGTAGGATCTTTATAGACAAGATACAGAATGTCTACAATTTTTTTTTTTTTTTTCATTTTCAATTTTTTTCTGTCACACCCATGGTCTAATTCTTGTCTTATTTTTATTTTTTTAAGTTTTTTAATGCTTTCAGTTGATGTGTGTCACTGAAAGAAAAAAAACAATCATAGTGGCTTGACGTAATGTAGCGCTGCTACCTATCTTGTGCTTTTCAGGCATGTGGAATTCACTGCAAGCATTCTGCTTCCATAACTTTGTGCTTTTGTAATTTTTTTTTTTTAATTTGAAATGTTACAACTGCATATGATATTTTCTAAGACATACTGGCAGTCTTTGATTTTAACCCAGTGAAAGAGAAGGTATTTGCAGGCTTTGAATCAACATTTGCCATAAATGATATATATGTTTATATAGATATATGTGTACAGATATGTGTGTGTGTGGAATTACATTTTAAAGTAAGTACTTCCAAGTACTACGTAATCTTTATTGGCTCTGAGAAAGAGAAACCATCTATAAGCAAACTGATTTTGAAAATGACGATATAAGATATTTAAAGAAAACTAAATAGGCCTCAGATAGAATATCGTATAAAGTTATTAAATCGTTTTGTTTTGTTTTGTTTGAAGCTGAAATGTGTTGGTATTTGTTGTTTGCTTGTCTGTTTGATTGGTGTTGTTGCCTTGGCAGTTTGCATGAAGAAAACTGTTATGAAAAGTTATGCTCGGCTTCCACATTGGTCAAAGATCTTTATTCATATCTTCTCTCCAATATCGTTGAATGTCGTACACAAAGCCACATTCTTTAAATATCAACAAAGACAGTATCTGATACATTAACCTGCAAAGATTGTATCTTGTTCTCAAAAAAATTTTTAATTTCCATTTATGATATGGTTAAAAACTATGGTAAATATCTTAATAACTTTTGAGATTCTTAACAGTCTTAGCAATAGTTTTTTTCGTTTCTACCTATCAAAGAATAAAAGCATTCTTAAAATAATTTTTAAATGCTCCTTATTTGGATCATAATTTTTTTTGCCAAAAGTAAAATGATCGTATTAATCATTCCCATTTTAAGTGAATGCTTTGGTAATAAATCTATATGTTTTTATTTATGTGATGGGATTATTACAGCTACTATCCCTCTTTATGCCCTTCTCTATTTAAGCCTGTCTTTTATCACGTGTATATAAACACTGAGGCTAAGAGGCGAGGTTACATACAACCTCTGTAGGAGAGTAATGATACTGTCTACTTAAATGTCATAAAGTAAAGCTGCACAATCCAACTACATAAACTGTGTGTGATTGTGGTCTGCTGACTTCCATTCATCTTTTTTAGTATTGATCCTACTTTAAAATTGGACAAATTATTTACCCGTGGCTTGATTGGCTATCTTCAATTTGCAGCCATTCTTTGACATTCCCTTGCAAAAGGACACTGTCAAAAATTAATATATCAGTACGTGATGGTTTCAGACCAACAAGTGCTCTTTCAGAAAGTTTAAATATTCTACTAGAGGTTACACAAGAGACAGGAAGTTAAGCTGCCCACTACCATTTCACAAATTGCAAACCAGAGAAACTATCTATACTGGTATGGAGAGTGTATTATTATCATGATGGTTCTCTTGCTAAGGGGAAAAAAACAAAAAAAACTATAGCAGTAATCTTTCCATATAGGAAATTTATAGAATTTTTTGAAGAAATGACTGTGTCCTTTTAAATCATGAGTATTTTGTATAATATCCCCATCATTTAAAAAAAAAAAAAAAAATGGACCATCTTTCTATCTTGTGGTCTATTTTAGTAACTTTCAATTTCTTGATTCAGAATTCCTGTTTATATGTGCTGAATATTTTCCCCCATTAAATCCAATGCCTAACAGATACTAGGTCCTCAAGAACTGTCTGTGAATGAATGAATGATGGCATGTTATCAGGCATTTAATATATTATTATTTAATTAGCAAATGATTCTGCAGCTTTGAAATCATTCCCAACCTTAGTGGCACCTCTGATTTTCAGATGAATATTGTTAATGAAACACCTGTTAAGTACAATACTATAAATATATTTAATCAGATGGCCAAATAATGTGGATTTTTTTTCCAGCCCTGTCATAGTGGAAATCCCTCACTTTGGGTCAATGAGAGGAAAAGAGAGAGAACTCATTGTTCTTCGAAGTGAAAACGGCGAAACATGGAAGGAGCATCAGTTTGACAGTAAAAATGAAGATTTAACCGAATTACTTAATGGCATGGATGAAGGTAAGGAAGGTGACTCCTGGTTTCTGTCAGTGTCTACAGGCAGACATCAAGGGAAAGACCAAGACAAAATGAAACGGTATCTGAATTTCAGCCATTTATATTTTAAGCCAGGACTTGGGCTTCTCAGCATTTTTTCCCGTTTTCTTTATGTAAGGCCTGGGGTTCCATTTAATCTAACGGACATTTTTTTTTTTCTTTACAATAAAAGAATGTTCTGATGATATATATGGATTTTATGAAAAGCCAGTGTTTTCTAAATCACAAATAGCTAAGGAGAGGGTGAGATGATCATGGAAGGTACGTGGTGTATACCGAGGATTTTTTAAGTAAAGACATTCATGTTTTACTTCTGGGATTAATAATTTCCAAATCTTTTATTTAATCTTATTCTGTTTTCTCCTAGATTATTTCAGTGTCCTTCATGAATTTTTAATTTTTCTGAGGCCATAATAATTTCCTTAAAACTAAGTTTCAGACTAATTACTGGAATCTGTGGCGTTTCAGTGTCTTACTCTTTGACCTAGTAGGACCTGTATGTGGCTGAGAGTGTCACCGTCTCATACAGAGCTTCCTCAGGCTGTCTGACCCTGAGAGCCACACCAGTTGTTCTTGGTAGACATCGAGAATGGAACAGACTGGCTTTGAGAGTAGGTACTTGAAGCAGAATTGCCTTAAAAAAAAAAAAAAAAAAAAAGGAGATCGAACTTATCATAACACAAGATGGAGGAAAAAAAAATGAGGGCTGGTCTTCACTTTATCCTTACTTCTTCGACACTACCACTTGAGCAGTTTTCGAAACAACAGCTTTATTGGAGATACATTTCACGTGCCTGTGCTGTCCAGTGCAGTTATTACTAGTCACGTGTGGCTCTTGAATGCTTGAATGTGGCTACTGCAACAAAGAAGCTAATTTTTTATTTTGTTTAATCTTAACTAATTTCAAATAGCCACATGTGGCCAGTGGCTACCTTACTGGAAAGTACATTTCTAGCAAGAACGTTGACTATTTTAAGAATCTATTTTTCATTTTTGAGTACACGTTATATATAGCATGTCCTGTCAGATAGAAACAGAATTTTTAAAAAATTTTTAAGTTTATTTATGGTACAGACTTCCTTGATTTTGTGCTGACATGTCTCATTCTGTTTTTAATAAATCGTTTACAAATAGAAATTAGCCATAGCATTGGTTAGATAAATGATGGCCAAAACACCGAGAATGTTTGTCAGGCTTTTTAAAGAAACAGTGATTCTACATGTTATCTTGGAAATAGAATTTCTTTGCTACATTTTTAAAGACCAGATAAACTTTTGTTCCGTTTTAGAGAATTAAAACGCAATATAAATACTTCTAGGTTTAAAGAACTAACCACTAGAGGCCGCTAGAGCAAAAGTGAGGACTAAAGTTTTCAAGACACAGTGGTTTTCTTCCTATGTTCAATTTAAAAGTAATAAAAACAAAGGAACCACTACACACATTTTGTAACTGAAGCTCAGACTTTATACCAAGCTGAAGCCCCACTTATCATCAGCCTTCTGTCCCCAGAGGTCCTTCATTCCTTTGAAACGTCTCTCCAAAAAGAAGGGCAAAAGTAAAAATCAACTCTTCTTTGTCTTTAAAAAAAAATCAACCCATCTTCTTCCTTGACAGCCAACCAGTCAGAGTTCTAGTAGGGAGAGAGTATAAGCACAATTTAGGAGGTTTCATATTTTTATGTTCTTCTGCCATCTCTGGAAACCCTGGTGGTGTAGTGGTTAAGTGTTACGGCTGCTAACCAAAAGGTCAGCAGTTCGAATCCACCAGGCATTCCTTGGAAGCTCTGTGGGGCAGTTCTACTTTGTCCTGTAGGGTTGCTATGAGTCGGAATCAACTTGACAATAATGGGTTTGGTCTGCCATCTCCACTCTGTTCCCCTCCCTTTTTATGTTTCTAGATAGGTGTTTATTAACAAAATAAAAAGAGCACATGAAATAAAAGTGACCCTATATCTCAAGATATCCTTAAAGAGGGAAAAATTGTTCTATCATTATTTTATTTAACCTGTTAATTTCCCTTGGAGCCTTGGTGGTACAGTGGTTAAGAGCTCAGCTGCTAACTGAAAGGTCAGCAGTTGGAATCCACCAGCCGCTCTTTGGAAACCCCATGGGCCAGTTATACTCTGTCCTATAGGGTTGCTATGAGCCAGATTTGACCCCACAGCAATGGATTTGGTTTGGTTTATTAATTTCCCTAGTTCATAATTAACACTTTATCTTTCATGTATGGTAACTGACCCTTGATAATGTCTGTCTTATTGTACATGTTTCCTTTTCAATCCCCCTTTTCCATAATGAACTTTGTGTGCTTTTATAACCAGTTCTGTTGCGTGCTGTTCTCTGGAAATCTTAAAACCCAAGTATTTAAGATTCATTTTGCTAATTTTTACTAAACAATGCAATTGTAAAGATCAGTTTATGGCTTTGTAGTATTTAAAAGTTGCAGAGTCTTTCCATGTGTATGATCAAATGTCATCATTACACTAACCCCAAGGAAAGACAAGTTCAACAGGGAGATAGTTTGCCCAGTACAATGTACTGGTTAAGATCATGATCTGTGGAAGTCACATAGACTGGAATTCCCATCCTGGCTCCACCGTTTACTAGTTGTATGACCCTAACTAAGCACTCAGTCTTTCTAAACCTTGGTTTATCTGTAAAGTGAGAATGATATTATGTACCTCATAGGCAGTTAATGAGGAATGTTGTTGTTAGGTGCCATCCGTTAAGCTCTGGCGCATAGCAACTCTGTGTAGAACAGATGGAAACAACGCCCAGTTCTGCAACATCCTCATAATCATTTGCTATGTTTGAGCTCATTGTTGCAGCCACTGAGTCAGTCCATCTCAATGAACGTTCTCCTCTTTCTTCCTGACCCTCTACTTTCTACTTTACCGAGCATGATGTTCTTCTCCAGGGACTGGCCCTTCCTGATATCATGTCCAAAGTACATGAGACGAAGTATAGCTGTCCTTTCTTCTAAGGAGCATTCTGACTCTACTTCTTCCAAGACAGATTTCGTTCATTCTTCTGGCAGTCCAGTATTCAAAGATGTCAGTTCAAAGATTCAGTATTCAAAGATGTCAGTTCTTCTTAGGTCATCCTTATTAATTGTCCAGCTTTTGCATGTATATGAGGCAATTGAAAATACCATGGCTTTGGTCAGGCACACCTTAGTCCTCAAAGTAACATCTTTGCATTTTTTTAAACACTTTAAAGAGGTATTTTGCCACAGATTTGTTTGACTTTCTGACTACTGCTTCCATGGACATTGATTGTGGATCTAAGTAAAATGAAATCCTTGACAACTTCAATATTTTCTCTGATAAACAGAGAAAATGAGGAATAGATGAGTTAGTATATGTAAAGTGCTTAGTGTGATACCTACTGTTGAGAACGCTTCAATCAAAGTTAGTCATAGTCATGGCTGCCAGGTACAGTATTCAGGCTGGGCTTTAAGCAGAGGCTCCTGGCTAAGAGGACAAGTGACAGCTAAAATCCTGTCTCTTCCATTTGCCAAACTGTCCTCACACCTGCCTGCAGGATAAAGGGGCACTCTTCTCTTGAGTTGTTGAACACTACAGTCTGGTTGCTAAGAAATGGACCTACAGGGTTGTGTCCACCCGAAATGGGCACGCTTTTTTAAATTGCACCCAGACACCATATGGGCTAGTGGAAGCCCTGCTCACAGCTGATGGCAGAGATACCCTATCAGCACCATCCAGTCAAGGAATAGTAATAGGTCTAGACTTCCAAATTCTGGACTTCTGATCCTAAATCTAGTTGTATGTGTTTCTACAATACTCCTTCACTTCTGTGTGTTCTCAAATGGAGGATGTTTTGTGTAGAATAAAAATGTCACACAAATGTCAGCTGCAATTTAATTTTCCATTACTAATCCAGGTGCCCTCTTAGTTCCTAATGACTCAAAAGGATATAGTGTGTATTCAGGAAATATTATAATTGCAAAATAAGGTGGAACTAAATTATTTCTATTACTGCAAGCCCAGGGACGGAAGCATCAACGGTTATGCTAATAGAGCAAGCACATTAGTAAAGCTCTATTGAAGTAAGAGGCTAGAAGGACACAGAGGACACTTGCTCTGGGTGTAAAGAACCTGTCACTGCCTCTAAAGTGTCATGTGGCAGGAGCAACTTTTCTCTCGGGCAGCAGATGTGCGTTTATTCTAAAACTGGTCAGCTTATTTGTCCTAAGCAGACAAAAAGACATTACAAAAAAACACAAACAAACATTCATCTCCCTCCTCCAAAAACATCACCTTAAAGTGCACCAAACTGAATCCGCACTGAAAGTTTAATTAAAACTTTATGAGTTGATTCTGACTCATAGCGACCCTGTAGAACAGAGTAGAACTGCCCCATAGGATTTCCAAGGTTGTAAATCTTTATGGAAGCAGAGTACCACATTTTTCTCCTCTGGAGCAGCTGGTGGGCACCTACCACTGACCTTTTGGTTGGCAGTGGAGCACTTTAACCACCGCACCAGCAGGGCTCCTTAAACCTTACTTTAGTTAAACTTAAAAATCTTAATTATGAAGTTTAATTGAACATGTGTAAAGTTACGTCTCCAAAGTCAGATCCTAAGGGGTGTTTTGCAGTTTGCAGTTACACTGAACCTGGGACCATTACTGGTAGAAGAATCCTAAGAGGACCTTAAGTTAGAAATTGGAGAGCTTGAGAAATGTCCCGGTCCCGCACCGTCCAGTACACTAGCCCCTAGCTCCATGTGACTGTCAAGGACTTGAAGTGGGGTTGGTGCAAACTGAAATGTGCTGCCTACGTAAAATACACCAGATTTGGAAGATTTAATACAAAAAAAAAAAATTACATCGGCTCCATATTTTAAATACGTTAGGTTAAATAAAACATGATTAAAAGTAATTTCACCTTTTTTTTTTTTTTTTTGGTAAATTTTGTGTTGTGTCTATCAGGAAATGTAAAATGACATAGGTGGCTTACATTATATTTCTACTAGACAGGACTTCTCTGGACAGTGTGTAGACTTTATTCTACATATTTAAGTTTTAAATCAAAATCATGGCTACCCAAGTATTACACAGAAGGCTTTGAGGACATAGGAATTATGCTAGAATTCTAAAATTTCAATCGCTGTGTTAGAACAAAATGTTGCTCACATTCTCTGAACTTAATTTTATAATCCTAGGTAAATATTCTTTCACATTTCATTGCTTAACTTTCAGATGAGAGCATATGAGGCTTTAAAGGTCATGTATTTTAGATTAAATAATTATACTGTGGTTTTATTGTGAACTGAAGCAGAAAAGCCAAATCGGCGCTTGTAATGTTACATAACAGAAAATAAAATTTCCTCAATTTATTATCTAACTAGATCAACAAGACTTTAGAAACAGGTTCTTAGTTAGAAATTACCACTATGATCCATTTGGATTTAACGTACTTGTTTTTAATTTATCAGCCATGAGACAAATAGTAATCTTTATGTGTCAAGTCTGATTGTAGGAGCAGATGAGTGCTGAAAAGTGAAATGTGTAGCTTTATGCTAGACATAGCACCATCTGTTGGGGAAATCTAGCAACAGTTTGGAAGAATTCCAAAAAAGAAAATAAAAGTTGAACTTAACCGAATCAGAATTGTGGCTGGGGTGCAAAAAAAAAGGCATACCAAAACTGTTCATAAGCTCATAACTAAATATGAACTTGCTTTCAGTCCATTGCCATAAAACTGGAATTTTAAATCAGTTGAACAATGACCATCACATTGCAAAAGGAAAGGAAACTATACTGGGACAATCTCCTCACCCCAAATAATTAGGAAATGAAAATTGGACCAAAGCAAATGAGCATTAATTAATACAGCCAAGTTTTATAGGTGTCTGTGGGTACGGATTTGCCAGCCATTATACGTTTTTATGGAACTTCGAAAACAAAAAACCAAACCCACTGCCGTCCAGTCAGTTCTGATTCATAGCGCCCCTATAGGACAAAGTAGAACTGCCCCATAGGACTTCCAAGGAGCAGCTGGTAGATTCGGACTGCCAGCCTTTTTGTTAGCAGGTGACCACGTTATGGAACTTTAGTGGGGTCATAATAATGACACCAGACACCCTGTCCCACATGTCAAGCAGAGTGGGGCTCTTAGCCCTCTGAGGGCAGTGAAGAGGTCTGGGATTTTGGGCACCAGCTTCTATTACCCTCTGTCTGCTGACTAGGGCAGTCAGTGTGTCAGATACAGCAGGTCCAGGCCCCCTGGAGTTCAGTGTACTTGTATATGCTGCACACCCTGGGCTTCTTGGCATTTGACTTTAAAACATTATATATGTTTTATAAATTATAAAAATAGGATTATATTGTTTGGTGATTGTTCTTTTTGCCTAGATGTAGTAACAGCTTAAACAAGGGGTTGAAGAAAGTGATATAATGGGATTCGTGGCCTGAAAGCAATATCTTTTTATTTGCACTAACGGAAGAATAAGCAAATCTAGAAGAATTTTGTGGGAAAAACATTAAGAAGCAAATGCAGAGAAAACAAGGCTTTTATCTGTGTATTAATTTCCTAGGATTTCCATAACTAGTAATACACAAATGGAGTGGCTTGCAGTTCTAGAGGCCAGAATTCTGAAATCAGGGTGTCGGCACTAGGTTTCTAGGTTAGGCTCGAGGGTAGAATGCTTCCTTGCCTTTTCTAGCATCTGGTGGCTGTTGGCATTCCTTGGCTTGTGGCCGCTCACGCCAGTCTATGCCCATCTTTACATGGCCTTTTCCTCTCTGTATTCTCTGTGTGTCTCTTATAAGGACAGTTGTCATTGGATTTAGGGCCCACCCAGATAATCTGGGATAACCTCATCTCAAGATCCTTAATTTAATTACATCTACAAAGACCCTTTTTTCCGAATACAGTCACATTCATAAATTCTAGGGATTAGGACATGGGCATAGCTTTTAAGGGGTCACCATTCAGCCCACTACAGTCTGCCGTCATGGACTAAGTTAGATCCCCCTAGTAAGGACATCTACAGCACCTGGCCTGTTGTCTTCTGTGACATGCAGCCTTGAATTCTTCTGTCGTCTGTAGTGGACTATAAAGTCCATGGTGGCAAGGACTGGTTCTGACTTGGTTATGCCCACGACATAGAATAGCTCTTGGCACAGAGCTATCACTTCATCATAATTTGTTGAATGAATGCAGAAATGAATGACCTGTATTCAGGTAAATGTACCCCACTTTTGGAGACACATTTCCACAATCTAGTGACCTGTACCCAAGGTGTCTTTGGGTGGCATGGAAAGCAGCAACTTTCTGAGAAAAGCGAGGCCACAACCAAATGGAGAGGGGAAGGCTGGGGGAGGCTCTGGGACAAGGTTGGTCACACAGAGTACAAAGTAATCTCATAAACATAGAAAGTAAAGTTAAGAAAAGTCACATTTCTTGGGATTTTTTATAGCACCTCATAAGCACATAATGGTTAGAAGTTCTGGTTTTTAACAATAACCTTTAAAATACGGGCTTGTCGGAAATTATATGGATTGCTAAAACTGAAGGGTAAAACAAGAGGTATAATCATCATTTCCACATATCCTATACCATCAGCACTTAATGCATTGTGCAGATCTGGATAACAAAAAAGGTTCAGACCCGAGGTAATGAATGATGTAAAATGAATTTGATCCAGACAGCTATAAAGCAGATGCCAGAATTGAATGAGAACGTGAATTAAATTACTAAAATTGTAAAGGTGCATGGACCTCGGTATACTACCTTTGTACCTTCTTGTGAATCTATTACTATTACCAAATAAAAAGCTTTAAAACATTGTAAAGGTACCTATATGCTTACGTCAAGGATATCATTTGATCTCTTTTTTGTCCTGTAACGCTTTGGGTGGGTTTGTTACAGGAGTTGCATATTCATAGGGAGCTGAACTTTAATTCCAGAGAGAGGAATGTCTATAATTTTCTGAAATATTTCAGTGAGACTATCACAGGGGCTCTGTTGTTGTACATACTCTACAGCTATGTTGAGCACTATAGATTTATCTTTTCTTAATTTTCCCCAGTTTACCTGATATTTAATTTTCTGTAGCAGGTGAAGGTTTTTTTTTGTTTTTGTTTTTTTTTTTAATTGAATGAAAGTGTAATGGTAGCAGTTCAGATTTATACAAAGCAGAGACAGTGTGATGGTTTAAAAAAAAAAAATTCAACATGTGTTTTATCTTAGATCTGCTACCTGCTAGCCCTAGCCTTCTCCTCCAAACCTGTGTGACTTTGGAAAGAATGAGTGACCTTTCTAATTTATTAAGTTGATAGAACTGTGCTGGGTAGTTTTATGTCATTAATTTCTCCTATCCATTCAGAGGAAGCTTTTCCTATCCCGATCTGATAGATGGAGGAACACAGGGCTTAGAGAAGTTAAGGAACTTTCTGAAGTTCTCAAGTGCAACGTTGGATTTGAATTCAAAGCGCATGTCTCCAGTGACTTTCCACAAACACATACTAGCTAATTTGCCCTTTTGAATTCTAACATTCTCAGAATCCCAATTTTTTCCATCCCTGAATATCAAATTCTTAGAGAGGAGTGCTGAGCAGAGCATTCACCTGACTAGATATTAAACCTTAGACATAAAAATCAGCCCTTTGTGAAACACTTGAGGTCATATTCTTTCTATAGATTATTCACACTCAAAACTGACCAAATCACAAACAGCCTTCAGAAACTTAATTTCATACAGAAGAGACGATCATGGTCTCATTTGACCAAGTTATTGAGACATTTATTCACATGCATGTCAGAGGAAGGCGAAACTAATCAGGATCATTTGAAAGCTGTAAGAGTAACTCATTTAGTCAAAACATGACTTCAATCCTGTTATTTATTCTTCCTGTTATTATGTTCGCCGTGGCCCTTTATATTTGCAAACCATTTAATTGTCCCTATTTCCCTGTTGCAAAACTGCAGCTACAGAGAATTATGTCCCACCTTTCACAAATAAACTAAATGAGTCACAAGGTGCTTAAGAAATTTGTCATTAATCAATGAGACAAGAAGTTGATAGAATATTAGCTTCTATCTGTTGGGCAGCAGAAAGTGCCACTGTAATCAGAGTTCTCAGTTCATAAAATGGGCCAGTAAGAAGTCATGTCACCTTTTGGACCATGGTATTTGCAAATCTCTTCATTACTTACCCACTTATCAACCACCGTCTGTGTGCCAGGCAGTCTGCAAAGGCGCTGTGTTAAATAGTGGCTAAAGACCATACCTGTGGGCCTTCATTTCTTTTCCCCCTTGCTGGACTAGGTTCTAATCTCAGATCTTTAACTGACAAGCAAAGCTTGGCAAGTCACTCTCTGAACCTCAGATACCTGCCTCACCAAAATGCTATATGGGTTAAAAAATAATTGACCTGCCACAAGGTAGACCTTCGGTAAGTGTTCATTTTAAACCTTCCTTCTGGCCACAACTACCTCTTTCACAGCTCACTTCTCTTTTCCCTTTAATCTTATCTTGAAAGCTTTATTAGTAACAGATTTAAAAAAAAGGCAGACAGAGAGAAATTTCAGGGTCTTTTCGTAGCCTAAGGCATTATGAATCACCCTGAAAGGTAAGAAGCTCTTATATTTAATCTTATGTTTGTTACCCTATAACACCTTATGCCCTTTTTTTCCTTTAATTTTGTAGCTATAGAGTAGTTCTAGTATATCCTTTTAAAAAAACAAAATCCTTTAAAGGTAATGGCTATTTTTTTGTTGCCCCATAAACTTTTTTTCCTCTTGAACCCTGTCAGTTTTCAAACATTATGTCATGTTTTAAAGGATATGAGTTCTGAAGTTTTAAGGCAGGTACACTAAGATCTGGTTTCCCAAGATACAAAGTCATGAAGTCACCTGAACAGAGTGTGAAAACAAAACTCCCAGGCTGCAGCCCAGGCCTACTGAATCGGTTCCCACAAGGGAAACCTAGGCATCTGTGTACAAGTACATCTCAGACGTAGCAGAGGAGTGGAACGTCGTAAAAGACGTCAGAAATTGGGTGTGGAGTGTCTCCTGGGACCTTTGCCGTTTATATAGCTTGAAATCCAAGCTGCTTCGTTTACCACTCCTCTGCTGCATCTGAGATGTACTTCTGCACTTGATATTTGGGGTGGTTTTAATGACTTATTAAAGGTAATACAGTGTGCGTGTGGCCAGGCCATATCCAGTAAACAGAGTGGCAGTCCCTTCCAGTCCATTGCTGTAGGGGCGAGGCAGCTCTTTCTCTGTCAAATCTACATCAGTATACGTGCACATACCTACAACATGAACACACAAACAGCTAGAAAGTGTATATTCCTATGTTGTTGTTTGTAGGTGCCATCAAGTCATCTCTGACTCATAGCGATCCTATTGGACAGAGTAGAACTGCCCCATAGGGTTTCCAAGGAGTGACTGGTGCCGACCTCCTAGTTAGCAGTCAAGTTCTTAACCACTAAGTCACCAGGGCTCCTGAAAGATGCCTCACTCCCTCTGGTGGTTCCGGCCTGATTCTGAGCAAAGTTCATACTCACAGGATACACAACTTGCCATAGGCAGAGTTAGGAAATCTCTTTCGTTTGAAGGATACAAATTTCACGGCAGAGTCTTCGTAAATTGCTTGTACTCTAAGGAGTCCTAAGCCATTTCTGAAGAACATAATGATAAGCTTGAGGCTGAAGTGAAAAAAACTTAGCTGATGATGGTATTGTATTGTACAGTAATTTAAACAAATTGGACTTTCTTGGTTGAAATATTAATTATGAACTCTGGAAATGCAGACTCAGATACTCAAATCATGAAAAGGAAAATATATCCCTTTTTTATTGAAAACTTTTATTTCCTATAAATTACTAAAACTCCTTCAGACCTGTTTTTCTATAACTAATCCTTCTTTTGTGTAACTCTTTACCTTTTTCTGGGTTTTTTTCGTTTTTTTTCCTTTCTCTAGGGATCTGGTGGTTAGGTTTGAATAGGGCACAGGGGAAGAGAATGATTAGGAAACAAAAACCAAAATTCCAGTTCTGCTTCTGATCGCGGTTAAACCTATTTTTCTCCTTGTTGACAATTCATGTGGCCATCCCATCTCAAAGGTCAATGGTTGATCTGTAAAATGAGAAGCCAACCACTTTGATACAATTATCTAATGATCCATTTGGCCATGCTTCGTAGTTTCATTTGGAACAAACCACACATGTATAATAAAAGAGGCAGACATGTTAATAGCTAAGGGGCCGTAGGATGTGTGCCATATGTATCAGAGAGAGAAAGAAAGACTTACGTGAGCAATAGAAAACAAAACAAAAATACCCTCTAAGTTTGGGAATCTTCCCTTCATTTTATAACAAAATCAAAACTATATAAACCCAAAGGCAGTAATGCCTCATCCCCACATTTTTCTCACCTCCCCTCTCCACCCCACCCCACCCCACCCCACCCACCCAACTTCATTTCCCATCTCTTTGAGGTAACCAGTGCTAACAGCCTAAAATGTTTCTTCTACAAATTTCTCTTTTAAAAATTTACAAACATGTGCAGGCTACTTTTTCCCCCAGAGAGAACCACACTACACACATCGGTCAGCATCTTGCTTCTTGCCCCACTTCATATATTTATATTGGTCAGTTGCTATCTGCCTGACTTCCTTCCTCAGAGAAGTCTTTCCTGATCATCTTTATTTAAATGAGAACTTTATCCCCTCACCTCAGTTTATTTTGCCTGTTTATAAACATTTGTTTAGTGGTGAGTGCATCTCTCTGTCCCCCGCCCCAACCTCCCATAACAGCGGTAGTCCCACGTGAGCAGTGACTTACATTTGCTCTCTGCTGTATTGCCAGTGCCTAGAACAGTGCCTACGTGTTGTGGGCCCTCAGTAAATATTTTGCAAATGAATTGGAATTACCCTATTTAATAAAAAAAAAAAAAAAATAGCTGCAGGAAAGTCAAGAGTGTGGATATACCATGACTTACGTAACTAATCCATTTCCTTACTGATGGACGTGTGCTTGTTTCAAACTTGTATCACTACAAGCAATGCTGCTGTTCGTACCTTTGTAGGAAAGACGTCGTAAGGTGGGATTGCTCAGTCCAAGGGTAGGTGCATTTCCATTTTGAATAAATGATGCAGGATTACTTTCTCGAAGGATTATTGTTGCTCACACTCCATCAGCAATGAATGAAAGCACCTGCTCTCTCGAATCTTTCTCTGAACAAGATATTCTTTTTAGGTTTAGCTAATCAGAGGAAGTATGTGTGGAGGGAGGTCATATCTCCTTTTAATTGGCATTTCCATATACATGATCAAGTTTGAACGTTTAATAAGTTTTACTGGTCATTTCTCTGCTTCTGTGAATTGCCTGTTTATAACATTTACCCATTGTCTATTGGCTTGTTTGTTATCTTCTCATCTACTAGTAGCTGCTCTTGGAATTGAGCGTATTAATGCTGTATTTGTCATGTGTGCTACTGTCTTCCACAGTCTGCCTTTTGTCTTTCAAGTTTACTGCATTTTGCATGTAAAGCTTTTTATTTTTATGTAAAACCACCTAGAGACTTCTGGGTTACCAGTTTTATTCAGGAAAACCTCTCCTACCCAAGGCTAAATTCACCTGAGTTTTTTGTAATATTTTTATTTTTGAAAGTAGTTAAGTCTTTTCTCCAACCGGAATTTTTATTTATATATGGCAAGAGGTAGTGATTTAGCTTTGTTTTCTTCAAAGTAGATTTTCAATTATGTCAGTACCATTTTTAAAAAAAAACTCTCTTCTCCACTGATTTGAAATTTAAGTATGTGAATCTAATTTGAATATGTTACTTTAGATACATAACATATATAAAAGTAAAAATATATTGACTTACATATATACAGTTTGTGTGTGTGTGTATATGTATACAAATATAATCTCGAACATATTCTTGTCCCTTATATATCTACGTATATACAGTATGTATGTGTTATCTATGTATATACAGTATATATGTGTATGTGCGTATATGTATACAAATATAAACTCGAACATATTCTTGTCCCCCATATATCTACGTATATACAGTACGTGTGTGTGTGCGTATATGTATACAAATACAAACTGGAACATATTCTTGTCCCCTATATATCTATGTATATACAGTATATATGTGTGTGTATGTGCGTATATGTATGCAAATATAAACTCGAACATATTCTTGTCCTCCTATCTAGTCTTACATCAGTACCATACAGTTTCATTATGGTACTTCTAAATAAGTTTTAATATCATATAAGACAAATTCTCTCACAAACTCCCTTTTTCAAAATGTTCCTGGCAAGTCTCAGATACTTACTATTCCATATGATTTTTAAAATGAGTCGTTCCCATTCCCCATTCCCGTTAAGCCTACCAGAATTCTTCATTAAAAAAGGCTTTAAAAAGAGGATCCATCTGGCTGCACTGTGAGGGATGGACTGGAGTAAGGGGAGGAGAATGGTGGGTAGATGGCTGGGAGGTGGTCTCAGTAATCTAGGCAAGCCATAAAAAGGCCTGAATAAAGCCATTTCCAAAATAGAACCAACTGGACTTTTATCAGAGCCCTGATGGCACAATGGTTAAGATCTTAGCTGCTAACCAAAAGGTTGGCAGTTCAAATCCTCCAGCTGCTCCTCAGAAACCCTATGGGGCAATTCTACTCTGTCCTGTAGAGTCACTGAGTCAGAATCGACTCGATGGCATTGGGTTTGGTTTGCTTTGCTTTGGTTTGGACTTGTACTGTTAAGTATGAGGGAAAATGAGTCAAAACTATTAGACTGGAGAACTGGGCAAGTTGTAGTGCTTCTACAGTGTCAGGACTACAGGGGAAGAAGCAGATGTGGAGATGGACTGAGGGAAGGAAAGTGGTCATTTGTAGATAGATACGTTGAGTTTGATTTATACGGCCTATTAGTGGGCAGAAAGATATTGGCGATAATGATTCTAGTCATTTGGGTAAAAAACATTTGAAAGGTTTTTAAATTCCATTCTGGAACCTTTCAGAGACACTTAAGTCCTTACTCACTTTTTTGTGAGGTCCCACTTCTTTCTGACTTTTTCCTACTTTCGGCAGCTGGAGGGCAGATTTCATAATCTACAGAATGAGGTATTGAAGAGTGGAAATTCATCCATATATGGTAAAATGCCAATTTATTTCTCCATAGTAAAGGTATTTTCCTACAAACACTGTATATGAAAAGCTTTATAATATTTTTACCAAACTTAATACAATCTTAAGGTCATTTAGTTTTCTCTTTATCATAAAGTCTGCTTATACTGTTGAATATAAACAATCTTGACTTTCTAAATTACATATCAGCTTGCTCCAAGGTGTTCTGTACATAAGCTTATTCTCATTGCTTTTTCATTTATTTGTCTTTTCAGAACTTGATAGCCCAGAGGAGTTAGGGAAAAAGCGTATCTGCAGGATTATTACTAAGGATTTCCCCCAGTATTTTGCCGTCGTTTCACGGATCAAGCAGGAAAGCAACCAGATCGGTCCTGAAGGTGGAATTCTGAGCAGTACCACAGTGCCCCTTGTCCAGGCATCTTTCCCAGAGGGTGCCTTAACCAAAAGAATTCGAGTGGGCCTCCAGGTAATGGTCACAAAAGCTGTTTTCCTCAGTATACATATAGAGCATGTTCTGCTCTGCAAAAAGTCGTCATAACTCACTCTTAATGATTTTGCTAAATAATGTGTTAGGCAATTTTAGGAATCATTAATCTTGTTTGAGTGAAAAGTGTTCTCGTTAGCTTAAGTACTAAGTTAAAGCACTAAATTAGCTTAGTGACCTATTAAATAATATACATATTTTAGGGTTTTTATGTTTAAAAGTCTTATTTGGTGTCTGATAAAAGATAATATTTTTAACCACAGTTGTTGGTCTCAGTACATGGAGCAACAAAAGCAACAAAGAGCAAATTAAAAAAAAAGACATATTTGGTTTGCTACATAATATGCCACATAAAAATCAAAAATAGTGAAACTTGCAAGCCTCAAAGTTTTGGTTTGATTTAAAGAAA
Source organism: Loxodonta africana (assembly GCF_030014295.1). Lineage (NCBI taxonomy): Eukaryota > Metazoa > Chordata > Mammalia > Proboscidea > Elephantidae > Loxodonta > Loxodonta africana. The sequence goes on along the minus strand of NC_087357.1, from coordinate 57,719,836 downwards.
TCATAAATGCTTGTTTACATCCAAACCAGTTGAAACTTGGTTTAGAAAGCTGACTGGAAACGTTAAAAAGAATGGTTTTTCTTATATTTATTCATGTCAGTTAGATCTTAACTAGTTCTTTTTCTAATTGAATTAGGAAAATAACCTGAAAAATAAGTTAATTTTTGTTGTTAATTAACTTCAGTAGTTTAACTGAAAGTCCATGCTGTTTTTGTGAGCCTGGACTCTCATACCTGAGGAAGCCTTTGGGCTTTTTAGAGCTGAGTGCTCTAAGGCCAGAAACCCTGGTCGCGTACTGGTTAAGTACTACGGCTGCCAACCAAGAGATCGGCAGTTCGAATCCACCAGGCGCTCCTTGGAAACTCTATGGTGCAGTTCTACTCTGTCTTATAGGGTCGCTATGAGTCGGAATTGACTTGACGGCAGTGGGTTTGTGGGTTACCCTAAGGCCTTCAGTAAACAGTTATCGCTAAAGAGACCATGAAGGGGACCCTTCATGGTCTCCGTTATTTTATCAAATAGCGAAGAAACCAAAAGAAAGAAGTTAGGACTGGTAGATTAAAATTGAAGTCCTTTGGAATTTTGAATGCCTTTTTGTTTTAATTCTGAAAGCCTCAATTTTTTCATGGGCAGGGTTGCCTTTGAGCTGTGTTATTGAATGTTTTTCATAGGTTAAAATATACTGAATTCAGTATTCATTGTCCTTTTACTTTGGAGAATTAGACTAAGAGGCTTCTCTGCTGTGAGATTTGAGTCTCTCTTTCACACAAACAGATGCCTTTCCTTTTCTTTTGGGGAAATACTCAGGCTGACTAGGGCCGGCATAAACGTACAAAAATAACCGTTGCTGTCGAGTCAATCCCAACTCACTGTGACCCTATAGGACAAAGTAGAACTGCCCCACAGGGCTTCCAAGGAGTAGCTGGTGGATTCAAACTGCTGACCTTTTGGTTAGCAGCTGTATCACTTAACCATTGCGCCACCAGAGCTCCAGTGTTGAGGTTTTTTTTTTTTTTAAACCCTTCCTGAAAGAGTGAGAGTGGATAAAGAAAGATATGTTTTTTATTGGCTGTTTTGTTCTTTTTTTCCCCCCCCATTTCTTCTCACTTAAAAAATCAATTTTCTGATTAAAGAAAAATATCCTCTTTCATTTAAAATTCTTTTTCTGTCTCTAGGCCCAGCCTGTTCCAGATGAAATTGTGAAAAAGATTCTTGGAAACAAAGCAACATTTAGTCCAATCGTCACTGTGGAACCAAGAAGAAGGAAATTCCATAAACCAATCACAATGACCATTCCAGTGCCTCCACCTTCAGGAGAAGGCGTAGCCAATGGGTACAAGGGGGACACCACACCCAATCTGCGCCTTCTCTGTAGCATTACAGGTTTGGTTAAGACGCTGCTGTACTTTCTGTTGATGCTAACATTTGCAAGGATTCCGTACAGAGACGTAATACCTTTGACACACCCATGCCCACATTATAAGAATAGAAAAGAGAGAAGAAAAATGTTTGCTACTTATCCGTCATCTTATCTCTATTATCCCTGGAATTATTTAAGATGCTGATCTCATGACTCTCTTAAAATTTGATGATACCGTTTTCCCCCCATTCTCTGTTATTAAGGTTAACAGTAATAGACTCCTTTTAAGGTTATCGAGATACCTTGAATCAACTGGAGCATTCAGGTAATATCTCCGTGACCTAGACAGAGGCAGTGGACCTAACAATAACACCCTTTAGACTGCCAGAAAATTGGATAGATTCTGGGGAAAATGGAGATCCCACAGAGCACCAGTAGTAACAGAGTGTTGAGCATATGATTAAATCATTCTCATACTCTGTTCACCAGTATAATCCAGTAGACTACATCTTGTGGTAAGGGCCCAGAATCCAGAAATCAATCCACCATTTGATTAACTCAATCTGATTTTTAATTGAAAATAAAAGATTATTAAAGGGTCAGTTTTAATGGCTGATTCCTCCCTCCACCACTACCACCCCTTTCTCTCTGGAAATTAAACGGTTCAATCAGTACAAAATGAGCTGCTGCATAACCTTTTTAAAAGTCTTACCTATATAAAAGTATGTGTGAATTACCTATCTATCTGAAATGACAAATCTTTGCACTTACATGATGTACTTATAAATTGTGGTTGCCCCAAGTTTAAGCCATTCGTTAGTATCCAAACAATCAGAAAGGTAATTTTTTTTTTTATGGCTGGTAATATCTTACAAGGAGATCACACTAAGTCAGTTAAACTCTAAATGGAAAGTGTTGAAGTTTTGCAAGTAACTGGCTATGCAGGGAGAACAGGATGATGCTGGAACTTTGACAAGGAGCACCTCCCCATCATGAAGCCAACATGTCTGCTATTGTTCTCTCAGGGGGCACCTCACCTGCTCAGTGGGAAGACATCACAGGAACGACTCCTTTGACGTTTATAAAGGATTGTGTCTCCTTTACAACCAATGTTTCAGCCAGGTATGGAAATAAGGAATTTCAGAAAGCACTGGTGAATGAGTTTTATTGCCTTTGAAAAGTAAAAATTGTTGTACTTAATACCAGTGTGATTTTTTTTTTTTAATTTTGATGGTGAGGCTGGTCCTACTTGAGAAATTTAAAATTTGTGAGTATAAGCCATTTTATCCAGTTCTCAGAGGAAGCTATAAGGGGCCCAGCTTGCTCCTCCCAACAGGAAGTTCTTAGCAGTTCATAAAAATTGATAGGCTTTTCCTTTGTCTCCCATTTTTCCGCATAAAATTCTTGCTCCTTCCAATGGTAAAGTCATAAATTAAACAGGTAAGTAGGGAGTAGAAAGGAAGGCTTATCATGGACATGTAAGAAGGGAGCAAGAAATACATGGAAGAGGAAAGAGAAAAAAATCCTAAGGAAAATTATAATCAAATAATAAGCATAGAGTTTCTGTGTTTGACATTTTTGCTTTTCGTTTGTTTATATGAACAAGTTAATATTTTTATGTAGTTCCCTTAAGTACTTTAATTTTTTTAGTTGTGAATTTTTTGAAGATTTGGCTTTTAAATCATTTCATTTTCATACTTTTGTTTTTGTTTTTCTCAGGTTTTGGCTTGCAGACTGCCATCAAGTTTTAGAAACTGTTGGATTAGCCACGCAACTGTATAGAGAATTAATATGTGTACCATATATGGCCAAGTTTGTTGTTTTTGCCAAAATGAACGATCCTGTGGAATCCTCCCTGAGATGTTTCTGCATGACAGATGACAAAGTGGACAAAACTTTAGAGCAGCAAGAGAATTTTGAGGAAGTTGCAAGAAGCAAAGATATTGAGGTACACTGTTCACAAAAACAAGTCGTGTTAATTATATCACCCAGATATGGGGTTCTATTTTGAGACCGTAACAGCACTCACTATAATTATCAAATACATTATTGGTTATATTTTTTATTTTAAAAATCCATTATAAATTCATTCTCAAATTGTTTTAAGTATCTTTGAGATTATTTCAGTTGGTTAAAATGTAGTACTAATGAGTCTAAATCATAATCTCCATTTTTCTGGGACTGTTTGAGTTATTCTCATAGTCACTGCCTGTATACATGTCCATTATTTTCTTTTTCAAGGAAAACACCTGCATAGACAGGTAAGTATCTAAGCAAACCCATTGCTGTTGAGTCGATTCCGACTGTAACAGTAAAGAAGATTCTTTCAGAGTCTGTATGAATAAGTGATTGATGTCAGGCACTTTCTCAAACATGCTTAAAACTACCAGAATAGAGAGAAATATGTAATTTTGTTTTGTATATATCCATGATAGAGCTTCCAGTCACAACTGCTGAATTGTGAGCCAATGGAGTTTTTTTTTTTTTTTTTGTAACAAACAGCACCACAGAAGTAATTTCCCGATAGACAAATGTGATATAAAAACATGTCAGTCTTTTAATGTTATGTGGCTTAAAATTCCAGAATTCTTCCAACTCAATATTAATTATGTATTTCTTTTACTCTAAAAGGTTCTGGAAGGAAAACCTATCTATGTTGATTGTTACGGAAATCTGGCCCCACTTACCAAAGGAGGACAGCAACTTGTTTTTAACTTTTATTCTTTCAAAGAAAATAGACTGCCATTTTCCATCAAAGTAAGTCATCTTCGACAGAGATTCTATTGAAAAAGAAAATGCTCTTAAAGAATAATGATTTATTAAAGCTTTAACGATTTGTTAAGTTCGATGTATCCCACCAAACCTGAGCTCATAAGAACAATGTCACATTTTGTCCAAGTTCTACCCAAATGTACTTTCGAGCCACTAAAGCTTTATAAAAAAAAAAAATTAGTAAAAAATAGTCTTTACCTTCTAAACAGCTTACTAATTAATCATTGATGTTTAAGCAAATGTTTGTAAGGTCAAACAAACTAGGGTAATAAAATGCATCGTACCTGGTTAATGCTCAGTAGGCAAGTAATGAGTGAAATCCAGATTTAGTATTTGTTTCATCTCTGATGGAACCCAGGAACATTCTGGAGAACCCTTCCTTTTCAGGGAACAGGAGAAAAGACAACAGTTATTATTAATTGTTTCCTGTTGTTATTAAAACTGCCTGTATACTAGACTGTGAGCAAAAGAAATTATTAGGCAGTAAGGAAATACATAAAACCCAGACTATAGAATGGATTATCAGGATAAGACAAGCAGACACAACAATCCTATGTTTAGGCTAGGAGTCAGACATTCTAAATCTTGCTGAGTTTAAATGTGACCACCCTGGCTGACATGTAATTGTTATTGCCATCTCGTCCCTTTACCTTCCCTGCCTCCCGATGGGCTTTATAAAACAAACACACTTAATTCTTACAGAGACAGGAACACTTAGAAAAAGTGGTGTCACTAGGGCTGGTGTCATCCAGTGCAGTAATTCATGGTATCACCCCCCCGCCAGGACCTCTTCCTGTACCAGATCGTACAGAATCCTTAGTAATGCTTATTATCAATTTTAATCATAGAATATGTGATAAATATTGTTGTAAATTGCTTAAATGTAATATTTCTTAGATTATATGAATACTAACAAAATTGTTTTGTAAAATCTTTCTACGTTGAATTACATTATTAGTAACTGAGCAGAAGCCTTTTTGATTTTTCTTTAATTACTCCTTCATTCTCAAAGATATTGATCCACGATCACAGATACTAAGTACCACAGTCTTGTAGCTAAAACACCACAAAATTTGACAAAATCAGCAAATACAAAAATACTGGTAGCAACAAAAACAACAGTGCGTGCTTGTAGCGTGTGCACAGGAAACCACGTAATTCGAAGCATCCTTGTGATTGGGTAATGACAGCTCTGACTGGAGTGAATTAGAAGATTCAAAAAGTCATTTGCGTAGAATTTTAGCCTTGTAGATGATATTGATACATGTAAGCTGGGCTTATCAAAAATGTTTTTGTTGTTGCAACAAACTACAGGGATATTATAAAAAATAATGTCTGCTGAGACACTGCACACAAATTTTACAGACAGCCATTTCAGTGACAACCCCTCTGACCGTGTCACCCAGCACGGTCTGCACCCCTTACCCCCCCTCCTCCCCCAGTGATGCCACTGCTCAGAAGAGTCTCTGTAACTGTTGACTGTCCAATTCTTTTAGATTAGAGACACTAGCCAAGAGCCCTGTGGTCGTCTGTCTTTTCTGAAAGAACCAAAGACAACAAAAGGATTGCCTCAAACAGCTGTTTGCAACTTAAATATCACTCTGCCAGCACATAAAAAGGTATCTTTTAATACTGGTTTATTTTAAGTTTCCCTGGTCTTGAAGAAGTGGGCCCTTGGTATGCAATTAAGGAATGCTTTGTAACATGATTAAAGCTCTTGAACTCAAGTTTTATTAGTCTCTGTGTGTAAACTGACTAAGTCTTGTTATTGTGGTGTCAAATTCCTATGGTTTGTATGATCGGGTCCTCTGTTTATTGCTTCTGCTTCCATCGGAAGTTCATAGATTTTTATGCTTTCAAATGATGTCACACATTAATTTGCCATAGATGTATAGCTCTTTTTTTTTTTTCGGCTTCTTTTAATTTGCTTTGCTTTCTAAATCAGCTTGCGTTTTGTGCTCCCTACTCAGTCCTTTTCATATCCTGATATTCTTTTCCCTGCTGTCCATTATAATATTCCTTGTCTCTGCAATGCATCTTGGAACCAAAAGGAGACAGAGTCAGATCAAGATGATGAGGTAATATGAACACTTCTGCTTTTATTCTATCAGAGGTAGAATAGAAATTGAGTCTGTATAAAGGAAGTACAGAGGGCTGAAGTGTGGGGAATGTATTAATTATATTTTTGCAGATCTTAGCTTAAGTGAGGTAAAGGAGTATACACTTTTTCTTAAAGAATGGTTTCACTGTTCCTAAACATGGATGAAAGAGTATTCCAGTACAGTCAACAAAGATGATAATCCAGCTAATGATTTAAAAAGAACTAAAGTTCTTTAAACATATTTAAATGTGATAGATTAGAATGTACAAATATACATCTATATTTTTAAGTTTCACATACATATTTTCACAAGTTATCTACTGTGTTATAACTTTTAAGTCATAGATCATGTTTAATGTATGAAATTTTCTTGTACAAATATGTTTTATGTGATACAAAATATTTTTGCACCGGCCATTGGATATTTGGTATTTTATTTAATGAAATTTATCTTGGCCATTTTTTTAAAGGTATAATGCTTAGCGAAGATTTGAATGAATTTTTCCTTTTATGTTACCTCCTAATATTTCTCCAAGTTAAATAGTTGGATTTTTTTAAACCCACACATCAATAGTAATAAATAAATCAGCAGGCAAAGAACTCGTTAGCGTTATTTCTCATAACATGGTTAACCTACTTTTGATTGTCATGTCTGCACTTTATGCCTATTAACCGACAGAAACAAGAGCAGTAATTGAAATAAACTGTGTGTGCCTTTTTTCCTTGAATGTACTCACATAGAGTGAGTGTACATTGTGATATGTGTGCTTTCAGTACGAATGGATTTGGGTAAATTCACTGCTCAGCATCAGCAGTCTCCGTAATGCTCGTCTTTTATTTGTAATTCCCTGTAGTCTGCTGTGTTGGTGCTCTTATATTTGCTAAATGATGGCTATTTGGTTGAGACATTGGTGTGGGATTGTGGAAGCCTGGTAGGAAGTTGATACTTCCAAGAAAAAAAAAGACCTAAAAAGGAAAATAAGGATAAAGGAGATACCAACATGCCATCCTACAAAATGTTGCAATACTATGAAAGGGTCTTAAGGAAGTTGGAAACATCGTCATTCCTTGTTTTTCTTTTCTTTTCCAGACCGAGAAAACAGATAGACGGCAGAGTTTTGCGTCTTTAGCTTTACGTAAGCGCTACAGCTACTTGACTGAACCTGGAATGAGTGAGTTTTCTAACACATTTACTAATCTATGTGGACTTATATAAGAAGAGACATTTTTTCTGTACACACTGAATTTGGGGGTCATTTGGAAACCCAGTGGCGAAAGAAAAGCTGCCCCCAGGAAAGCCGTATGGTGCGACCTAAGTAACGCGTTGTGTGCAGTGGAGGATATGAGAGGCAGGCGCTCCTAGAGCATAGCTTCCAAACACTGGTTTTTTAAAGCCATTAACTGTTTTATGATTAGAAACATCCATTACTTGTTTTTAAAAACCCTTGTTTCACTTTGACTGTTAACAGTGCTAGGAGATAAATAACAATGTTGCTTTCAATGTATGCTCAGAAGAGAAAAAAATTACCCCTATATTTGTGGTGGTAGAAAGGGTGATAATTACTTTGGTGGTCCGGTCATTTTTTCCTAGTCCTGATTCTTTTTCTTCCCACTATGCAAGAATTATATTTTCCTATGTTCTTGAGGTAGCACTTTAAATATTTTCTGATTTCCTGTTTCTCCCTTTCTCCTCGTTCTCTCTCTCTTCCCTTGCCCCCCTCTCTCTTCCCTCCCTCCCCAGTTTTTTCCTCTTCCTTTCTCCTTTACTAAAATACCAGTTCTAAGGCTGGTCTTCACTGGACTGGCTAAGCCTTTTTCTTCTCTTAGTGTTTGTTTTGGTTCATTGTTAACTGGCTTGCAAGTGCTGAGGGATAGATGGATTCATTGGTACTTTCTCTCTTTCTTCTCCTCCCCTCGTAATTATCAACTCTGGTGATCACCACCCTCAAGATAATTCCCTCCACCTAAGGGAACTAAGAGTCCTGAGAGCAGCACCGTGTTTTACTGATGAAGGATAGTGGCACCACGTTAACCAGCCAAGCTTCGTTTAGAAGAGGGTTTATACAAAAAGAAAAAAACATTTTTTTTTTTTTTTTTAAATTAACGAATCATTCCTAGCACTTTCCCATTGACTCACAGTTACTGGAGTTCAGGGAGGATTTACTTGCAAAAGCCACAACTTTGAGTTTTCCCACCTCTCTCTGAATTCAGGTTACTGTGGTTCAGCACAGCATATAAACTGCCACAGAAAACCACCCCACTGCTCAGATCATTTTAGCAAACTCTTCTGGAGTCTGGCTCCTTGACTACTAAGGAGACTTTTATATTCAGATACAAAGGGGGAGGAAAGAGATTTGAAAGCCTACCTCACTCATAAATGTTTCTCTAGACCTAAGCCTCTTTCTCTAGCATAGTATCTAAATTCTCCCAAAAGTGCAAGGCTGAAATTAACTTCTGTTAAGCTACAAAGCTAGGGAGGGGTGTGTGTGTAAAAACAGATGGTTTTTTAATACAACGAAATATACTGGTTAGGCATTTTCTTTGTAATACTATTTTGCCCCAAAGCTACGACGCTCACTGCCTAGGTGGTTGGCACCCCCAGGTAACATCCTTGAGCTTTGGACAGGCTTCATAGACCAGCTACCTTAGGTCAGAAGCATCTCTGGGCAGGTAAGCTCCATTCCATCTGGTCCCTAAGATGTTAGTTTGTTTGGAGGAGATCTGAGTTAAAAGGTCAGGTGTGTACTAAATCAACAGTATTTTTCCCACTTATAAAAGTATGGCTACTTTTTGGTTAACTTCAGTTAAGGTATATGCAGCTTGTCTTCCTTGACTTTGGATAGAAGAAGTGGGTTCTTTTCTCTGCTTTATGAAAGGGAGCATAGGGATGGTAAACAGAGGAATGAAAAGGAATGACAAAGGACTAAAAGAAAACTAGGGAGCTCTGGTGGTGTGATGGTTAAGCGCTCGGCTGCTAACCAAAAGGTAGGTGGTTTGAACCTACCGGCCGCTCCATGGGAGAAAAGATGTGGTGATTTGCTCCTGTAACGATTACAGCCTAGAAAACCCAATGGGTCAGTTCTGCTCTGTCACAGAGGGTCTCCATGAGTCAGAATCTACTCAATGCCATACCACCATCACAATATAACTAAGGATAAGTCATGGCCCCTGAGTTGGTGTTAAGAACTCCAACAGAATGCCACTTCCCTCCCCACGTCCCTCCAGGGGGAAAAAAAAGAGTTCTGGTACACTTCAGTGCCTGACAACCAGAAATTCCCTTTGTCATAAAGGAATCACAAAATATGTGCCAGTAAAGCATAAAACATTTAACTGACCAGTAAGTCGTCTGCTCTGTACAAAGTATAAAACCATAGAAGACTTCTTTGCCTGATGGAGCCAGCCTTCAGTGGTAACAGACAGATGCTTTGCCAGTTCCCGTAGTTACACAAATAAACTCTTGGGATATTGGACTGAGCCCAAATCATTGAATCGAAGGACTCCCCAAACCGTCCATTTGCAGTGTGGTGTTTCCATAAGAGGGAAGCTGTATACTATTAAGAATTGTGGCCAGGAGGGGTAATGAATGGGTGTGTTTTTCCTTAGTCCTTCCACTTTTCTTTAGAATAATATGTAAGCCTAGAAAAGGATATGTTCTGAATGTCTGAATTTAAATGTACACTAGGAATGAAAATCTTCACCCTTGTGGGAGTAGCTGCTAATCCAAGGACTGGATTGTAGCACGGGCACAGCATGAAGAGGAGGATAAAAGATGAAGCAGATTCTCATTTCCTCTTCGCCTTTCACTATTATTCTGAACCAGTGCTTTCTGGGAGCGAGACTGTACTCAACTTTGGCATAGAACGTTAGCCCTTGGCAGGCATTCCAAATCACTGTGACCAGCTCGGTTTGTTTGTTAAGAGTTGTAGAAGTAGAGAGGACTGAGTGTGTGTTTGCTCTTCTCTGGCGAGTGTGCTTACCTCATGTGTTTCTTGCCCCATTGCTAGAAGAATGCTGGTGTTACATCCATCTTTCCTAGTGGTAGGTCTACCTCATGGCTGCTCCAGTGTTTGGGGGGGATCCATGAGTCCCACAAAAAAATTGGGAAGGCACCAGAATTGGTACCTTTACGGTAGATAAATGTATATACATATGTATACCATATCCCGCTTTAGGTACTAAAATATGGGGTATTGAAAATGTGACTGTGCTTTTTAGATTTTCCCCCATGATACCTTTTGAGAATTAAAAGTACAATAGATGATAAAAAAAATCGGAGATGAACTCTGTGTTTCTGTCCATAATGATAACAGATACTGATATATTTAGTTGCAGATTTATTTTGTGTGCAGTATTAAATATTCTCCTAAAATCTCAAAAGGTACCAGGACTTCACAGCTCATGGAAAAAGTGTACTCTTCTTTCAAAATGCTCTTGTGAAAGTATTTTTAAAGTGTATATATTGTGCATAATACGGCATACAAATTGTATTATTCATTGGCTTGTTTGCCATGATATATAAATGCGCATGATCAATGTTTTAGGTTGCTTCGCTTGCTTATGGTAACCATGAACCATATTTTCTGTTTTGTTTTTTCCTTTGTGTGTATTTGTGGACACATGCATTTTTAAATCATTTCATATTACATTTTCTTTTCACCCCATCAAAAGGAATATACTGCATGGAAAAGATAAATGCAAACATTCCTTTTTTTTTTTCTTTTGAAATTCTGACTCAGAAAATTTCTTGCTCTTATTGGCTTTTTATGGGTGTGAAGCATAACCGAATTGTGCATGGAAGGTACAGATTTGAAATCCAGTGGCTTCACAGTTTGCACATCAGTTGCCTGTCACTTAAAAGTTATTTTGGATTCTGCATGAAATAGGCTTGAGTGGTTTTCTAAAAGAGCTTCAGATAGTTAACATACAATACGTACATTGATATGGTTCTCTGTAGGTGCGATCTGTGTCACCAAAAGGTTCAAGGCAAGGGAACATTAGAAATTACTAAAACGAGAGTCGTATGGTTGCACAAAACAAACATGTACCTAATACAGGCAAACCAGAACGGCTGGATGTTTTAAAACCAGCACATAAGAAAGTCAATAGGAAGTAAGAGAATAGTTCTGCATTGTGGTTGTTTTTCTCATCATTAATTCTTTCCTCATGTTTTCTATTTTTCATTGGTGGCTTATTTGGTTGCGATGTGCTTTTTCTGTCTTTCATTTCACATTGCTCTTTTTTTTTTTTTTTTTTGGCTTTTTTGTTTTGTTTACTTTGGATTAATTATGTCTGTAGAATTTTTTTTTTTTCTTTCGCCTCTTCCATTCTAAATCATGCAAACAATTGTACTTGCTTTTGTAATATTTCAAAGTTTACTGACCAATTTTTTCTCTGGTCTCTCTGTTTCTCAACCATTTTTGTTGATTTTTGTGTTTGATTTCATTTTAAAATTTAAGAAACAGTTGAACGGAGTACAGGAGCAACAAGATCCCTCCCCACCACTTACTCATACAAGCCATTCTTGTCTACGAGACCATACCAGTCCTGGACAACAGCTCCGATTACAGTGCCTGGGCCAGCCAAGTCAGGCTTCACTTCCTTATCAAGTTCTTCCTCTAATACGCCCTCAGCTTCTCCATTAAAATCAATATGGTCCGTTTCGACTCCTTCTCCAATCAAATCCACACTAGGCGCCTCAACTACATCTTCAGTTAAATCCATTAGTGACGTGGCATCTCCAATTAGATCCTTTCGGACAATTTCTTCACCAATAAAAACAGTGGTGTCACCATCTCCATACAATATCCAAGTTTCCTCTGGTACCCTGGTTAGACCTCCCACAGTCACAGAGGCTGTGCCTTTAAAAGGGCTGGTATCCAATTCTACGTTTTCCTCTCGAACCTCTCCAGTGACTACAGCAGGTTCTCTCTTGGAGAGGTCATCAATTACTATGACACCCCCTGCGTCCCCCAAATCAAACATTAATATGTATTCCTCGAGTTTGCCATTTAAGTCAATTATTACATCAGCAGCACCACTAATATCGTCACCTTTAAAGTCAGTGGTGTCTCCAGCTAAATCGACGGTTGACGTCATTTCTTCAGCTAAAGTTACCATGGCATCTTCTCTCTCATCGCCTGTGAAACAGATGCCGGGACATGCAGAGGTAGCATTAGTCAATGGATCTATTTCCCCTCTGAAATATCCATCATCTTCAACTTTAATCAACGGATGCAAAGCCACTGCCACGTTACAAGAAAAAATTTCTACAGCTACAAACTCTGTAAGCCCTGTGGTAAATGCAGCCACGGACACAGTTGAGAAAGTGTTTTCTACCACAACAGCAATGCCGTTTTCCCCACTCAGGTCATATGTTTCTTCAGCACCATCAGCTTTTCAGTCTCTAAGAACTCCTTCCGCAAGTGCACTCTATACATCCCTTGGGTCGTCAATATCTGCAACTACCTCATCTGTAACTTCATCAATAATAACAGTGCCAGTATACTCTGTAGTCAATGTTTTGCCAGAACCAGCATTAAAGAAACTTCCAGACTCTAATTCCCTTACAAAATCAGCAGCAGCCTTGCTGTCACCCATTAAAACATTGACTACGGAGACACGTCCTCAGCCCCATTTCAGTCGAACATCATCTCCAGTTAAGTCATCCTTGTTCCTTGCACCCTCTGCCCTTAAGTTGTCTACACCATCTTCTTTATCTTCCAGTCAGGAGATACTAAAAGACGTGGCTGAGATGAAAGAGGACCTAATGCGGATGACAGCAATACTACAGACAGATGTGCCTGAAGAGAAGCCATTCCAAACTGAACCCCCAAAAGAAGGGAAAATTGATGATGAAGAGCCTTTCAAAATTGTTGAGAAAGTAAAGGAAGACTTAGTAAAAGTTAGTGAAATCCTTAAAAAGGATGTGTGTGTAGATAATAAAGGATCACCCAAATCACCAAAGAGTGACAAAGGACACTCTCCAGAAGACGACTGGATAGAATTTAGTTCAGAAGAAATAAAAGAAGCAAGACAAGCTGCTGCAAGCCATTCTCCATCTCTGCCAGAAAGAGTGCAAGTAAGAGCAAAAACCACCTCTGAAAAGGATTATAACTTGACCAAAGTTATTGATTACCTAACAAATGATATTGGGAGTAGTTCCCTGACAAACTTAAAGTACAAGTTTGAGGATGCAAAGAAGGATGGTGAAGAGAGACAGAAGAGAATTTTAAAACCAGCAATTGCTTTGCAGGAACACAAACTCAAAATGCCTCCAGCCTCCATGAGGCCTTCCACCTCTGAGAAAGAATTATGTAAAATGGCCGATTCCTTTTTTGGAACAGATACTATTTTAGAGTCTCCAGATGACTTTTCTCAACATGACCAAGATAAAAGTCCCTTGTCTGACAGTGGCTTTGAAACAAGAAGTGAAAAAACACCTTCAGCCCCACAAAGCGCTGAAAGCACTGGTCCTAAACCACTTTTTCATGAAGTTCCCATCCCTCCTGTTATTACAGAAACAAGAACTGAAGTGGTTCATGTTATCAGGAGCTATGAGCCTTCAGCTGGTGATGTTCCTCAGTCCCAACCAGAAGAGCCCGTGTCACCCAAACCTTCACCTACCTTTATGGAACTGGAGCCAAAGCCTACCACTTCTAGTATTAAAGAAAAAGTTAAAGCTTTTCAAATGAAAGCCGGTAGTGAAGAAGATGACCACAATCAGGTTTTGAACAAAGGCATGCGTGTCAAAGAAGAGACTCATATAACCACAACCACCAGGATGGTTTATCATTCTCCACCAGGCAGTGAAGGTGCCTCTGAACGAATTGAAGAAACCATGTCAGTCCATGACATCATGAAGGCCTTTCAGTCCGGCAGGGACCCTTCCAAAGAATTGGCAGGTCTGTTTGAACATAAGTCTGCAGCGTCTCCAGATATTCACAAGTCTGCTGCTGAAACCTCAGCCCAGCATGCAGAGAAGGACAACCAAATGAAACCCAAACTGGAGCGTATAATAGAAGTCCACATCGAAAAAGGTAACCAAGCTGAGCCCACTGAAGTCATTATTAGAGAAACCAAAAAGCATCCAGAAAAGGAAATGTATGTATATCAGAAAGACTTATCCCGGGGAGATATTAACCTAAAAGATTTTCTGCCAGAAAAACACGATGCTTTTCCTTGCTCAGAGGAACAGGGTCAGCAAGAAGAAGAAGAACTTACTGCCGAGGAGTCATTGCCTTCTTACCTTGAATCTTCCAGAGTAAACACTCCTGTGTCCCAAGAAGAAGATAGTCGTCCTAGTTCTGCTCAACTCATATCTGATGACTCTTATAAAACATTGAAGCTTTTGAGTCAACACTCAATAGAATACCATGACGATGAGTTGTCAGAACTAAGAGGGGAGTCTTACAGGTTTGCTGAAAAAATGCTTCTGTCAGAAAAGCTAGATGTGTCTCATTCTGATACTGAGGAATCGGTTACAGACCATGCAGGAACCCCTAGCTCAGAGTTACAGGGGTCTGATAAGTGGTCCAGAGAAAAAGTAGCCACTGCCCCCAAAAAAGAAATTCTCTCCAAAATCTATAAAGATGTGTCTGAAAATGGGGTAGGTAAAGTGTCTAAAGATGAGCATTTTGATAAAGTGACAGTGTTGCACTATTCTGGCGATGTTAGTAGTCCAAAACATGCCATGTGGATGCGCTTTACTGAGGACAGATTAGACAGAGGTAGAGAGAAGTTTCTATATGAAGATAGGGTGGACAGGACTGTGAAGGAGGCGGAAGAAAAACTGACTGAAGTGTCACAGTTTTTTCGTGACAAAACCGAAAAGTTAAATGATGAACTGCAGTCCCCAGAGAAAAAGCCACGCCCTAAAAATGGCAAAGAATACTCTTCTCAAAGCTCTTCCAGTAGCAGCCCTGAGAAAGTACTGCTGATGGAACTGTTGGTGTCCAACGATGAGTGGGTTAAGGCAAGGCAACATGGCCATGATGGACAAGGCTTCCCCGTAGCTGAAGAGAGGAAAGCATCCAGTCTCCCCAGCAGTCCAGAGAAGAAGGTTCTTTCCCAACAGACTGAGGATGGCAGGTCCACAGTGGAAGACAAAGAAAGTGTTTCACAGAGCAAAGCACCAGAGGGGCCCCAGTCTGGGTTTCAACTCAAACAATCTAAACTCAGTTCTATTAAATTAAAATTTGAACAAGGCATACATGCAAAAAATAAGGACATATCTCAAGAAGACAAAAAACCAGATGGCCAATCCAGAATCCCAGTTAAAAAAATACAGGAGAGCAAGCTACCCGTCTACCAAGTTTTTGCTAGGGAAAAACAGCAGAAGGCCATAGACCTCTCAGATGAAAGTGTATCTGTGCAAAAAGATTTCATGATATTAAAAACTCAAGATGAGCATGTCCAAAGTGATGATATTGTTGTAAATGATTCTGTCTCTGATGATGTGAAAAAACAGAGAACTGAAATGTCAAGTAAAGCAATGCCTGACTATTTTTCTGAGCAACAGGCTACAGACTTGGCATGTCATGTAACCTCAGATTTAACAACTAAGGGACCGTGGGACAAAAAGGTTTTTAGAACATGGGAAAGTTCTGGAGCTACTAACAATAAGTCACAGAAAGAAAAACTTTCGCATGTACTCATTCATGATGTAAGAGAGAATCACATTGCTCACCCTGAGAATAAAAGTGTTGATCAAAAGAGTGAATTTATGTCTGTGACTGAGAGAGAACACAAATTGTTAACAAATGGCTCTCTCTCAGAAATTAAGGAAATGACTGTAAAATCTCCCTCCAAAAAAGTCTTATATAGGGAATACGTTGTTAAAGAGGGGGAACGTCCGGGTGGATCTCTTGATCAGCCTTCCAGGAGAAGTGAGAGCTCAGCGGTGTCGCACATTCCCGTCAGGGTTGCTGATGAGAGGAGAATGCTGTCTTCTAATATTCCTGATGGTTTTTGTGAGCAGCCAACATTTCCAAACCATGAACTATCCCAAAAATTACCCCAATCAAGTATGAGTAAAGAGACAATCGAGACACAGCACTTTCATTCTGTAGAAGATGAAAAAGTTACCTATGCAGAAATCAGCAGATTTTCAAAAAATCAAAGTTATGTAGGCTTATGCCCGCCTCTCGATGAAATTGAAACCTCTCCCACCAAGTCTCCCGACTCTTTAGAGTTTAGTCCCGGAAAGGAATCTCCCTCTAGTGATGTATTTGACCATAGTCCCATTGATGGATTGGAAAAAGCTGCAGCACTAGCCCAGACAGAGGGAGGGAAAGAGATAAAATCTTTACCTGTTTATGTTAGTTTTGTACAAGTGGGGAAGCAATATGAAAAGGAGATACAACAAGGAAGTATTAAAAAAATTATAAGTCAGGAATGTAAGACAGTGCAAGAGACAAGGGGAACCTTTTATACTACTAGACAGCAAAAGCAGACTCCTTCTCCCCAAGGTAGTCCAGAAGATGATACTCTAGAGCAAGTATCCTTTCTAGACAGCTCTGGGAAAAGCCCTTTAACCCCAGAAACACCCAGTTCAGAAGAAGTGAGTTATGAATTTACATCCAAGACACCAGACTCGCTCATAGCTTATATACCAGGCAAACCCAGCCCAATTCCCGAGGTTTCTGAGGAATCAGAGGAGGAGGAGCAGGCCAAGTCAACCTCCTTAAAGCAGCCGACAGTGGAGGAAGCAACAACACTTGAGCATGAAATCCCTAATGATGTGAGCAAAGACTCTAACCAAAGACCAAAAAATAATAGAGTTGCCTATATTGAATTTCCCCCTCCTCCACCACTGGACGCAGACCAGATGGAGTCAGATAAACATCATTATCTTCCTGAAAAAGAGATTGACATGATTGAAGTCAATCTGTTAGATGAGCATGACAAGTACCAGCTGGCTGAACCAGTCATCAGAGTGCAGCCACCTTCGCCAGTTCCTCCCGGTGCGGACATCAGTGATTCAAGTGATGATGAATCTCTTTATCAACCAGTCCCAGTTAAAAAATACACCTTCAAATTAAAGGAAGTAGATGAAGAACAAAAAGAAATGACAAAATGCAAAGCTTCTGCTGAAAAGGATTCCAACCAGAAAGACTTGGAAACTAACGGATCTGGAAGAGACAGTGAATTCGGCCTTGGCCTTGATTCACCTCAGAATGAAACTGCCCAGAATGGGAACAACGACCAGTCCATCACAGAATGTTCCATTGCTACCACGGCAGAGTTTTCTCATGATACAGATGCCACGGAGATTGACTCTTTGGATGGCTACGACCTGCAAGATGAAGATGACGGTTTGACAGAGAGTGATTCTAAACTCCCACTCCAAACCATGGAAATTAAGAAAGATGTCTGGAACACAGAGGGCATTCTGAAGCCAGCTGATCGTTCTTTTAGCCAAAGTAAACTTGAAGTTATTGAGGAGGAGGGAAAGGTGGGACCAGATGAAGATAAGCCACCTTCTAAAAGTTCTTCATCTGCAAAGACTCCTGATAAGACTGATCAGAGGTCAGGGGCCCAGTTTTTCACACTAGAAGGCAGACATCCTGACAGATCAGTGTTTCCTGATACTTATTTCAGTTACAAAGTAGATGAAGAATTTGCCACTCCTTTTAAAACAGTAGCTACCAAAGGCCTAGATTTTGATCCTTGGTCTAATAACCGAGGGGATGATGAAGTTTTTGACAGTAAATCACGGGAAGATGAAACTAAGCCATTGGGTCTGGCAGTTGAAGACCGATCTCCAGCAACAACCCCTGATACAACACCAGCCAGAACACCAACTGATGAAAGTACCCCTACTAGTGAGCCTAACCCCTTCCCATTTCATGAAGGAAAAATGTTTGAGATGACTCGCAGTGGTGCAATTGACATGAGCAAGAGGGATTTTGTTGAAGAGAGGCTCCAATTTTTCCAGATTGGTGAGCATACTTCTGAAGGGAAGTCAGGGGACCAGGGGGAAGGGGATAAAAGTATGGTCACTGACACCCTACAGCCACAGTCAGGGGACACCACTGTAGAAACCAATCTAGAGAGAAATGTAGAGACACCTACAGTCGAACCTACCCCCAGAATCCCGACCAGCGGAGAGTGTCAGGAAGGCACATCCAGTAGTGGCTCCCTGGAGAAATCAGCAGCAGCCACTAATACCTCTAAAGTTGACCCCAAGTTGCGCACACCTATAAAAATGGGAATTTCAGCATCCACCATGACCTTGAAGAAAGAAGGCCCTGGAGAAGTAACAGATAAGCTAGAAGCTGTGATGACCAGTTGTCAGGGATTAGAGAATGAAACTATAATGATTTCAAGTACAGCTAATAGCCAGATGGGCATTAGGCCTCAAGAAAAACATGATTTTCAAAAAGATAATTTTAATAACAACAACAATTTGGATTCTTCCACTATACAGACAGATAACATTACAAGTAATGTAGTTCTAACAGAACATTCTGCCCCCACTTGTACCACAGACAAAGTTAATACAGTGAAAAGCTCATCTGGAAAAAAGACAGGGGTACTGCAAGGACACTGTCTAAGAGATAAGCAGAAAGCCCTTGGAGAGCAGCAAAAGACAAGAGAAATGGTAGGGATTAGGCGAAAATCCAAACTTCCCATAAAGGCCACTTCACCAAAAGATACCTTCCCACCGAATCATATGCCAAACATTAGAACAAGTAAAATGAAGCAGGTTAGTTCATCTGAGAAAACCAGAGCCCTTACTACTTCTCCATGTGTAGATGTAAAGTCCAGAATTCCAGTAAAAAGCACACACAGGGATAACGTAGCTTCAGTTAGAAAAGCATGTGCCACACACAAGCAAGGTCAGCCAGAGAAAGGCAAGGCCAAACAGCTTCCGTCCAAGTTGCCAGTAAAGGTAAGATCCACCTATGTCACTACCACCACTACCACCACCACCACCACCTCCACCACCACCACCACAGTTAAAGTTAGGAAAAGTCAGCTTAAGGAAGTTTGTAAACATTCCATTGAATATTTTAAGGGAATTAGTGGTGAGACCTTAAAGCTTGTGGACCGCCTCTCTGAAGAAGACAAAAAGATGCAGTCCGAGTTGTCCGATGAGGAAGACAGTACCTCAAGAAACACGTCGTTGTCCGAGACTTCCCGGGGTGGCCAGCCTTCAGTTACAACGAAGCCTGCTAGAGATAAGAAAACAGAGGCAGCACCTTTAAAATCAAAGAGTGAAAAAGCCGGCAGTGAGAAAAGGAACAGTAGGAGGACTGGTGAGAATGAAGGCAGTCAGGTTTCTTGAGCACTCTTTGCTCACATCCTGGAGAACAAGCCTAGTTTGTAAACACTTTCCAACTTGTAGATCCTAGTGCATGAACTGTTGTGATTGCCTGTGGAGTGACTTAACCGTAGTTTCTCATTCTGTCATTGTCATCTGTATGTGCTGTCTTATACACTCTTCTTTCTTCCTTTGAATCAAACTACACTGTAGACAGCTAGGGAAGCATGCTGAAGATATATCGGTGTCATTCAAGATGAGCAACTTTTTTTTATTGTGTGAACGGATATGATTCTGTCAAAGTAAAAGCACAGATGTTGACATCCCATCATGGTGTTTTCACAACACAACAATTCTGTAACTGTTGTAAAGTAGCTAGCTTGTCAGCATGTTCAGTTCCATGACATTGAGCATCCATGTAGTCTGACATTTGGCCTGATGTAGGTGAAAAATAAGTGAGCCATGTGAAAAGAGAAGTGTTCATGTAGGTGATTAGGACACATTTAAATGTACAGTGTTAGCATTAGTCTCTCTGTAAAATCTGAGAACTTCTAAAAGCAATTTTCCAGTATCGCATCTTTCTTGATATTTATTTTAATTAAGAAATTGTAAATCTTAGGTCCACAGAGTCCATGTGAACGGACAGATATCAGGATGGCAATAGTAGCCGATCACCTGGGACTTAGTTGGACAGGTAAGTGTATACACTCCTGAATGAAACAAATGCAGTTTCTCAATTTTTGTCTTATGCAGAAGCAGTTCATTATAAAAAATAGAAACAAGCAAAAAATAATAAACATTTTTATCACCCATAATTCTGTCTGTCCACATAAAATTAGTGACAGTACCTTTTTTTTTTTTTTTTTTACCTTGTATACGTTCCCCAAGATTTTTATATATGTATGTATGTGTGTATATATATATATATATACACACATACATACACTAGGGAATAGAATTTAAAATCTCATTTTACCTTGAATTTAAGCACTTTCTTCACAATGCCATTTCTGGTGATACTTTAAAATACTTTACCTAATAGCAAATCTATTTTGTGGCATAAAGGAAAACAAAGCTAAGGTCTGTCACTTTTAAATAATCCAAACTATTTAACATTATACATGCCCTTAGAGCAACTCTCTTAGGCAAACAGTTCAATTAACTTATGCCTGGGTTTCACAAATTTTAGTCATTTGTGAGTCATATTCACAATATTTGTGATACACATACACTGTCTATATGCTTTTTTTTAAATGGACTCGCCTATATGTTCAAAGATTTTTTTAGAAGGAAAACTTTTACTTTGATAATGGAAAACAGGGTCATTTGCAATAATTATATAAACAAAAAAAAGAATGGCAGTAAGCTTAAATTTTTAATTAAAATAAGATAGGACACAAATCTATTCAATTTAAAAAGTAGTTGAGTTCTTATATGAAATGGATGGAACCATTTACACACGACCAGTGTGTAGAAAATTGAGTATTTGGCTTGATTTCACTTGATTAAATATAAAAATGAGGTTCTGTATCAATGAGACAATTCTGTCTTTAGTTTTGATGTTAATGGGCCCTAAAGTCCTATCTCAGATGAATCTGAGAGTCTTGACAGGTAGAATATACATTTTTAAATGCACAGCCAAAAACACAATAGCTAAATTTTTTTTTCCCCACATTTAAAGTCACCTTGTATACCAGCAGCAGTATACCTTCCATACTTGGGTAAATAATTATCTACATTATTAAAAGGGAGAATATGAAACTAGATATGGAAAACTAGCTCGTCTAAATACACCCCCTCCCCACTTATCGACATGATTAGGTTCCAAAGACCAGGTCATTACGCAGAATTGGTGTTAAGCAAAAATAGAGGATGACTACATCAGATCACAAAATGGAGAATGACTATTATCATTACATAACTGCCAAATTACATCATTACATAACTGTCAAACCACTGATAATCATGGCCCCGCCAAGCTGACGTATAACGTGAACCCTCGAAGCCAGTATTACCCTTGCCTCAAAACCTTGGTGTTTGTTATTGCCAGATGAATATCATTAATGCGCAAAATAGTCAGATGGTAGATTTTTTACTTTTGTAATAAATGCAAAACGTCAGATAATGAGATAGTCGATAAGTGAGAAGAAGGTGCATTTTTACTTTGAATGTTCTCAGTACTCCCCACGCTCCCTTTCCCCACAACCACATATCAAACCCTCCTTCCACCTAGTTCATGTTCTCAGGCACGTAGCTAATGACCAGGAGCCTACTTGATCTTTGAAAAGACAGACGATTTGAGTTATCTATTGTGGGTGGCTGAGAGTTAATAGCAGTTCATTACATATAAATATTTGCCAACAGTCAAATTAATAATAATTATACTTTAGCACTGTACATTGTAATCTGAAAATGTACTGGTGCAAATATTGATTTTGCAGTAATATATATGCCCATAAATATTAGATTTCTTTTTTCTAAAGCAAATACAGCTCTTTTTAAATTTTTGGAGAAGAGGTGGCATAAGAATAACCAAATACAGAACTATTTTTGGCAAGACTGCGCTAGAATTTCTTCAACATTGGTATTACATCACCCCCAACCCTACCACCATTCTCAACCTCTGAACGTGTGCAGTGAACTAAAATTTCACTTAGCATGCTATAAAATTCTTAGTGATGCTGTGTCTTTGCTCTTCATTGACACTCCACGCAATGGTTGCAGTTTGGTCATGAGGTCTTGTTGGGCAGGGGGAGAATTACCTCTTAAAAGATAAGAGGAAGTTAAAAAAAATAATTTTCTAATTAGAATTACTGTATTCTCAATGAAATTAGAAAAATTAGAAGAGCAAAATTTAAATCTGTCCCTCAGAACCACTGTTAACATCTTAATGTACTTCAATTTTTTTTTAGAAGTCTTTTATATTTTTGGATATACAGTAGTTTTTTGTTTTTTTATTTGTAATTACATAGTTTTCTATAAAGCTAAATATTTTGTTACCACAGTGTTAATGGATGATAGCATAGCCAGTAGACATTACCATATAATGATGTGGGACACAGTGCATTAGTGAGTGATGAAATGAATTCAAAACTTTTTGTTTTTAAATGGAATAGAATAGGAAAAAAAAATGTGAATTACATGTATTAAGGCTAAATTTTGCTCCATGAAGATCTAGTTTCAGTTATATGGTCACTGTGATATACAGTGTATTCCTAACTGTAGGTCATGATCAAAAAGGTTTTCAAGTCAGTGCCTTAGATTAATTAACTCTTCTTTTGTTCAACATTTGGATTGTTTTCATTTTTCACTAGTACAAGCCTACCCTGAACATTCATGTATATAAATTATTTTTTACACCTGTATGTGTTGTCAGGATAGACTCCTAGAAGTGAATCACTTGATCAAAGGATACGAATTTTTTTTGAGTGTGTGAATGCATTTTGCCAGACTGCTGGGAATCTTTTCCAGTTTACTTAAGGGGGATAGAATCTTGACCAATTTTTTCCATTTTACTTTCTATACTCATTTAAGGTAATAAGCACCTGTAATTTTTTTTTTTCAAATTATACAAATATATATAAGGAGTGAAAAGTAAGTCTCCTTTCCACCTTTGCCTCTGTTTCCCTCCCTCAAGGCAGCCATTAATACTTGTATGTATCTTTCCAAAGACACTATCGGCATTTACAAGATTGAATATCGTATATACACGTAGATGGATAGAAAGGTACCTTTCTCGTTTTTTACAAAAGTGGCGGCATATTATGTATGACGATCAAACTTGGAATCTTGATTTAGCCTATCCGAGTATCCTTCATGAGACTTGAAGCTATATAAAATGAAGCTATATACTAGCCCAAAAAAACCCAAACCCATGGCCACGGAGTCAGTTCCAACTCATAGTGACCTCGTAGAGCAGAATAGTGAATAAAAGGTGCACTTCATGAAAATTGCCTAGGACCAGCCCTTTCTTGTGCCCGTGTTTATGAGCTGTACCCCTACAGTTATATGCAGTTTGCCCAAATTGTAGAGAATAATTTGTCTGAATTAAAAGAATCAAGTAACATCCTCTTTTATTCTCTTAAGAGAATTAAGTCACTTCCTGTGTATGAGCACTACTTCCTGTGAAATCAAGGCTGTAAAGGTAATGACCAGGGCTGTCCTCAGGCTTTACTATAAACTTCCTTTGTGTGTGTGTATGGCAATTGAGCATTACTTTTATGAAATATATATGACAAAAATAGAACATGAAATCCTAGTAACTCTTTTTCTTTTTTACAGAACTGGCAAGGGAATTGAATTTTTCCGTGGATGAAATCAATCAAATACGCGTGGAAAACCCTAATTCTTTAATTTCTCAAAGCTTCATGTTATTAAAAAAATGGGTTACCAGAGATGGAAAAAATGCTACAAGTATGCCGAGTTACATTACTTTAACTTGCAAAACTGCATCTATGCAATATTTTATTAGATAAGCCTACTCTTATATTCATTTGGAATACTGTTCTTAGTTTTCTGTAATTTTTAATATAGAAAACTAGATCAGAGCAATCATAAAGTGATGGCAAGTCATTTGAAGTTACACTTCTGTAATTTAGTGCTGATACTCTAAACTTTTGCATTTTGGATGCTTTTGAGAAAGCAAGTAGAGGGGATTTTTTGCATTTTGCCCGTAGTTCAGTGGCCATCAAAACTAAAACACAGTTCTAGCTGTTAAATCATGGCGTGGTTATCAAAAACACTCTGAAGCCACTGTCATGGCCATAGATAGATAGGCAGGGCGGTGGAGAAGGAGGGATAGGGTAAAGTTAGGCAACCAAATCATTTTATTTGCCTTGGTCTGTGGTGGCAAAAATTCTCTAATATTTTTTGTTTTGTTTCATGGGGGTGCTATACTACGGCAAATACCAATCCACAACAATGTGGAGTAAGTGACTGTGGGTTTGTTTGCCTGTGTCAGCCTGACCTTAGTAAGTCGTTAAAATGTTAAGCATTGAATTTTGAGGGTGGCCTATTTTGGCATTTTTAAAGGCATAGAACTTGGTTAAAGTGTATTGGATCCCCTTGTAGCTAAAAGGAGTCTAGTTATTTTGAGGCCCATATGCTCTGTAACAGTGCAGTGAATGCTGGTGTTGTCCCAGACAGCTTCCACAAGGTGATTCTTAAGACGAAGCATGTCTTCCCTGCAGCAGGGAGCACTCTAAGCCCGCCAGGTAGTGATGTTGCAGAGCTGGTGTAGGGAGGAGCTAACGTGGGGAGGGTCACAAAAATCATGTCTTTGTGTACGTATTGTACTTACTGGAAGAAAATGTAATTTCTTAATTGGGTTTTCAGCCTTTTTGTTGTTGATGTTCTCCTTTTCAGCTGATGCCTTAACTGCAGTCTTGACAAAAATTAATCGAATAGATATAGTGACTCTGCTGGAAGGCCCAATATTTGATTATGGAAACATTTCAGGCACCAGGAGTTTTGCAGATGAGAACAATGTTTTCCATGACCCTGTTGATGGTAATTGAATTTACTGTTCATTATTTATTTCATCATTTTGATAAAATCTGAAAGTACAGTTGGACAAGGCAGTCACTGAAAACCAACTGAAGTGATTCACTTGACTTAATTTCTCATTTTCACAGCCAGAGTCTGCAAATAAATACTCTGATAACAGAGCTAACTTGGTAAATGTATCTGTTATAAAAAAATAATAATAATGAGGTATAAAAAGTTATCTGAAACAGTATTTCAGATATTTTTTATGACCAAAGGAGAATACATGAATTTTTTCATTTTTCATTTTTACTTTAACCAAAAAACTAGTGATCTCCTTTATTCATATAAAGGTAAAAGCAAATCGTAAGCCATTTTACCAAGTAAGCAAGGTATTGGGTCAAGCTTAAATGTATAGCGTGCAAATTATTAATGGTGAATTACTGTTCTGGGACAGAGTACTAAAGTGTGAACTGAAAAAGTATAACATAGCAATCAAATCAGAGCTTTAGTTTATTTAGCATCATTTTAACTGTATATGCTGCCATTTATTCTTTAGAAAAATCATACTGGATCTATCATATATAAAAGCGGCATAATTTCTAGTTCAGTGAGTATGGATGTTAATAACATAGTAGTAACTCCCTCACATTAGCTTAATTTGTATAATTATCTCTCCTTCCTTATGTAAATTGGGGCATTTTCCATCAGAGTATTAAGAAAAACATATCTTTTTATTATGGTCTTCAAAAAATGGAAGCTTATTCCTACAATGAATTCTGAATAAAAACTGTTTATGGTGTGGAGACAGGAAGAAGGGCAGGAATATTTTTCTATTCCAAGCTTTTAAAATATGGTGACTTTTCCATTTTCAAACTGGCAAAGTTAGACTAACAAGAATCAACAACTTCTAACTTATGTTCTGTGGCAAAAGATCTCAAATTCTCAAAAAATCTAAAGCATATCTTGTTTCCACATAATATAAACATGATGGGTAATAATGTGAAAGTGGTTTCTTTTTAAGCTTATAAATGCTATAGAGCCTTAAAAAAAATGCTCTTTTCAGGATCTTGTGTTATATATGAGGCCATATAATGGTATCCAGACTCTTTTTTGTGCTAGATAAATATAGGCCAGTGTCATATCAAATTCTAAATTGTTGCCAAGTAAGAGTTTATAAATTTAGGAAAAAATATTTTAAGAAAAGTAGTTCCAATAAAAAAGATCACGAGAAAACAATGGAAGTATTCAGTGGACTTGAAAGGTGCATTTAACATTTTTAAATTTGAATAGCATTAAAATAAATTCTCAAGTGCTTTTTGCTGCTATCCCTTAATATTTTATATTCCTTGTTTAAAAATTCTTAAGGACACTTAGGAACATGTATTTAAACTAAATTTTACTTATGCAGATTATAAACTTAAGCTAATTTTAGCCAACTTCTCAACAAACTGGTATGTAGGTGACCGTAACTGAAAAACGTATTCACTTACCTATAGCAGTTACGTGGAAACCCTGGTGGCATAGTGGTTAAGTGCTACGGCTGCTAACCAAGAGGTTGGCAGTTCAGATCCACCAGGCGCTCCTTGGAAACTCTGTGGGGCAGTTCTACTCTGTCCTGTAGGGTCGCTATGAGTCGAAATCGACTCAAGGGCAGTGGGTTATAGCAGTTAAAGTTTACAACAAAAAGCCAAGTTGGTATTTGTCTCTGAAGGATGGAAAATTAGCCGTTAGTTTTATAGACCAATGGTTCAGAAAATTTGCTTCGTTGCCTTTTTTTTTTTTTTTTCCCCTGTCTCTCCTTTGAACTTTTGTGGAAGTTCCTTTCCTCACCATGACCAGACCTTTGTTGACTTTTCTCTTTGCTGAAGCAGAAAAAGACTTCCCTAGTCCATGTAGTAATGTTTAAGACAAGGATACTGCTCCCTCCCGCCCCATGGTGTAGCTGGCAAGAAACCTCCATGTTTCATATTGTTCTTGTGAATCTTCAGTGTGCCCTTTGCCAGTGGTTTCTCTCCTGTGTTTGTTGTGTATCATTTCTTTTTCCTCTTTATTTGGTTTGTGGTTCTGACTGGAACTCTGTCACCAAGCTCACCGAGACCTCCATACACACCACAGCCCTTTCATCTGTCTGTCACATTATGACACCTGAAAACTTAACAATTCTTGCTTTGTCTCAGCTTTTTAAATCCTTTTCCTAAAACATCTTTTTAGATTTTTTTTTCCCAGTGCCACTCCTCTACAATCTAATAATCATTTCCTTCCAGACATTAAATTCATTTTTCTTTGCTGTAAATTTCATGTGAAATAAGAATTAGAGTTCGGTTGCATTGCTAATATGTACAGTTTTTAAAATAAGTTGTAATTATTTCCAAAAATTGGTTTCTTGTGGTTGCTGTATTCATTCTACCACAATATAGATATTGCATGCTAAAAGTAGGAAAATAATAAATTGGGCCATGAAATAAATGTATCATATGATGACAACTAACTTTATATTGGATTAAATTAGCTTATTTATTTATGTCATTATATTAAAATTGCCAGAATCGGTAGAAACAAATCATATCTTAATTAGTATTTTATTTTATTGTAGTTTGCACTAGGCTTGTTATTCCATTGTGTTATATTTAATTGAACTAAACCAATAAATTTATCAACATTAATCTGTAATTCATCATACATTTTCATACTTGCTGTATAATTTTAGTCATTCATATGTTTTGTTTGATGTGCTCTATTTCATTCCAGTTAGTCCATATGTACTGTCTTCCATAGGTTATCCTTCCCTTCAAGTGGAACTGGAAACCCCCACAGGGTTACACTACATACCACCCACCCCTTTTCAGCAAGATGATTATTTTAGTGATCTCTCTAGCATAGAGTCTCCCCTTAGAACCCCCAGTAGACTGAGTGATGGGCTAGTGCCTTCCCAGGGAAACACAGAGCATTCAGCAGATGGACCTCCAGTTGTAACTGCTGAAGACACTTCTGTAGAAGACAGCAAACTGGAAGATTCAGTGCCTTTAACAGAAATGCCTGGAGCAATGGATGTAGATGAGAGCCATTTGGAGGATGTATGTCTGAGTGAGTATCCTCAATACCTTGGAAGTTTGGCTGGGGTCCCAAAAGATGTTAAGCCAGCAGAACCATTGAAACAGCATAGAAAAGTAGGAGTAAGCTCTGAGCAGCAGGAGAAAGAAAAATCTGGTCCTGATGAGGAGATGACGGAAGAAAAATTCAAATGTCTATTTGAGGACATTCAACTTGAAGAAGGAGTTGAGTCTGAGGAGATGACAGAAGAAAAAGTACAGGCTATTCTTAAACGTGTTCAGCAAGCAGAACGGGAAATGTCTTCAATTACAGGTTGGCAGAACGAGACATCAAGTGGAAACCTAGAGTCCCTTGCTCAAGCTCGGAGAGTAACTGGTGGGTTACTAGATCGACTGGATGACAGGTATGGCTCTATTTAAGAAAAAGGAAAGTGAAACACAGGTTACATATTAATAGTTTGTTTTCAATATATTCTTTTTTAAGCAATGCTTTGTTTTCTAAATTACCGTTCCAGTTTGAGGATAATTCCTGCTTTAAAAGTTTGTTCATTATGCTAATCTGGAAAGGGAAATTTACTTTAAATTAAAATATAATTCTCAAAACTATTGAGAGCTCAAAAATGCAAAAAAAATTTAATACACGTGCCAAAGATGTATACATTCCTTTCATTTAGAAGACTACTCTTTTTAGTTTATTTTAATAATACTTGTATTATTTTTTCATATAACCAGTAATTAATACTCATTCAAAATAATGTAATAAAAGTCCAAGTGTTTTAGAAATATAAGCATTTCTGTTTCTTGATTACAAACATAAATATGCTTATTATAACAAATTTAAGAATACAGATGAAAAAAATCAGTATACTCCCACTCCCTGGCAATAATCACCGTAAAATTATTGGTATATTTCCTTTCTTCTGTGCACATTTTTTTAAATGTCTTAACGTAGAAAACGCAGAGAAGCAAAAAGAAAAATTATCTAACCTCCAGCTATATAAAGGAAAGTACTGTTAACATTTTTTATATACCTTCCTTTTTTCTACATGAATATTATTTTACATAATTAGAAACATATAGGATATATGCCTCTTTAAATAGTATTACCGTGATAGAAATTTGTTTATAACCAAAATAATTACCTGACCGTGAATATGGTTTGTGTCTCTATACAATGTGCTACTGGCCCCACTCTAGAGTGGTAAAATCTGGAGTCCCAGACATTGGTTTAAAATCCTACTGTTACCAGGTTTATACTTGGTGATATCAGGTATATACTTCTAAGATCCAAGAATGTCACTTTAATCATCTCTAAGAATAAAATACTACTTACCTCAAGCTGTTTCATGGATTGAAAAAGAAAGTGTGTAGCATGTGTATCAAGTGCCTGACCCAAAAAATAGTCTCTCAATAATAATCCAAAAACCAAACCCATTGTCATCGAGTCGATTCCAACTTATAGCGACCCTATAGGACAGGGTAGAACTGCCCCATAGGGTTTCCAAGGGGCGCCTTGTGGATTCGCAAGCAGTATAGACTAGGGAATGGAAATTTAAACACAAGTCATAAAGGCATGTGTTACAGGATCTTCACATTATGTAGGACTTTTTGACTTTTGACCTTAGACATGCATTGGTATTTTTTAAAAAAGAATGTATTCAGATGATAAGCACCATAGACACATCTAGACTCCCTGAGGGACCAAATTACTGGGCTGAGGGCCAGGGGGACCATGGTCAGGGAACATCTAGCTCAATTGGCGTAACACAGTTTTTAAAGAAACTATTCTATATTCTACTTTAGTAAGTAGCGGCTGGGGTCCTAAAAGCCTGTGAGCAGTTGTCTCAGTCATCTAGTGCTGCTATAACAGAAATACCACAAGTGAATGGCTTTAACAAAGAGAAGTTTATTTCCTCACGGTAAAGTAAGCTAAAAGTCCAAATTCAGGGCATCAGCTCCAGGGGCAAGCTTTCTCTCTCTGTTGGCTTTCTCATCAGTCTTCCCCCGGATTAGGAGTTTCTCCTCACAGGAAGCCCGGGTCCAAAGGACACGCTGTGCTCCCAGCACTGCTTTTTTGGTAGTATGAGGTTCCTCCTCCCCTGCCCGCCGCTTCCCTTTCCTTTTTATCTCTTGAGAGAAAAAGAGTGGTGCAGGCCACAACCCAGGGAAACTACCTTTACATTGGATCAGGGATGTGACCTGGGTAAAGGGTGTTACGATCCCACCCTAGTCTTTAACATAAAATTACAATCACAAAATGGAGAACAACAGCACAATACTGGGAATCATGGCCTAACCAAGTTGACACATATTTTGGGGGACACAATTCAATCCATGATAGTGATCACCTAAAATACTCCACTGGTCTCACCCCTTCGGGAGCAAGAGAGAATGAAGAAAACTAAAGACACAAGGGAAAGATTAGTCCAAAAGACTAATGGACCACAACTACCACGGCCTCCTCCAGACTGGTGCCTGGCTACCACCACTGACTGCTCTGACAGGGATCACAGTAGAGGGTCCCAGACAGAGCTGGAGAAAATGTAGAACAAAATTCAACCTCATAAAAAAAAAGACCAGGCTTACTGGCCTGACAGAGACTGGAGAAAGTCCAAGATCCCTGTGGCCCCTGGAGACCCTTTAGCTCAGTAATGAAGTCACTTATGTGGTTTACCCTTCATCCAAAGATTACTCAGGCCTGTAAAACAAAATGAAACTAAAGGGGCACACCAGTGCAGGGGCAAAGACTAGAACGCAGGAGAGGACAGAAAACCTGGTAATGGGGAACCCAAGGTCAAGAAGGGAGAGTGTTGACATGTCTTAGGGTTGTTAACTAATGTCATAAAACAATATACGTGCTGTTTAATGAGAAGCTAGTTCTGTAAACCTTCACCCAAAGTACTATTAAAAAATAAAAGTATACACACACACACTGTAATGCTATATATAAAACCTATAAAAGCTGGAACCTGTATAAGTGTAAGGCAGAAACCTATTAGAGAAGAAAAACTCAAATATTTTCCACTAAAACGAGTGATAGAAAAGTGGTAGGACTGCACCCTGTCAAAGGCAGAAAACTTGAGAGGCCCGTAAAAACAAGGCAGTCCCATCGAGTTCTGGGTCTCACAGGTTTCAGTGTGTGTGTATAAGTACACACACAGGTAATAAGCAAAGACACTAAAAAGAATACACCAGTTACAAAATAAAAGGAATAGTCTATACTAACATCAGGAAAAATTAGAAGTCGATTTCAGAGAGTGTTGGAAGAGAAACATTTTTAATAGTTAAAAGGAAAACTGACCTCAGAGTAAATAGAAGCAAAGGGTGTGCAGCAGCACACTGATCACCAGTGGGAGAAGTCAGCAGAGATCAGGAGTGGAGGAAGTAAGTTTTTTATGGTTGGAAAAGCATTATGGCAATATTTGCAATGGAAAACATACACAAAGAACTAAAATTTGGGTTTCTTTGGGATGCTAGAATTTTTATTACAAGTACTTGTCTTTGGTCAGCAGTTTCTATCCCTGGCATTGTAAGCATTTTGAAATATCCTTCCTTTTTAGATTAGAACTCACTCTAGGTATATTCATGAACCTCTTGGGATAACCTTTCAAGATACAGAATCCAAGTAGCCATAAGACTTCGATGGAAATAAAAAAATGGCAGCAGAGCTAGCCAGGTTGGGAGCTGGGGTGTGCGGGATGCCTAGAGCCTATGTAGCTCCTCCTCAGCCCCACGCCCATGATAGTCCCTCACACTTTGAGACTGAGTGACCAGATTTTTCCTGCCTTTCTATTTTATGCCTTCAGAAACAGTTAAAAGCATGATTGTTAAACTTCTGCAGCTTCTGAAGCCTTTCCGTCGTGTGTTGCCATTGTAAATGTGTGCATTTTCTCTTTTGTAGCCCTGACCAGTGCAGGGATTCGATTACCTCATATCTCAAAGGAGAGCATGGAAAATTTGAAGCAAATGGAAGCCATGCAGAAGCCACTTCAGAAGCAAAGACAAAATCTTACTTTTCAGAATCCCAAAATGATATAGGAAAACAGAGTGCTAAGGAAACTCTGAAACCAAAAACGCATGTATCTGGTCGTGTTGAGGAACCACCATCACCACTAGCGGCATATCAGAAATCTCTGGAAGAAAGCAGCAAGCTTGTAATAGAAGAGCCTAAACCCTGTGTGCCTGTCAGTATGAAAAAGATGAGTAGGACTGCTCCTGCAGATGGCAAGCCACGCCTCAACCTCCATGAAGAAGAGGGGTCCAGTGGGTCTGAGCAAAAGGTATGTCACCTGGTTATCCAGTGTCCTCTCATTGAAGTTGAAATTACTGATGCTTCGCTTCTTTTGATAAATCTGTGGCAATGGGCCCAAGGTTCTTTACTATTTCGTTATAAATGTGTGAAGTCGTAGCACTAATGGTGGGGGTAAAGTATTAAGTAAAACATATGTCATTTGATCATACCTTCATTCATCAGGTTGGAAAAAGGAATAAACGTGTCTTTAGCCATTTTCCAGGAGGAAAGAATAACAGAGATATTAAGTAACTAGCTTAAGGTCCAGTATTTTGTGTGGGATATAGGTTTCCTAACTCCCAACCCAGTCTCCTTATGGAAGGAGGATAGTACTTCTGGTCCTTTTATATAATTTAGAGAATCTATAAGCATCTGACTCCATCTTGGAGTTCTACCCGGTAAGGTCTTTTTTCTGAAAGGCATGGTGTTTTTGAAATTGAAGAAACAAAATTTCCAAGCCTAAAATGATCTGGTTGCTAGCAGTTAGAAATTTTAAGTTAGAAGTATTTTCAATAATTTTTACATTTCATTTGGTAATGATCTTATTTGTTTTCAATAATTTTAAAACCTTACCGTGATAGAATTGCTTGCTCTTTGTACTTAAGGCTTTTGTGTTACCATCTAATAGATTGTTTTTATTCATTGAGGTATACCATTTTTAGATATCTAAAATTTTAAACTGAAATTATGACTGGTAAATGGATATTAGAAAATAAAATCAGATCTATCTTTTTTTTTTTTTTTACTGCTTTTCACATTTTTTCATGAACTAGGTGATAGTTACATGTTATGTATCAGAATAAGTAGCATTTGCTATTTTACCACAGTGTCTTGGGAGGAGAAAACAAATCTTTTCTAAAATAATGAGTCAATGATTAAGTCAAGGTTTAGAAAAACTTCTAGTCAACTCCCAGGCACTCAGGAGGTAATTATCAGTGTTTCCCTTTCGTGTCCTTTTCCCATCTGCAGGCTATCTTTTGACCATTTTCCTGCTTGTTAGAAGGGAAATTGAGAGCAAGTAAAACTCTATTTTTTCCCTGTTAGCTGTGTTGTTTGTGAAGGCGGTCATTAATGAGGTGGGCATTATTTTAGGGTATCACTTAAATATGTGATTACTCTACCGCCACCAATAATCATTGACTGAATCAGTTCTTCTCTGTTTTTTTTCTTTAAACTTTTCTGTTTGAGTCTTTCTTTGACTTCCTTACTCACCAACATGGTTTTGAGTATTGATTTCTTTCAGTTGACTCAGTATATTTAAGCAGTATTAGTTTGGATGGAATGCTTCCTTTTAAAATGAGCTCGCGGAAATATATAGGGAGGAGCAATAAGGATAACTGAACTGTGAAAATTTATTCTGCAAAAGCCTATTAAAAATCAACAGAAATGTTCTGAAAGCAGATTATAATGTAAATAAGCACCATTATGTGTATATGCTGGCCATTAAGAAGGAATAAAGAGGGTTTAAAAATGAAAGTCTTAACCCTGAATGGAAACTCAGCTGAGTTCATTAGTAATGGAAAATAGACAAAGTGTTTAAGATTTCTTATAAATGAGTTTGTTTAGTATTGGTCATCACTGGTCCTTCCTCAGTGCAGAAAGGCTTCATGACCATAGGCATTCATATGGAGTGAAAGCTTCCAGAAGATATGAGCCTGACCTCACAAGAAATCCAAAGATATTTAGATTGTGTCTTTTGCGGCCAGACCATAGTGCAGTAGCAACCGACTAGGTCATCTGATGTATGATCTCAGAAAACAGCCCCCTTTTTGTCCTCTAAAAAATCAGGTCAAAAGTCCGGGTGCGGCTCATACATGGATGGCTGCCTGCTGTTACAAGGTAAAAATCTGCTATTTTCCACCTCTTCCTGTGCAGCAACCCATGGCAAGGAGTGATGAGAAGATCCCATTTGGTCTCCTAGTTTCCCCTTTGCCATTTCCTAGACCATTCTCTAAAAGGAATCCTGATCTGGGATTATGCTTACAGTCTCTCTACCCGCCACCTTAGGGTTAGCAGAGAGTCCATTGGAACACTGGCCAAATGGCCGCTTTTTTCTTATGTGTAAGGGGCAGGTGTCAGATGACTCTCGATAGAATGATGAAGTAACCAACATCTAGGTTTTTTGATTGTGAATTTAACGTATGTTCATCTGCTTTTGAATTTTCCCCAAGTGAAAACCTTTCCTCAGTGTAAGATTTCATGTATAGGTAATTCAGACTGAATTTTTCCCCTTTGTCTCATTCAATCCATTAATCCTTGAATGCTTAGTGGTAATTATTTTCTTTCATCAATATGAATACTTCTTACCTTTTTCTGCTTTTTTGAGCCTAGCAGAGCCTCCTTTCACAGTACTTGGATCATTCTAAATGTCCTGAATTCCCTGTCCTTTCCTGAAAATTTTTTAAAATAGGGAATTTTGCAATAATAGAGAATATTTTTATAAAGAAGTTGAAAATTATTTCCTTTTGACATTGTATTATGTACAGGGATATTTTGATCAGATGTTAAATGTCTTAAGTTGAGGTTGATAATACTGTAGCATTTAAAAATATGTTTCAAACTTATTTTTGGTGAAAAATTTATCTCAAAAATCATCTTATCTGGTATTTGTACTTCCTATAGCAATTTTACTTATTTGTAAAAAAAATATGGTGCCATTCATTTTATCTTCTGTTAAGTATATCTCTTGTCTCTAGAACTATTAGATTGAGGTAACTAGTAAAGTGAGAAAATAAAAATACTAGATTTTCAGAATTCCACCATTAAAGTGAGAAATAAACTCATTCAGTGAATACCCTTCATGGCATTTAAGTAGAAGGAAAATATTTTTTCCCCTTGAATTAGGAACTGTTTGCTACTTGGTAGTTTCTCCTTATTCTTATCCTTACTGTACATCCATACTCTTGTCTATAAAATGTGCTTTTTCTAATTTCTTATCAATTCTTTAAAGCTTTTACATGTTTACATTATTCCTTCATTTGACTAGATCTTACTGAGCACCAAGTACGTTGGTAAAAACTACTGATATACGTAAACATAAATGCTAAATTATGCTGACGTAGACTTTTTACTTCCTCTGAAGTTCAACATAGCGTTTGCTGAAGTTGTCAAATCTGACCAAATTTTTCTAAAAATTGGAAATAGTATGCTCCTTTCTGTAGATCAAGTGAAATGTGCCCCACCCTCCAGGGTTATTCATTCAAATCAAATGAATATGTTTCTTTAATAATTAGTAGCATGTAGTTACTGATGCCAAAAAGGCTCTGTAATTGTTGCTAGTAATTTTTAATTATTTTGATCTTCACTTCATTTAGAATAATTTCTCTAAGTGTAATTTCGTGTCTAGAATTCTGCTCCAAATTTTCCTTCCACTTAAAATTTGTAAGAGTTTCACAAATACACGTCATGATTTTCCTTGGGGGAGGGAAGAACAGCAAGTAATTGTTCCCTGATTTCTCTCCTCAGAATGTTTTTAATGTCATGGTAAAATTGTACTAAAAATGCATTTACTAGGACTTTAAAGACAGTGAGAGTGATTCCAGCTCAGGGGAGGAACGGAGAGTCACTACACGAGTTATTCGCCGACGTTTGATTATAAAGGTATCCTGCAGCTGGATCGTCTTGAGAGGCATTGTTGTATTATTAGAAACTCTTTTCTTGTTGTTTTGAAAATTTAGCATGCTTGATGACTAAATGGCCCTATATTTGTTTCTTTGCACATTTGACAGTTTTTAAAACAACGATGAAACAAAAAAGCCATGTTGCATGGTAGTGAGTGTTCTGTCTAGGCCTGTGTTTGATGTGTGTCAAAGAAGTCTGAGTTTTGCCAATACTGAGAATTCTTGGCATTTGTACTCTGCTTTCCTTGGAGATGCATTATATGTGTGAACAAAGATTCTATCTTGGTTAGAGCGGTTCATGAGGCTGTAATGAAGTATTAAGATAAAGAAGGAAGAGAATGGAAGAATTAAAGGGCTTCTTCCTCAGTCTCAGGTTCCAACTGCATGTACAGTTTTTAGATGAAAACCAATTCTTCATTATCAATCAGTGGCAGAGATGGGGTTATAGCCTGGCATGAATGTCTGTGACAAAATGCAAGTCAAGCAAAAACTTATAATAAAGATCAAGCTGTATTTTTAAGTATTAACTAACTACTAAAATAGGGAGAAATTTTTGAAGAAAATGTAACTGTCCCTGTTATATAGCACAGCTGAAAACACTATGAATGAATCTCCCTGATTTACCCACAGAGGCCTTTGAAGCACTGAACTCATCCATGGCAAGGTCTTGTAGAACGTTCCTTGCAGTCTGCCGAGTGTCTTCATTACTGTCTTTAGAAAGCTCTTTCTTGATGTTAGAATAACTGAGTGCAGAGAGAACTAGGGAGCCATTTTTGACGCACAGGCCTTTGATTGTGGCCCAGATAACTTGATTGGCTCCTTGGTTGGCAGCTCTGAAGAGAAAGGAAGGGAAGTTACTATTGAGAGACCATTTATCAAATGTATTATCTAATCCCAAAGTGTCAAGAGATCCTGCAGAGAGCAGAGAAGTTGATTTAGGTGTTCAAAACTTTTTAACCCTTCTGCTTCTACTTTTCATAACGATCAGATAAAAGAAGAAAAGAAAATTTCCCAAATCTGATTTAGTGTAGTTTTTCTGACACTTTGGAAACATTAGAGAAGAAAATAAGTTCTTGTCTAAATCCTGGGCTATCCCCAAATCAACTCTGAGCTCACTGTTATTGTTAGGTGCTGTTGAGTCAGTTCCAACTCATAGCTAGCGACCCTCTGTACAACAGAACAAAACACTGCCCTGTCCTGCGCTATCCTCACAATCATTATTGTGCTTGAGCCCATCGTTGTAGCCACTGCGTCAGTCCATCTCATTGAGGGTCTTCATCCCTTTCACTGACCCTCTGCTTTACCGATTATGATATTCTTCTCCAATGATTGGTCCTTCCTGATAACATGTCCACTCCAGAGTACCTGAGACAAAGTCTTGTGCTATCCTCCCTTCTAAGGAGCCTTCTGGCTATATTTCTTCCAAGACAGATTTGTTTGTTCTTCTGGTAGTCCATGGTATATTCAGTATTCTTCACCGACACTATAATTGAAAGGCATGAATTACTTCTTTGAGAATTCCACATAGGCAAGTAAGTGAATTCTAACAACTCTCCAGAGTTAGGCCAAGCTTCATAGGTTCAGGGTACAGTCCTCCAGACTGCCAAGTCTTTCCAGGGCCACCTTCACTTCTAAACAGCTGGCTACAAATTCCAGCATTCTCTTACACCCTCAGGACATAAGCCATAAGCTCAGGAATCCCCAGGACACTCTTAATTCTGACCAACTAGCTAAATTTTGGGGGTTCCCATTCCCATCTCAGGTTCAGTAATTCACTAGAACAACTGTCAGAAATTATAAGCTGTTTTAAAAAAAAAAAAAAATAGAACATAGGAAAAAGATAAAAAATCAGAACCCGCCGAAGTGAGAGACACATAGGGCAAAGTCTAGAAAGGTCCCAAATTCAAAGCTTCTGTTTCTCCAGGTATGTCACCCTCCTAGCACATTGATGTACTCAGAATATTGTCAGTCAGGAGAGCTCACTCGAGTCTCTTTGTCCAGAGTCTTTACTGAGGTTTCATTATCTAGGCACAATTGATTCAATATTGACCACATGATTGAACTCAATCTCCAAAACTCCTACCAAACTTCTGATCACATGGTTAGTCTTTCTGGAGTGGCTAGCCACCATCCTGAGTCATCTAGTTAGTACAAACTATGGAGGGGCCCACCATGAATAACAAAGGGTCTCTGATCATTCAGGAAATTCCAAGGGTTTAGAGGTAACCTACCAGGAACCTGGGACAAAGGCCAGCTAAATTATTTATTACCCACAAGCCAAATTACTTAGTGTTGTCTGGCATATTTACAAATATTTAACCCGCAAACTGTAATACTCATCATCAGTCACCTGGCACATATTCCCTGGGATTAGGGGCAAAAAAAAAAAAAAAATTAACTGTTCTAAAGTTGTTAAAGCTATATAGCCTTTGCTAGTCCATAATCAATATCTTTAAGAAATGATATTTTAAAGTGAAATGTCAAGAAAAAGCACACCATATGTATCATTTTGTAACTTGCTTTTGATGCTTAACATATACCATATTCATATTTCATTCAAATCCATCTCATTCCTTTATAACAACTGCGCATTATGGAAGGGAGGGAGAGAGGAGTTAAACAAGTTTTCTCTAAAGAAGACAAAACAATAACAACATTGACCTTCCCCGCCCCCCAAGTCAATGAGGGCTATTTCTTTTGGTCTCCTCAAATTCTAGACATGTATGAGCAAGTTGGCTTTTAAGTTATTGTATTAGAGACAATTATTTATGGATTTGAGCTTAATATATATAGTTACTTATATGTGCATGTGTGTATACATATATTTACATACATACATACACATTTTTTTTTTTATTGAGAACTTAAGTTTAAAAAAGACCAAAATACCTTATGATGTTACAAAACACAGGAGCCTGTATTCTACTCAAACCTCTACTTCTTGCAGTTAGAGTAATTTTAGGGAGATTGAGTGGAAATGTCAGAGAATGGGTTTTATAACTGGGGAGGAACATAGTATAAACATCAGAATCATTCAGACAGTCTTTAAGAAATGTCTTTGATATGTGACTGAGAAATCAAAAGGTAAAAAACAGCTGTGATTATAACTAGAAGCTATAGGTATAAGGAAAAAAAACTGTAAGATACATAGAATGATTTCTGGTCAGTATTTTTTTCTGTGTAGAATATTGATTGAGGCAGCTGCAATGTGAAAAAGCTCAGAGAGCTGCAGTAGTATAAGGGAAATACCACATGGAAGCTACCTCTGTCAAAAAATGAAATGAGAATGTTAGGACCCAAAGGGGCCATCAAGACTAAAATCACTCCTTTTTCTAGTTGACAAAACCAAGGCTTGGAGATGATTTACCTAAAGTCACACAGCTAGGGAGTAGCAGCTCTGTGACCAGAACCCAATCCCTAAGCCTTCTAGTGCATTGCCATCTACCTACTTTTTCCACAATACTATGTACTTTCTCTTCCAAAACAAAAAAGGAATCTCTCTGCCTAGACTGCATCAGGCATTTGGTCATTCAGCCCTTTCTAGTGGCCTAGAAGAGGGCAGCACTGGGCTGTCATGCTTGGAAAAACTATTTGATGGGGCTGGAATGCTGGGAATGTGACCTACTTTATGGAGGCTCTCCAGCCTGGACTGAACAAGCATACTGTTTGCTATCCTTATCCCTCCTAGCACTTAGAATCTCACAGCTGAAAACTCTTTTGGGGTTGTTGCATCTTGCCCAGAGAAAATTTTGGCTGGGAAGTGCCGCCTAAGGGAAGCAGGAGGTATGGCCAGGATTCCGTTACAAGCCAGGGCAAATTCATCTTCTTAGTGATTAAATTTGTATAATAAGTGAGGTAAGTGATGTAAAATCATAATCTTATAATTTTTCTGTCTTTAATTTTATATATGGACTCATTCGTTTTTTACAAAGTTTTTTACTTTCAAATCTTTATAAAATAAATGAAGCTAACACATTCCCCCATTTGGGGGCTTTTTTTTTTTTTTTTTTAGTTTATCAGCAT
This sequence comes from Loxodonta africana, assembly GCF_030014295.1. Taxonomy (NCBI): domain Eukaryota; kingdom Metazoa; phylum Chordata; class Mammalia; order Proboscidea; family Elephantidae; genus Loxodonta; species Loxodonta africana. Next base: position 57,679,868 of record NC_087357.1, on the reverse strand, counting down.
ATTCACTTACTTCTATTACAATTTGATAAAATCATAAACCCTAAAATGAAACCCACTGCCATCCAGTCGATTCCAACTCACAGCAACCCCACGGGGTTTGCAAGGCTGTAGATCTCTACGGAAGCAGGCTGCCACATTTTTCTCCTGCAGAACTGCTGGTGGTTTTGAACTGCCGACTTTTTGGTTTGCCGTCAGTTGCTTTAACAACTGTGCCACCAGGGCTCCTGATAAGATCACAGTGGCTTCAAATGGTTGGCAACAGCTGAATTCAAGTATATTAACCAGCCCTGCAAGCTTGTTTATATTATTTGCTAAGCAAATGGAGTGAAAATGTAAAAATTTAAACCAACTCACAAACCAGTACAAAGTTTGTCAAGATTCAAGTAACTCCAGTATTACTGTGCAGTTTACTTGTATTTTTGTACTCACTTTCTAAATAAGTTTACACGTATGTTCTCCCAAAATCAAGCAATTGAAGAGTATATAAAGTCCTATCTGCCCATTCCATTTTCCAAAGGTAACAGTTGGCCCGCTTCAGGCTGTTTTTGTACACATATACCAATATATACATGACATGTACACACATGCCCAGCTTGTGGATTTTAGATTATAAAAATGGGTTATAGTACACATACTGCTTAGTAACTTTTTTGCACTTAATATAAAAGTGGTAGATGTGTTTTGATGTCTCTATAAATGTAGATCTCATTCTTTTGTGACGACTAAACACACTTCCATTTATTTTGTCCATTCCTCTGTTGGCAGATAATTATTTCTTTTCTCCCCACCTCTACAAACAACACTGAAGTGTGTGTTTATGGGTGGGTGGGTGGATAGATGGATAGTTAGTTCCTGGGTGCTGCAGATGGTTAGCACGCTTAGCCACTAACCAAAGGTTGGAGATTTGAATCCACCCAGTGGTGCCTTGGATGAAAGGCCTGGCAATCTACCGCTGAAAAACCACCCTTGAAAACCCTGTGAAGCACAGTTCCACGGTGACACACTTGGGGTCATCATGAATTGGATTCAACTTGATGGTGTGTATGTGTGGGAACCATGGTGGTACAATGGTTAAGCACTTGGCTGTTAACCAAAAGGTTGGCAGTTGGAACCCACCAGCAGCTGCACAGGAGAAAAGACCTGGTGATCTGTTCCCGTGAAGATTACAGCCTAGGAAACCCTATGGGGCAGTTTTACCCCGTAGTATAGGTTCGCTATGAGTCAGAGTTGACTGAATGGCACTGTTGTGTCTGTACATGTACATATTTGGGAAGTTCAAGTTGTAATGTTGTCTACATCAAAGCAAATTGGTACATTTCATGTTATAAATTTTATTCAAAAATCCAAGGAGAGAGGAAAGGAAATTATAAAGCACAGTGCTTCCAGCAGGGATCTAAAAGGGAAGTACAGTTAGTCGTCATTAAGGTGGCCACCAGGGGTGATACTGTCATACCACGTGTGCTGTAATTTTCCTTTGAGATAGGAAAAAAAGGGCAAGTAGGTTGCCAAAAATATTGGTGTCAGCAAGACCGAGGGTGGAAATTTTGTTTACTTAAAAGTACACAAACTCTTTTCAAGAACTTTAGAAACTAATAAGATGATTCTCTTTCCTCAAAGAGAGGCCCCAGTGACCTCTCCATGGTAAAACTTGCTCTAGCTTATCACTCTGATATATGCGACAGAATTAAAGATGTATGAGTTTTTTAAAAAAACATTTCATGAATTTACTCTTTCAGTGAACTCCCAACTAATCCACTCTCCCAATTAGTGACTTTCTACACAATCCAGTTTGTTTTGGCCTTAACTAAAGCAGTAATTGGCTATATTTAATAAACATTTAAGATAAAGACATATCTTTACCTTGAATTATACGGAATCCAAGTCTGTATGAAAAAAAAAAAATGCCTATGTACCAGAATAATTCTCAGCACCCTATATGGCATATAATTTATAAGTAGGGCTTTGCTTTTTTAAGGCTATTACCATAAATCAGTCTACTTGTATGTATTCACTTTGCTTATACACTTATATTTCTTTCAGAAACTGTCTAAATTTAAAAACTGTCATCCTTTCCCACAAAAAGATCCATTTATGACCATATCCAATAGGATTCTATTTAGCTGGATTTTCGTGGGACCCCTGAATTGTCTACCACTCAAAGAGCTGGACATGCCCGAGAGTTGGCTCAAAAACATTTCCTCATTCATGATTAGAATGTAGTAGAACCTCCCATGACCTTTCACTGGCTTTTCTGTCATCTTTATACCTTTACTTTTAAAATAAAATTATGGATATTAACTAAACATATAAAACCAAACATAAACCCAGAACCCAGTGCTGTTGAATCGATTCCAACTCATAGCGACCCTATAGGACAGAGTAGAACTGCCCCATAGAGTTTTCCAGGGAGCGCCTGGCGGATTTGAACTGCCGACCCTTTGGTTAGCAGCCATAGCATTTAACCACTACGCCACCAGGGTTTCCAAACCAAACATAAGAAATATAAATAATACCCCCATAAAAACATGTTGCAAGTTTTAGTGCATTTAGATATGAGACCTCTACATTTGTCCAATTTCCTTCTTTCTTTTACTTATACTTCAAACTAGTCATAAGCAAGATTCAGGGTGAATTAAACATGAGCAGCAAGAAAAATCTTGTTTTATTTTGGTCCAACCTCTACCACAGTGAGGTAAAATGAGTCATATGTCCTACCCATTATCATGAGCCCATAATCTATAAGAATATAAAGTCACTTCATAAAAAAAGGGCCCCTGGTGGCACAGTGGTTAAGAGCTCAGCTGCTAACCAAAAGGTCAGCAGTTCAAATTCACCAGCCGCTCACTGGAAACCCTATGGGGCAGTTCTACTCTGTCCTGTAGGGTTGCTATGAGTCAGAACCGACTTGATAGCAGTGGGTTTGGGTTTTTTTAGTTTGGTTTGTAAAAAGAAAAACAACAGATTTTGTTAGCAAAACAAGATAGTGTTTTAATCTTTACTCTGTCATTGTCAACCAGAACTACCTTTCTACTGGTTGTGACAAAAGCACTCATAGAATTTTCTCATCGTTGGCTAAACCAAACCAAACCTGTTGCCGTTGAGTTGATTCTGACTCACAGAGACCTTATAGGACAGAATATAACTGGCCCCATAGGGTTTCCAAGGAGCAGCTCTTGGATTTGAACTGCCGACCTTTTGGTTAGCAGCTAAATGCTTAGCCACTTTGCTACCAGGGTACCCATTGTTGGCTAGCAGTGACAAAATTATCAGAGGCATTACCTTTTCCATGTCAGTAACGTTTAACGAGTTAGAAATTGTAGTTCTCCCAGAAATGTAGCTGTCTTTTTTGTGATCTGCCGTTTTTCCCAGAAAAACCACAGGTGTACTATAGCATTATCTAGGTCACCTTTTCAACAAAAAGTTTGACTAACAATAGGTCCCCGGAATACTGTTCTGAATTTACTATATTTGTCCTTGTTCCCCCAAACTATAAGTGGCCCAACACTGAATTTGAACACTAATGAAGAAGGTAATGTCTTGCAGATACAGTCCCACTTTTGGCCTCTTGAGTGGTTTTTCTCATTATACAATCAGAGCTAGCTGAGAGGTATTAAGGAACCATCTAAACCCATCAAATTGGTTATAAGCACAAAAAATACAAACCCACCCTGAAGAGTAAGAATTTATGCCATTTTTCAGACATCCCCTTAAAGGAGTGTTTAAAGGAAGACCTTTGACAGATGAGAGTCGGTAACTGAAAGATATAATCTTGAGTTACTTAGGCACTAACTTTTTGTCTATGGCAGTGGAGGTCAGATAATCAGGCATCACACAGACACCTTCACCTGAAGGCAGAATTCTTCATCAGACACAGTTATTCTCATTTATTGTAGATCTGCAAAGGCTTGGGAAAGTAACATTTCCTTATACTCTCAACTTTTCTCATAGCCCTCGAAAAACTATGTATTACACTTAGTAAACGAAATTTTAAATGACACCAACCAACCAAGTGTGATAAATAGAATGCCCCAACCAAGGTACATCTTAATTCAAATTAGACAAAACTCAGCCCACCAAAATCTTCCTCTGGAGATTTGGGGACCCTGGTGGCACAGTAGTTAAGTGTTTGGCTGCTAATCAAATGGGACAGTTTAAATCCACCAACCGCTCCCTGGAGACCCTGGGGCAGTTCTACCCTGTCCTGTAGGCTCGCTATGACTCAGCATTGACTTGACAGCAAGGGGCTGGATTTTTTTTTTTTCTTTTTCAGTGAATAAATACTTTGTGCTCAGAGTGGGATGATCTAATTAGAGCACTAAGCTTCAGCTAAAACCTTTTTTTTTTTTTTTACAAATAAAACCTGTTGGTTTGCGTATCAGTGTATAAGTGCATTCTATAATTACACATTTTCAAATTCTTCCTTCTTAGAACTTCTTGCTAACCATCTTGTACATTCCTAAATTTTAATGCTTTGAATGTTGTTAACTGCTAAATAACTACCAGCAGTCTGTTTTTTACCCCTTGCACTGCAGTAGCAAGTAGAATCTATCTTCTTTTTCTAAAATTCCACAGAGCATGTGTGTGGTGTGTGAAGTGGTATGGAACTCTGCCCATCTAGCGTATTGCTAATCTCTATGCCACATCCTTTAGGGAGAGGAAGCAAAAAACATCCCTGGTGAGTCTGTCACAGAAGAACAGTTTACCGACGAAGAAGGCAACCTCATCACCAGAAAAGTAATAATCACGGAGATTTCATGCTTCTCTTGGAATTTAGATTTTCTGCATTTACGAAACTGCTGATTGTTTGCTGTAGTGTTGCCCTTTGAAACTGAAAAAAAAAGACAAATCTCTGCTCTTCACTGTTGCTTCCTACAGATCACTCGGAAAGTGATAAGACGAATTCTTATCCCACAAGAGAGAAAACATGGTGACGTGGTAATGGAGAGGGATTGCCAAGGAGGAAGTAGAGGATAAAAGCTTTGTGAACTCCCTAGAAAACGCTGCTGACAGGCTGGCCTCTGCAGCGTGTGGCAGCCTGACGTGTGTGCTGCTTTGACGTGTTGCGCATTTGATGAAGAAAAAGACTTTTCTTCTTGACATTCTTTAATGTGATTTCTAAAAATGTCTTTAGAGTTTTCACAGAGATAAATTCACTCACGGGGGATAGAACGTGCCAGTTCTAGGGAGAAAAAGTTAAAACCCTCCCCCACCAACTAAATCCCTTGATAGCACCCATTCCCCACCCAGTGCTTTGTGTTCAGCTGAGTGCCTGCTCTCAACACTAATTCAGAGTATTCCTTTAGAGCAAATACTTGGGCTTAAATGTTAGCATGGTAAAAGCTGCAGTCCAGGATCCTTACATCAAACCTTTACATTTTTCCCTCCACCATATTCTAGGGGGGGAATCTGAATTCCCCCATCTTGACCTTCGGAGTGTTTCCCTATTTGGGTTTATAACACTTTCCTATAATGGGTTTACAACAGCCCGTTTCCACTGTGCTGGTTAGAAAGCTGGACTCATCACTGAGCAGTGTTAGCTCAGAAAATGAGTTCACATCTCGTTAGTTTTTCCTTTATTTCCTTTTCTCAAGATCTTTACTCGTTTCTTTTTAAAAATAGAACTGTCAATAGCCTGTTTATACAGAAGAAAAAAGGGAACTGAAAATTTCTCACAAGGACTAAATCAGAAAATGGGAAAGGTTACAGTTTTCCATTATAATAGGGTAAAACTGAGTATTTGTGCAACAGCTTTGCTCTCAGGAAAATGTGTCCCTGACGCTCAGTGGACAGAGGTCTTGTGTTATAGGAAATGGAGGCCTGCTTAATCTGGGGATGAGAGGAGGTGTTGGAAATTCCATAGACTTAAAAGTCCTTCAGTTCAGCAGCATTTCCACGGTAGCTAGTTCTTGCTTAGTGCTTGGCTGAAGATGTTTCAGTCTCACGATAACAAATCACGTTAAGAGTCTACTGACCTAGAAAGGTGTAAATTATAATTTGCCAATTCTTTAAAAATTTGGGTTTGGGTGTCTTAAGTGCTTTCCCGATTTCTTCTAGTTTACTATAGCAAAAGGACAGGCTGCCGTTTTTTTTTTTAATTATTACTAACCTGCTGAATTTTTGTGAAGTACAGTTATGCTGTGTTCATTTTGACAGTGCTCTCTAGCTTGCCTTGATGATGCTAAGCTGTGTGGCTAAGCCAAATAGATTGTGTATAATTTTGAACGTGAAGTGATAACGTGCTTTAAACTGCTTTTCACTTATCCTAATCCAGCCTCAAGGGACCAGGATGGGAACTGCTTCATAATTAAAACTCTCTCCATGAAACCTTAATGCGTACATTCCTTTTAAAGCAGGGAGAAGGTTATAAGGTGAAGATGAAGAAAGAAATCCGGCATGTGGAAAAGAAGAGCCACTCATAACAGCGAACGGTCAGTCAAGGTGATTAAGCGTGCTCATGCCAACAACCAAAAAAAAAAAAACAAAAACCAAACCCAGTGCCGTCGAGTCAATTCTGACTCATAGCGACCCTATAGGACAGAGTAGAACTGCCCCATAGAGTTTCCAAGGAGCACCTGGCGGATTCAGACTGCCGACCCTTGGTTTGCAGCCGTAGCACTTAACCCCTACGCCACCAGGTTTCCAATATATCAACAACAGTAGGACCTAATTGGTGTGAAACTTCTAAGGTGCCATTAAACATGGGATTCAGCTCTTCTTTCCTCTCATTTCGCTGAATCCCACCTTTGAAAATTCAATATGAACTTCTTAGAGTTCTTTCTATGCTTATATATGCACTAAAACTTGACTCTGGTTCACAGTCTGTGAACTTTCTCCTTACAAATTAGCCAGGAATTGAAATGTAAATGTTGTTTGTAGAAGCACATGTTGAACAGTGATTTTTGAGTCTTCTCTAAGAGCTAAGGCTCACTCACTATGAAATGCAGTAGCCTTGTACAATTTAACAGGAAGGCTGTTTGGCAACAACTAATTCTACATAAGCACTCTGAGATATTGGTCCAGCCTTTCACATTTTAGCAGAAAAGCACCTAAGAATATGATTTCAGTTGAAATACAGTGGTTGCCAAGTTTAAATTAAATCACTGAAATTCCCATATACTATATTTTTTATACAAACTAAAGCAAATTAAATAGGAGATTAATGGTACTCTTTTGTTGTTGTTAATAGTTTAGTGAGCTTTGTTTAAAGTCATCTGGAATTTTCTTTATAGATCAGAATATTCTTCTTTAGCATTGTTTTCTATTTCTTACTTTGTCCTATTTCTACATAGCTAAAATTAGAAAGGCCATTTAGAAGGAGAAAGCAGATAGTTTTGAAAAGTACTTGCATATATCTATAAGATAAAAAAAAAAAAAAAAAGGTAGGGCTATTTCTTCAGGGCTGGTCACCACTAATCTTCTTAGCCCCACTAGTCAAAGTAACAGATTTCAGTTTATCACTTTGATAGATACGCTGTTATCCAGTTACCAGAATCCTGGTATTTGGAATGCTGAGGTAAGGAATTGAGAAATGATCTCGTCTCATTGCCCCTGATTTTATATGTGAAGTAACTAAGGCCCAGATAAATGCTTAATCCCCCTATAAAACCTTATCGTTCATTTATTTATTCAGTCAAAGATTTATTTCGCCTTCTCTCTGTGCTTAGGCACTGGGAATTCATTAGTAAACAATACAAACATGGTACTTGGCCCCACTAAATTTATGTTTGGGAGATAATGGTAACCAATCACAACCAAACATCAATGTTTAATGGCTTTGAGAACACTGCTAAGAATTGCAGAGTGTCCTGAAAATAATAAGTTATTATACTCTTTGAAATGTTTTATGTGTGCTCTTCATTTCATTCTCACAGTCAACCCTCTTGGGTAAGTACCCTTATTATCCTTATTTAACAGATGAGGAAACAGGCTCCAAGCATTAAAGTAAATTACTCAAGGTCATACAGATTTAAAAAACTAACAGAAGTGGATACAAACTCTTAACTGGCTGCCTCCAGAACCCACACTCTCAACCATGTTAAACAGAGACTTCACTTGGTTCAGAGTTAACACTTCCTTGAGAAAACGATGTTTGAGCTCAGTTTTTTTTTTTTTAATTAATTTTTATTAAGCTTCAAGTGAACATTTACCATTCCAATCAGTCTGTCACATGTAGGTTTACATACATCTTACTCCCTTCTCCCACTTGCTCTCCCCCTATTGAGTCAGCCCTTTCAGTCTCTCGTTTTGTGCCAATTTTGCCATCTTCCCTCTCTCTCTATCTTCCCATCCCCCCTCCAGGCAAGAGTTGCCAACACATTCTCCAGTGTCCACCTTGAGCTCAGTTTTAAAGGATGAATAGAAATCAACTAGGGTAGAGGTGGGGAGTTGGATGTTGTTTGAGGTAGCCATCTAGGCACAGGCAGTAGCCTTGCACAAAGGCCAGGAAGTGGGAAGAAACAGAAAAGGAGGAACTATGAGAACAGGTCAGTGTGGCTGGCTGGAGAGTTTTGCCAATGTGTCTGGAGAGGTAGGAAGGATCAGAGCAGTCGTATCTCATGATCATCTCTATAAGGATTCTGGTCTTCACCCTAGAAGCAGTGGGAAGCCATTGAAGGTTTTTAGGCAGGGGTGGGATATGATCCAACTTACGTCCTGCATCGCTTACAATAACTGCAAGGAGGAGAACGAGTTAGAGGGGGCAGGAATGGATGAGCAGAAAAACTTTTAGGAGACTTACAGACACTGGCTTTGGCAGTGAGGATGATGAGAGATAGGCTGAATCAAGAGATATTGACACAACTTGTTTATTGGATGAGAAGGGTGAGTGATGAGAAAATTAAGGATAACTTCAACATAGTAATATCTAAAATGAACCCACCTTTGATGCATGTCCTATTGCTTAACCTGGTGAAAAACTTGCACATACAGCAGATTAATAGAACATGAAGCATGAGTTCGCTGTCTTGAATTAGTCTAGTTAAATAATTTTAAGTGAGAAATGAAGTGAAATGAGAGAAGAATTTAGTCAGCTTTAGTATGTCCCTGAAATCTCAGCAACTTGTTCAATCATAGACCTAGAGTTTGAGTGGGAAAGAACCAAAAAGTCATCTATACCAGCTGAGCCATTTTTCTAGAGCAGCAATCCCTAGTATCTGTGAGTAAATGACACTCCAAAGTAAACGATGGTGCTTTGTTCCCAGGGTTCTTAAGAGTGCGTTAATATAAAAAATGACATCACCACTAAATGTACGAGAAGCTTTAAAATGATGATCCATTCTGTAAAGAAGTTATTAGGGCCTTGGCTCACACAGGTTCGATGGAGAGAGAAAACTGGATAGAAGAATTCATATGAATGTGCAAACAACTTCAGCATAAAGCAAAATTAATGTTTCAGAAGGAAGGAACAGTAAATTTGACTGTAAGCCTCATTTTACCCTCCAGGGTACTGTTTACCTTCCATAAGTGAACTTAGGAAATGAGTCCAAGAATACGGCCCGGGATCTCAAGACATTGAATGTGTGCCCTGGAGAGATCAGCTTGCAAATATATTGAGATATTTCATAGCCCTACTGACTACACTCTTGTTTTTTTGTTTTTTGGGGTGTTTTTTCTTTTAAACAGAACAACCAAGCAAGTGGAATGCTGCCAAGTTTCACTGCTTGTCTGATAGTGACATCAAAAATTTTGCTTCCCATTTTAGAACCAGTTGAATTTTGAGTTGTCTGAACCCTGCATCTGCTTTTCTTTAATACTGAGTCACAGCCATCCTATTTTTAATGGAAGGGAAAAGCCAATGGCTTAAAATAATAAAAGATTTTCATAGTAAATATTTACATAATATATAGTGATTTATGGAAACCCTGGTGGCATAGTGGTTAAGAGCTACAGCTGCTAACCAAAAGGTCGGCAGTTCTACTCTGTTCTTTAGGGTCGCCATGAGTCGGAATCGACTAGATGGCAACAGGTTTGGTTTTCTTTTTTATAGTGATTTATAGTTTATAAAGTGTGTTTATTTATTTATTTATTTTTTCTTATTTAATCCTTCACACATGCCTTGAGGCAAGTTAGGCCAGTTTTGTTTGCCATCTTTTACAAATGAAGATCCCAAGGTCAGGCGACATGTCTACTCACACAACTTACTGTCAGTGGAACTGAAACTTGATGCCAAGATTACTGATGCTCAGCCTAGTGCTCTTTCCATTATACTAAGCTGTCTCTCGAGAATAATTTATTAGTACGTATAAAATCATCTTTTATCAAAATGATTATGCACAAGGGCCTTGAGGTGGGAAGAATGCTAGCACATTTGAGAAAGACAGTGCAATCAGGGCTTGGTGAGCTGCTGATGGATAAGGCAGGCACGAGATGAAGTAAGAGATGCAAGAAGAGGCCCATTATTCAGAGGTCAGAGTAAAGGATTTCGATTTCATTCTAAGGGGGATTTGAAGTCTTTGAAGGATTCTAAGCAAGGGCCTAACCTGATCTTTTTTGTTGTTGTTGTTTAAGAGCATACTGGCTGACTGTAGAGAATGGAGGGGGGAACTAAAGTGAAGATTACCAGTTGGTTTATTTCTGTAGTCCAACTAAGCCATAATGGTGGCTTAGGCTAGGGACCTGGACAGTGGTTTTTAGGAAAATCAACAACACTTGAGGCCAGGTGGAGAAGAAAGGTTAACAATGCCTCTCAAGTTTCTGGCTTAAGCAACTGGTTGGTAGAGAAGGCAGCAGAATAGAAGAGGAATAGGTTTTAGGAAGAATATCAGGCATTCAGGCTTAGTCTTGTTGAGTTGGAGCTACTTATGAGATATCGCAAGTATTTTAGATACACCAGCCTAGAACTCTGAGGAAAGGTTGGGGCTGGACATATAAAGGTGTGGGAGTCATCATTAAAGAGATGAGTACTGAACACCGGAGAAAGCTAAAGTGAGTAGAGAAGGGGTTCGAGACTGAGCCCAAAGGAACAACAGTATTTTGAGAAGGGGTAGAACTTAAAAGGTAGCCTCTGACCTCTCTTTCCTGAAGAGCTCCAGCCATGACTCTCCTTTATGCTGTTAGAGTCTAAGCTATTCTATATCCCTTGCTCCGATCTAAAATTGCCTACATGTTCAGCTTTGGCCCTCTAGCATATTTATTCGGTTTTAATCTAAAAATATTTTAACCCATGCAGTTTAATATCAGTGGTGCAGAGAAACCTATAACAGGATGCAGACCAACTTCATATAGTCAGAACTTCTTACTTTTTGTCTGCTATTCAGAGTTTCGTGACACGTGCAGTGCAGGTTTTGGGGGGAGAGTACAATGTTTCGGACATGATTCTAAATGTCTGCCCCTCATTTGAGTGAACTCCTACCCATTGTAACTTCACAGTGTAGTCCAACAGGCCACCATGATCATAAGTAACACAAATCAAAATAGAAACGAAATGCTAGGGGAATCCACTGTAAGATATAGTTAACTTCAGTAGAGGAGATCTTGCAAAGCTTCTTGGAAGTGAATATTTGAACTGGTTCTTGAATGAGTAGGATGTTGAAACAGGGCAGTATGGGGGATCATTATGTACTGTACTCAGGAGTTTGGCCTTTATCCTGGAGACAGTGTGGTACCACTGAAGTTTTGTGGTAAAGACTCATGTGATCAAATGTGTCTTAGGTAACCCTAATGTTAGCATAGAGGATTTGCGAAGAAGAGAGTTTGAACACACAGAACTCAGTTAGGAGACATGGATGAGGGCCTGAATTGGGTGTAGAGAGAATGGAAAGGAGATGCTAGATTTAAGTAACCTTTTAGAAGTAGAACCACCAGATTAATCTTATGTGGAGAGAGAGGGAAGCATGAGAATTAAAAATGGCATCAGGGTTACTAGCGAATTAAAAATGACATCAGGGTTACTAGCTTGGGTAACTAACTAGATGTAATCATTGACAAAAATACAGACCTTAAGACCACAGAACCACCACCTGTCTATCAGTTCATCATACCATGGTGGCTTGCCTGTTGCGGTGATGCTGGAAGGCATACCACTGGTACTTCAACTTCCAGCAGGGTCACCCATGATAGACAAGTTTTAACAGAGTCTCCAGACTAAGACGGACTAGGAAGAAAAGTCTGGTGGTGTACTTCCAAAAATTACCCAATGAAAACCCTATGAATCACAACAGAATATTGGCCAATATAGTGCTAGAAGATGAGCCCCCAGGTTAAAAGACACTCAGAGTACACAGTGGCTGCAACAATGAATTCAAGCATACCAGAGATTGGGAAGATAGTACAGGACCAGGCAATGTTTCCTTCGCAGGGATCACCATGAGTTGGAGCCAACTTAATGGCAACGAACAATAAAACAAAGACCACAAAATAAAAGAATTGAGGTAGACTGGATAATGAACTTGACCTTACAGAGGCTGAATTTTCAGTGCCCTCAGTATTTGTCAGCGATTTGAAAGGCAGTCTGGGCTACAGATCTAAGAGTGGTTGTCTTGGGTGAGAGGCGAAGCGGCTCGAATGGGTGGGGTTGTCAGGTAGTTTACTAGCTGTGTGAGCTTGGGCAAGTTACTTTTGTTCCTTAATTTCCTCACCTGTACTGGGGATCATAATAGTAACATATCTCCTAGAGTTCTTATGGGAATTACATGAGTTAATAACATGTAAATTGCTTAAAATAGTGGCTGGTAAGCCCATAATAAGTGTCAGCTATTATTACTAGTATTAAGCGAGGCAAAAAGGGAGCCAAGAATAGCATCTTGAAAAAGCAGCCAGAGGGAGGCTAGACCCTAACAGTGGGAGAAGCCGGAAGAGCAATGCCACCCAGTATCCTCTGCCTGTGATGGTGGTTTACACTTTGGAGCACTTTCACTTCTTTTATATCACTTGTTTCTCATAAACCAAAAAACCAAACCCGTTGCTGTCAATTTGATTCCGACTGATAGCAACCCTATAGGACAGAGTGGAGCTGTTCCGTAGGGTTTCCAAGTTGCAGCTGGTGGATTCAAACTGCCGACCTTTTGGTTAGCAGCCAAATGCTTAACCACTGTGCCACCAGGGCTTGATTCCAACTCATAGTAGCCCTGGGAAATTAGTAAAACAGGTATTCTCATTCCCCTTACTAACTAGTGAGCAGAGACAGATTTTTAAAAAAATCCCTGAGACTATAGTTAATAACAGGTCTGGGTTTTAACCTCCACCTTGGGAAACCCTGGTGGCGTAGTGGTTAAGAGCTATGGCTGCTAACCAAAAGGTCGGCAGTTGGAATCCACCAGGCACTCCTTGGAAACTGTGGGGTAGCTCTACTCTGTCCTATAGGGTCACTATGAGTTGGAATCGACTCGACAGCAGTGGGTTTAGTTTTAACCTAGATGTCCTGATTCTGCTTCCAGGAAGTCAGAACTATCTATGGCCTGAAAATGCTTCATTTCAAATTCAGGACCTTGCCCTTCAAGAGATTTTCCCAGAATTCATTTGCCATAGTTAATGTTTTTATGTACTGTTGTTCTTATTTATTTCCTTATCCTTAAAAAAAAATCTCCAACCAAAAGCATTGACTTCAAGGTTAAGAGCATGAGTTCTAGAGTCAGGCAGCTTGGCTTTCAGTTCTGGCTCCACCACATACTAACTGTATAACCTTGGACTTAGTGTCTAATAGCCCTGTGCCTCTTATCTCCTGATCTTAAAATGGAACTACCTCATTGTTATTAAGATGAAATCAGCTAATCCATGTTACAGGTATGAGAACAATACATGGCACATAATTATTTACTAATAAATAATAGCAGCTGTAAAAATTCCATTATTTTGTTAACATTATATTTTTCTTTCATATCCAAAATATGAATCAGTATTTTCCCAGTAGTTTCCTTTTTTTTTTTTGACCTGGCCCTGTGATCTCAGATCTTTTTAAAATTTTCTCAGATCTTTTTTAAATCATTAACCATAAAAACCAAACTCACTGCCATTGAGTTGATTACGACTTATAGTGACCCCATAAGGTTTCCAAGGAGCGGGTGGTAGATTCAAACTGCCACCCTTTTGGTTAGCAACTGAACTCTTAACCACTGCACCACCAGGGCTCCTTTAAATCACTAGTCAGTAGAAAAGAGCCAGCTTTTTAAAAAGCCCCATTTTATTGTTATTAACTGAAGAACAAATCTACCTGAGTCTGAAATTCTTTTAAAACTGCCCTGTACTTTAATTATGCAAATTAGATTTATTTTTTAATGAAAAATGATCTTAGCTCCATGACTTTTGTAACTAGAGTAAGAGATAGAGAAGGGAAGGGAAAGAGAGAAGAACTATAGAACGCTGTGTGTCCTCAGTGGGGTTACAGGAAAAGGTGTATTAGGAAAGGTTTTACTTAAGCCATGGCAGAGCTTAGTCTTTAAAGATGAGTAAGAGTTAACAAGCAAAAGTGGACCTCATTAGGGAGATTAAAGAATGTGCTGTCAAAGAGGATTTAGACAGATGAAGATTAGGGAAGTGTGGGTAGATACACAGTCATGAGTAAAGAAAATGAAGCTGGGAAATAGTGTGCATAGTGGATGACTGGCATACATGACACACTTCTGTAGCTCCTCAGAGTGCAGTCTGTGGACCACCAGTATCAGTGCCATCTGAGAGTCTGAAATGCAGAATCCCAGGGCTTACCACCAACCTACTGAATCAGAATCTACATGTGAAGATGCCCAAGTGATAGACAGGCACGTTAAATTATGAGAAGTACTACTCTAGAACATATTGCTGGCTTTCACACTTAAAACAGTGGGACCTTCCAGAAAAGTTTTTTTTTTTTTTTAATGCTAAGCCTCATCCCAGAAATTCTAAATAAATTGGTATGGGATGCAGCCTGGGCATTGGAATTTTTTTAACTTCCCCAGATAATTTTAATATGCACCCAAGTTTGAGAGCCACAGGAAAGTGTTTAAAAAAAAAAAAAAAACTTTTATTCAGTACAGAAGAGTGGGAATTAAGCTTAAAAAGTTCATTAGGCAGAGCTCCAGATGCTACACTAAAGAGATGAGACCTTTTTTAGCTAGATACTAGACAGCCACAGAAGATTCCTGGCCAGAAAATAACAGGAATAAAATAAGACATGAGGAGAATTTTCAGATAGCAAATATTGAGGATCAAGGAAAAGCAGAAGAGTCAGAAAATCAGAACATAAAGTTAGAGACTTAAAAATAACCTAGGGACTCTAGTGACAAGGTGGTGTCTAGAGTACACAGTAGAATACCCATTCCTGAATATATCCCTCACTCAAAGATACATTGTAGAAAAGTACAATATTCATCTGTGAAATACCGACCACCATAAAAATCCATTGCCATTGACGAGCAGTGCTTTTCTTGATTTAAAATGTTTCTTTAAAAAAAAAAAATTATAGTGAAATGGTTAGTTAAAAGAAATTGTTGCCTAAATTGGTTTTCTGTGTTGGTTTCTTGAGAGCTACCTTGAAAGGCATGCAAAACCCAAAGACAGACAGACGCCTAAATGAAAATGCTTCTGTCTCATAGCCGTAATCTAAACCTAGAAAGGAGAGATGATTTAAAATTCTATTTCTGAAATGTCATCTTGATGGCTCCAGCCTCCACAGTTCCCATTAGGTGGTGCTCTCGTCACAACATACACAAAGTGACAATATTTTATAACAGACTTACATTACTCAGCCAAGGCATTCATGTTTTTCTGTGCAACACTCTACTTGGTACGAAGTCTTTTGTTCCATAAATGGCCGTCGTGCACCCTATGTGGTTGGGGTTAACACGCCCTGATAGCATGACCGAGAATAAGAGATTTATGTGGGCAATAAAAGGGGAACTAACTCTTACCTTCCTTTTTAAACTATCGCCCAAATCATACCCTCCCCAATGTAAATAACCCTACTAACATTTTTAAGGACTATGGAAACATATTCACTATTTCTAAAAAGATGTTTACTTGCTTTGAGGTAACAAAGAGAAAGAACTTCCTTCTTACTATAAAATTAGCCTGGGAAGTTGGATTGGATTTTAGAAGAGATAAAGCAAGATAATGAAAGTTCAACTGGATGGTGGTGATGACTGTACATCTATATGAGTTTATTAGAAATGCTCAAACTGCATATTTACAATGGATGAATTAATTGTGTGATCTATAAATCATACCTCGATAAAGCTGTAAAAAGGGGGAGGGTTCAACAGAAAGAAATGGCTGAGGATTCTAAAGAAAATAACAGAGCACTGTGATAACATTATCATGGGACTGTCTAAGGAGCCCGGCGCCCGGAAGATCAGGTTTAAATGCTAAAAACAGATGAGAAAATCCTGAGCGTACTCAGTATTTGCCCACCCTGTGGTAACATGACCTGCCCAGATGGGCCACTTTCCTCTTCTGGTACCTCTGCAGCATCGTGGAGGGTGGAACAGGGGACGGTGTTGAAATCACCTAAGCAGGAATTGATACTTTGACGTTCTTGGCTTCATGATTTAGTGACCTGGGGCATGGAGGTCAGTAGAACTTTCGATACAGAAAAGGAAGTCAGAACCATGGTGGGGCTGACAGAGGAAATGGTTGTACATCATGTTTACATTAGTCACAGGATTTTGAGGGATCCATCTATAGAGAAAAAAAAAAAACTTGTCTGGGGTTTATTTTACTTTGGGGTAAATAAACAAGCTCAAGGTCGACAGGAATGCGGGGGTGGGGGCGGGCAACAGAAGCAAAATTCTAAAGATTCTCCTACACCTGCAAAAATAGCCTGAGGCTTACATGCGAGTCAACAGGGTTGTTCGTAAAATTGTTCTTACCTTATGCAGGCTTTCTGTAGGGGCTATGTCTCGTCCTCAAGCAATCAAAGCATTTGTCAGTTCTTTGCTCTTAGAGGAGAAGTAGGAAGAACTTTGTTATGTGGAAAAGGAGTTCATAGCAAAAACAGTACTACACAAAAATAGGAAAACCCTCCACTGAGGACTGTTTGTTTTGACATATGAAGACTGGCTGTAAAACACTGATTGTTTAGGCATCATCTTGTAAGACATGACATTCTTGGTGAAGCCTCCATAAAAAAACTCAAGTAAAATTAATTTCTCTCACTCATGACTAACAGAAGGCAGGAAAAAGTAAAGTATGCTTTGCAGTGGTAGGAGATGGAAGTTTTTAATTATTTTGCATATGGAAAAGCAATTTCTTAGTAATGAAACAATGGTACTGTTTTTGAAAGGTTAGTTTGCATTTGGGGAAGAAATGACTATAAAACACAGAGAAATGGCTGGGATGCTCTATCCTGACTCCATGTCCTGGCCTTTCGTGCCCAGCACAACAACAGATGCCTGACAATTTAATGTCATCAGAAATTTCCTAGAGCACCTCTCCCAGCCTTCTCATTTTATAGATGACAAGACTGAGGTCCGAAGGGCTGTAAATGGTTTTCCAGAGTACCTGAATGACCTCAGTATCCACGATACTAGAACTCTCTAGAAGAGTGTCTTCCCAACTCCGTCCCTTAAACCACAAATACAGTAAGCAGTGTTCTGTGCAGTCAGTTATACAAGGTAGTTATCTTAAAAGAGCTTTCCAGTACACCTCCGGGTCTTGCTCTCAGAGACATCCATCAGATAGCCTCGAATAAAAGCATCAAGTTAAATCACCCCATTAGGAAATAGAAGAATGCTTAGCCAAGTTCTCTTAAGCTTTTTCCTTCCTTTTTTTTTTTTTTAACTACCCACCTATTGTTTCTCTCTCCACAGGATCATGTGTTTTTACTGCCAGTATTGAGAAATTTATGGAAGAAATGTCAGCGGGAAGTAAAAATTCATCGAGAAGGGTGTGTGTGTTTGCTGTTTCCACACATTTACCGCATGATTCTTTTTTTTTTTAAATGCAAAGAGGAAAAAAAGAAAACACCACCCACATTTTAATTTAGCATGAGCCAATTTACAGAGCATGGAAACTCACTTTCATTCCCGGGATTGGCGCGTGTGCAATTAGCAATGCAGTGTATATACAAGAAGCCATGCTGTTAACTGTTTCTCTCAAGTAATTTGGTGTCATTTACAAAAGGAAGAAATTCCTGCCACCAGAAGGGACAGGAGGAGATGGAAGGATCCAGTCATGGAGAAACACTGAAATTACTAAATCCACAACAGCTCGCCTTATTTTTCTTGGACCCAAACTGTCAGGGTATAAACACTTTGTTTCTTTTTTAAAACATCGATAGTTTTGCTGTAAATAATAACACTGTATAAATTCTAACAGAAAAATAGAAATAATGTTTATAAGGCTCTGCCTCTTAGAACACAAACAGAAATATTGCAAATGCATTTAACAGAATAGGGATTCTCAGTGACTTCACCCTAGGAGGAGGAGGGGAGGGGTTTTGGGTGGGGGGATCTTCACCGATTCTTGTATATTAGCCATCATAATGTTTGTATATGCAAAACTGCTAGCTTGATTTAAAAAAAAAAAAAAAACTTTAAAATCTGCTGCAAATTTAAATAATTCCCCAAATGAGGAATTCTGTAGGTCTGTGAAAATTTTTTTCTTCAGAATACTAATATTTTGATGCATGTGTATCACCTTATTTTGATTAAATCTTTTCCAATTTTGCAAACACTACCATATACTGCATCACAGAGGATTTTATCTGTAAACATAAAGCCCTTCATCTGATATTTGTTGCTATTGCCAATTTTTCAATGAAATGACCTAAAAAATAAAAAAATAACCTCTACAGTAGTTGCTTTAGGGGGTGGGGGGTGCTATCTGTTAGTGCTTAAAAGGGGGTAATGCTTGCCGCTTTAGAGGTGGATGGTGCTCATCAGAGGCCCCAGTTGGGGGTATTTAAAATGGACTGAACAGAATTTCTTAGCTAGTAGGATGGCAGCACGTTGTAAAGTTTATTCCTGTATCGTGTACTGGCTATAAGATGTAGACACCTTTCAGTAAGCCAATCCTTTGTAACCATTCTAGCAGTATCATATTAGGTTAATAAGGCTGCTGTGTTTTAAAGGGCATTTTTATTTGGGTTTTGGTGAAATCCTTTAATTTGTTGATTATATTCATATCAAATCAGCATTCATTGACACATAGCTCTAATGACATATGTATGAAAAACCACACACTGGATGACCTAGTTGATTATTTAAGCATAAAATAAATTGTGTTAAACTCTTCACCTATCTGTGCTCTACAGTGTCCTGTGTTTTCTAGAAAAGGTAGTTGTCTAACCACTTGTCTTCGTATGAAGCCTGCCCACAGCAGTCCACCCCGCAGCTCTGTCTCCGCCTCTGTGATCACCAACGGGATAGTCCTTAACTTCCAGTTCTGCCCTGCAAACTCTCAACTTCCATAGGTTCTGTGCCTTTCATGGAGGAGCCAAAAAGTAAAGATTAACTGACAAGTAACCTTTGTCAACATCTGGTTCAGGCTGTCCTCCAAATCCTGGGAATTGGGGCTATAAATGCTGGCCTACTCAGAGATTGTAAACTGACAGCTCCAGGAACGTGTTAGTGTGCAGTTGTGTTTAATCCATAAAGCACTTTTTATTTTTTAATGGACACCCATTCACTGTCACTGCTTACAAGTTGGGAGAATTTCAAGTAATGACTCTCTAACTTCTCTTGAGCAACAAGATTTGGCAACAACAGGCCTCATTCCCACAAGGCAACAACCTCCTGGAGCCGAGTCACCTCTGCCCTCTCCAGGCACCACAGCGCCAGCTACACTTCTTACACTTGTATTATCTGACAGGCCCGGTAAGCATCATAGTTTGCAAGTCGTACACTAGATGATAAGGAGACCTAGTGGTGCAAATGATTAACCATTTGGCTGCTAATCGAAAAGTTGGCGGTTCAAACCCACCCAGTCGCTCCATGGGAAAAGACCTGGCAATCCGCTCCAATACAGATTATATCCTAGAAAACCCTATGAGGCAATTTTACTCTGTTACATAGGGTCACTGTGAATCAAATCGGTTCAGTGACACCTGACAGCAACAACGACACATGGGCAGAGACCATGGCTTTTTTAATTTTCATTCTAGCCCAGAGCCTGTCTAGTAGTGGAGGTAATTATCATAACATTTGAATGCTCACCATGTGCCAGACTCTAAGTACATTACGTTTATTTACTCAGTCCTCATAAACACACTATGAGGTAGGGACTGTCTTTGCAAGTAGTAATCATACATAAATATATAAAATATATATATAAAATATATATATAAAACGAGTGTCTAGAGCCATTCAGCAATTCATATATTGCCTACCCATTAAAGATTATTATCAGATGAAATGAGTTCTCAGTAAGGATTCAATATCTATGGAAAACCTACTTGGCATAAACAATGGACCTAGACTGCATTTGCATGGTGTCCTAAATAAATAGAATGCGCTCCCTACCCCCACATCAAAATCATAGATGAGCAAAGTGAGACTCCCAAATGAAATAAAACTTGCTCAAAAAGCCTCTTTGTAAAACAAGGATAAAATCTAGGTTTCCTAACTTCCTATCTGAGAGTTATGATTTCTGACTCACAAGTTCTTCACATAAAGGTATTTATGTTAAACTAGAAACTCAATTATGTGTACTTGTCCAGGTACTAAGTGGGTGATACTCTGTATTGTTTATATACCTGAAAACTTGGCTTTAGAGGTAAACTGAGATACTGCTGGGCTAAGCTTCAGGTCAAGCAAAGGTTCATAAATTTACTCAAACATAAGTATCCAAAATGAGAGTCAGGAATTTATATGCATTACATATATGGATACACAGATTGAATGGAACATATGTTATATATTCCTAGTATAGCTTTTGGTCTGCCAGCTTATAAAAACGTATTTAAGCTTTTCTTTGATTGACATTGCTGTAAAAAATTGAAAAACGACTGATAAATTCCTGATATTTGCTGTGTTTTTCCATTTTATATTCATGCCAAATTCTTGTGTTTTTTAAAATTAAAATGTATTATCGCTATGGTATTGCCAAATTATGTCAGTACACTGTGGGATTATCTCATCACTTCTAGAAGGGGATCTCCTTCCCCATTGAATATATATCAGCCAGCCTTCCTTCCTCTGTAAATATGGTCTGACGTTCCACCATGTTCATTTTGCTGTTACTTGGGGTTCCAACAAGACTGAGGTTTTTATTCAAGGCAAATAAGCAAAACAAGTTGTTTGCTTTGATTATAAGCATCAAGTCTCTCTTGGCTTTATGACAGGCATAAAAGAGAAGCCCAGAAGTGAATCAGAGGACTGTTATCAGCTTACCCCTCAAGTCTCTCTGAAGAAACCAATAATCCAAAAGCTAACTTCTTAAGTGGGTGAGCCTTGGTATTCTTGATTTGTTGAAGAAGCCTTGGCATATTAAAAAATTTATAATTTCCTAGTTATATGGCACTGCATCTCTTTTGTGAATTGAAGATCAAATAATCCAGAAGTAAAAATTTCCAATATTTGAGACTGGAGCCCATACTTGAAAAAAAAAAAAAAAAACTTGAAAGAGTCCTCTAAATAATAAAGACTCAAGGTGGTGATGTGATTTATTTAAAAACAAAAACAGAGTCAACTGTGACCAGCAACCTTGGTGATAGGCCCAGTAGCTTTTCCCTCTTTAATAGAATTAAATCAGACAGTTTAAAAGAAGGTAAAGTGAAATTTGTCATTATATCTGCTACCCTCACTGACTGACAGCAATGTATAATATGTATAACTCACATGAACCTACAGTGAAGACATTTCTTTGTTTATCCCTTGGCGGTTCCTGAGTTAGGCAAGAAACACCCTGAGGGTTGCACTTTCAACACGACATCCTAGGATTCCCAATTCCAAAGGGGTTCCAAAGCAAAGTTGAGATAAATGTGCTTAGAGGATTTTAAAAACAGTGAGAAGAACCACTAGTCCATGGGAGGTGCACCAGCATCAAGAACAGTCAGGACATTTCCTCTAGAACCACCTTGGAACTTCCTGTTAATACCCCCAGAAAATACATCTGCTTACCTAATTCCCCCCTACATCCTCAATTACTACTTCTCTTCTGCTAGCTCAAGCAATGGCATCATTCTAAGAATGGGGAAAGAATTCTGGTTTGTCCATTTTTCAGAAGTGTTCCATCATGAGAGGTACACCACCAAGTCTCAGACTGTACACTCCCTGAAGGCAGGGACTTGGTTTTGTTCTCCGTTACATCCACAGTACCTAGAATAGTGCCTAATACCTCGTGGGTGCACAATATTTGTTGAGGGTATGAATGAATGTATCAATAAACATCAGAGGGCAAAGAACAGTGAATGAGAAATTTTATTCTGTACACCATCTTGTGTGCAAGTTTTCTTTATAGGTTCAACCAAACTAGGAAACAAAGGAAAGCACAGCTTCTTACTCCATTGACTTCATTCACCAAGGATTGACTTGGTGTCCACCATTCTCCACTGACCCTTTCCAGTTACACGACCCTCTTATTAGCTGCTGACCTTTTGGTTAGCAGCTGAGCTCTTAACCACTGTGCCACCAGGGCGCCTCTTGTTAGCCACAAAGTTCTAAATATAATTGGGTTTGGCTGTAGCAATACCTCATTAGCAAACAACACACCAGTCACACTCTCCCATGACCCGGAACAACAGTCCTCACCCTTGTCACTAACTGGCTACTGAGGAACCAGGCAAAATTGTGCAAAGCCCATCATCACTTTTCATCTTTTATGAAAAAGTCACCTTCGTCTCCTCTCTCTCAGACATTATATTCAGGTAATATAAAGGACTGGCTACTTCGTTCAAGATTTCTACCTCGGTGTTTCTAAGTTGCTGGGTTAGTGAAGGGGCAGCAAGGTACCCCTAGAAGACCCTGGGCCACATTTAGCCTTCAGAAATGTTTTGTTTGGACCACACAAAGTTTGAAAAAATATTTAAATGAATTGCCAGCATTTTTTTTTAAATCAGGAGATTCTGGATGAAAATTAGAATTTTGAATTCTCTTTAAAATCTGAAGAAGTGACCATCTTGTTTCTGCAATTCCTTATGACGATAATCACCTGAAGCAAAGCTGCACTTGCCGCCTTTGGACTAGGCATCTGTTTTACTGTTCGCCATGGTCCCACTTCTTATTACCTCTAAAACCCAACCTACTTTATTCATTCCTCTTCCCTGCCCAATCTCTGATCTGGTTTGAGAAAGGAGTAGGCAGCAAATTGATAGCATTCTGCTTAAATCCTTCCTTCTTTTTTAGAAACCCAGAACATTTACCTCATTTTCATCCTGCCTTTTTCAGTGCCGGTAGAGAGATAGAATAAAGGAATGAGTAACTGAGAAGGGAAAGATGGATCATGTGGTTCTCCAAACCATCCATGTCTTCATCCATCCATCTTACTGAACAACATGTATTCGGTTCCTGCCACGTTTCAGGTGCTATCCTAGGCACAAGGTGTGTCTGGTTCTCTGCTTTCAAAGTAAGGAGAATACAGTTTCTGTGTGAAATCTAAATCCAGGGCTCCTCAGGAAGAGAAATCCTAGAATGACTTACAGAAACAAAACTACTGGGGCACATCATAGGTGGTATGTGTCAGAGGGCAAGGGAAGACAATGTAGGATGGAGAGGAACAGCCATGTGGCTGCCGAGTGTATACAGCTTTCACTCCTTCATATCACACCGTGCAAGTAACCCTGCTATGTACAATTAAATGGGACAACAAAACACTAAAAACCGTTCAAAAGTATTTAACCATGCACCTATGTTCACTGCAGCATTATTCACAATAGCAAAAAAGTGGAAACAGCCTAAGTGCCCTTCAGCAGATGAATGGATAGGCAAAATGTGGTACATACATACAATGGGCTATTATGCAACCATAAAGAACAATGATGAATCTACAAAACATAACATGGATGGATCTGGAGGACCTAATGCTGGAAGTCAGTGCTTGGGTGCAGTGAAGAGCAGAACTAGAGCTACCTCAGCCTGGCTCACTAACACTGCTATTATGGCTAGTGTGCCTTGTGTAGGTAGGGCCTGAATCAAGAAGTAAATAAAGGGTATTTAGGGAAAAGCCTGTGAATGCTTAACCCATGCAAGGAGGATATGTGGCTCTCAAAAAATATATAAAGGTAGTGGTGACAGCTGTAGCATGGTAGCTCCCATGCTTCTGACTATGATAAATCTTTGAAGCTGCTTGATTCTCAAGTTTCATAGGCCAGAGTGGTCACACCCAAGTGTCTATGGGAAGCAGGCAGGTCATTTATATTGGGCAAAAAGTGTTGCAGGAGACTGTTACACGTAAATATTGGATTACACTTCCTAGCCCTATTGCCATCACCTTGGCCTTGGAACTTGCTTTGACCAATGAAATGAGAGCAACTGCTCTAAGAGCTAGCATGTTCTTCCTTCATACTGTCTTTCCTCCTAGCCCATACCTGGAAAGTTATACAGAGATTGTTCCCTAGCCTGGTGCTGGAGTAAAGATGATCTGGGGCAAAGCCAAAGTCAATCCATAATGGATATGCAATGTGAGCAAGAAAGAAATCTATCTTATAAGCCACTAAGATGTTACTCTTTCATAACCCACTCTTCTGATTAATATACAAGTCAGGTGTAAGACATTAAGGAGTGGTGGGTCCTGGGTAAGCATATGTGCCTTCTAAGCAGTCTACCTTGTAGGAATATAAGCCTACAGTTGCCAGATTTTCACATTTTTTAAATGCTTATAATTAGTTTGATTTATTTCCTTAATTATATGGTGTGGGCGAAACAAAACATGCCTATGAGCCACCATGTTTCAACCTCTGCCATTGGCTCTTGGCATCTGCAGTCTAAACACATCCCTGGATCATGTTATACAAATTTATTGATGTGTGATTTTTAATCAAACACTGTGAGGCTGCTGTGCATGATCAATTAACTTAGTTCCTGCATCAGTGTGATGGGCTACCCAACATTCCCATCTCAGTGCAGCTTGGTTGGTCTCTGTGCACCCTTTCAAGCTCTGAAACTCTCATTAAGGGTCTGAAGGAGTAACTTGGCTTTTTTCTTACATCTTATGAGTCGGAATCGACCTGACGGCAATGGCTTATTACATTTTAGTGAAGACCTGATCTTCACTTGTACATCTGGGCCTGATGTGGCTCCTGCCTATTTCTCTAACCAACATCTCATCCGTTTCTCTCACTACACTCTAGACCAGTGATAAAGTATGATCCATGGACTGGTGTTGGTCTGAGAACTCTTGGTTGCCTGTCTACAACGAGATGAGAAACCTGGGCATATTCTTTATGTTACAAAGCATATTCTTTAGTTCAGCTGAATTTTTTCACAGTAAGGCTTTCTTGATGAAGGAAGTGGTGCACAGATGTACAATTTGGTGCAGGTTCCTTATCTGGTTGTGGACTGATGTTCTGCATAGCACAGCTCTATCTGAACTGGCTTCCTTTCTGTTCCTCAAAAATGCCAAGTTCCTTCTCATCTCATTCACATCCCACTTGCACTTACTGTTCCCTCTGCCAGTAAAATGCTCATTTCAGCCTCCAAATGTCGCCTCCTGCCTTCCCTGCACTCCTTCTCCAAAGTAACCTGACCCTCAGTTACTCCCTGTCACATTACTGTGTTTATTCCCTGCATAGCATTTATCACCACTATGATCTCATTTGTTTATTTATACATTGGCTATTGCCCTTCTTATTCATCGGTATATCTGCAGCTTCTAGCACAATGGCTGCCACTAGTAGGCACACAAACATTTGCTGAGTAAGTGAGAGGTGGAGGAAGAGCCAGCATATATGGCTCACAATAAGCACCTTGTGAATGTCAAAGAAAAACAATAATGTCTTCAGTGACTCATTGTGAAGTGTCAAAAAAAAGTCAGTTTGCCTTTGAGGGTTGCTGTGCTACCACTCACAGTGAGAACTTCCTGAGAAGAGCTTTATAAATCAACTCCCCCTCCACAACATTTTATGAGAGCTTTGTTACTGATTGCCAGGTATTGTCATGGTGTTTTTCAATTTTGCGCCAAAGACATGTGATGGGAAGGTTGTTAAAGTCATCTGGTATGTGTCACAGCATCAGATCTTCAAATGACTCGTTTTGAATCAGCCAAACACAGCACAGCCCCAACTAAACTGGTGCTAGAAGAACGAGCCATCTCTCCGGCAGAGACATAAATCTTGCTGGTGGAACAATAACAAAAAAGAGCTGCAGACCAAAAGCAAAGAAGTTTCCGGGATAAACTGAATGCTTCAAAGGTCAGCGGAGCAAGGGCGGGGGTTTGGGGACCATGGTTTAAGGGGACTTCTAAGTCAATTGGCAAAATAATTCTATTATGAAAACATTCTGCATCCCACTTTGAAATGTGGCGTCTGAGGTCTTAAATGCTAACAAGCGGCCATCTAAGATGCATCAATTGGTCTCAACCCACCTGGATCAAAGGAGAATGAAGAACACCAAGGCCACACGACAACTAAGAGCCCAAGAGACAGAAAGGGCCACATGAACCAGAGACCTACATCATCCTGAGACCAGAAGAACTAGTTGGTGCCCGGCCACAATCGAAGGCTGCCCTGACAGGGAGCACAACAGAGAACCCTTGAGGGAGCAGGAGATCAGTGGGATGCAGACCTCAAATTCTCACAAAAAGACCATATTTAATGGTCTGACTGAGACTAGAGGAATCCCGGCGGTCATGGTCCGCAAACCTTCTGTTGGCCCAGGACAGGAACCATTCCCGAAGACAACTCATCAGACATGAAAGGGACTGGACAGTGGGTAGGAGAGAGATGCTGATGAAGAGTGAGCTATTTGTATCAGGTGGACACTTGAGACTGTGTTGGCATCTCCTGTCTGGAGGGGGGATGGGAGGATAGAGAGAGTTGGAAGCTGGCAAAATTGTCACGAAAGGAGAGTGGAAGGGCTGACTAATTAGGGGGAGAGCAAGTGGGAGTATGGAGTAAGGTGTATACAAACTTATATGTGAGTGTCTGACTTGATTTGTAACCGTTCACTTGAGGCTCAATAAAAGTTAATTAAAAAAAAAAAAGAGCTGCTCAGGCAGCCTGAGTGGCTACATTGTATAATGGCTACTACCCCTTCCTGCCCTGGGGGTGCCAATCTGTAGCTGGAATCTAAACTACCCTTTGGCTTCACAAAGTCCAAATATCAAATGCTACCGAGATAGGTATAAAGCATTAGAGAGTAGTGGAGACTGTAGCAAACTTGACAGCATACGCCTCGTCTAAAAACAGTGTTGAGTTAGCTCTAATAATTTATTACCTTGCAGGAATGAAAGCCCAGCATTGTGAGTGCTTCTGATTTCCAAGAGAAGCTGGAGGAAACCTGTATGAGGAGGATGACGTCGGGTAGGGATGTATGAGTATGGGTACAGATCACATTCAATTCAAATGTTATTTACTTCATACTGTGTCCAAGTCACTGTCCTAGATACCTATATATGTCCTAGATACGTCTGTTTATCAAAAATAAAAAAGAGTAGGAACTGGGATCCATGGACTCAAAGAGCTTTAATGTAGTCAGAAAACCAAGATATGTTCTTAAATAAAAAGAACATAAGACAATGTGGGAAGTGATATGTATTAATTAAATAAATGTTTTTTTTTTATATAAAGCACGTAACAGTCCTGGCATATAGTAAGTGCTACATGTTTTGCCTACCATTGTTGCTATGATTGCTGTGACTGTTAATAATATTATCAAATTATCATTATAATGATGACCTCAGGATTACTCCTGACAAAGTGAGTTGGAGAAGGCCAGAGTGCCTTACACCTATTCAGCATGCAATAAACATTGGTTGAATTAATAAATTCTTGGTGGAAGAACAGCATTTGAGCTGAGATTTGAGAAATGAGTAGGGAATTTTAATATGTTAAGAAGGAATACAGCTATTGGTCACTATTTGTCTGGAGGCAAAGATAATGAAGGAAACCAAAGACTAAAGAAGAAACTAGTCCACAGGATAATAGCCCACATGAACCACGGCCTCTTCTAGCCTGAGACCAGAAGAACTAGATAGATGGTGCCCATCTACCAATACTGACTGTTCTGACCAGGGACACAATAGAAGGTCCTGGATGGAATGGGAGGAAAATGTAGAACAAAACTCAAATTCCTAAAAAAGGTCAGACTTACTGAACCAACAGAGACAAGAGAAACTCCTGAGACCACCACCCTAAGATACCGTTGAACTTGGAACTAAAACTACTCCCAGAAATCACCTTTCAGACAAGTAATAGAATGGCTTATAAAATAAACAATATCTCAAAACCCAGTGCCATCGAGGATTGTACCTAGGCATGAAGACCTGTGTTCTGGTGCATATACCATGGGAACCAATCTTTACACAACATTAGCAAAGCAATTTTTCATCCCTCTCCCAAATGAGTGAAGCTTGATTTTCACCAAAAGAATTTTCTAAAGCCAGTTGGATAAGGAAGTCACTTAGTGTGTCACTGTGTGATTTAAAAGCTAATCAAGATCAGCTGCAGAACAAGAAAAAACTGCTTTGGGGACCAGAACAGTTGACTGTCTTTGAAGCACCATGAGCAAATTAAGGCCCAGAGAAGTTAAATGTCAGTCAGCTGGGCTAATATAAAGACTAGAACTTGCATCTTCCACCACACCTTACTGCCTCCTAGTTGGTTTATAGATGAACGCATGGAGTCATTTATAGGGGATGGTACAAGAAGACCTCTCTCCATATGCACAAAAATCACTTCTCACACCAACAATGAACAATCTGAAAAAGAAATTTTAAAAACAATTGCATTTAGAATACCTAGGAATAAATTTAACCAGGGAGGTAAAGGACTTGTGCACTGAAAACAGTAAAACATTGCTGAAAGAAATTAAAGAAGATATCCCATGTTTATGGATTGGAAGACTTAATATTGTTAAGATGTCAGTACTACCCAAAGTGATCTATAGATTCAGTGCAATCCCTATGAAAATTCCAACAGCCTCTTTTGCAGAAAAGGAAAAGTTGATCCTCAAATTCATATCAAACAGTAAGGGGTCCCAAAGAGCCAAACAATCTTGAAAAAGAACAAAGTAGAAAGACTCATACATCTTGTTTCAAAATACATTGTAAAGCTGCAATAATCAAAACAGACCATATTGATGTATGGCTAGACATACAGACCAATGGAATAGAATTCAGAGTCCAGACATAAACCTGTACATCTATGGACAATTGACATCAACAAGGGTATAAAGTCCATTCAATGGAGAAAGAATTTTTTTTTCAACAAATGGTGCTAGTACAACTTAATCTTTACATGCAAAAGAATGAAGTTGGACCCATACCTCACACTATATATGAAAATAAACCAAAATGGGTCAATGACCTCAATATATAATCTAAAAGCATAAAACTCTTAGTAGAAAACACAGGGGTAAAGCTTCAAGACCTTGTTTTTGACAATGGGTTCTTAGATATGATACCAAATGAAGTCAACAATATCTACCTTACTGGATTGTATTTAGGATTAAATCAAATAATGCAGGTAATGTGACTGGCAAAGTTCCCAACACAAAGTAAGCATTCAGTAGATGTCAGCTGTTACTGTTTATTACTAATTCTAGGCCATCAATTATCTCTCACTCTTCAGGTAGTAACTCATACCGGTTCTTTACATATATTTTTTTAATGATCCTTGAGTGATTTTGGGAACTGAGATGGAACTCAATTCCAAATCACTTCCTTCACAAAGTTACCTTAGGCAATTCAGGTAGTCCCTGATTTAGGACATATTCAAGTCACAATGAACCACACTTTTTTTTTTTTTTTTTGGTACATTTAGCGTTAGTAATATGTACTACCATACACTGTTGCAGCATGTAATTTGCTGTTTATGTGCAATGTTTCCAACCTCCAAAGACAAATAAATATACTGATGAAAAAAGGGAATAATAATGAAAACTAAAAAAAAAAATGAGGTATTGGACTTACGTCAGAACCAATTTACGGAACGGAACCCCGTGGTAAGTCAGGGACTACCTGTACTGGATTCTCCTCCTCCCTGAATTCTCTCCCTTTCCTCTGTGATTTAACACTAATCTCCAATTACCTTAACCATAGCCTGTATCACACTGTATTATATATAAATATCTATCCTTCTCCCTTTTCCTTTTCCCCATCCTCTCTCCCATTAGTTGTGAGCTCTTCAAGAGAGGGAATCATGCCTATTTGTTTTGTTATACTAGGCACTCAATGAAAAGGGATAATTATCCAATCTATCTGATTCACAGCTCAATTCCGCTGTTTGAGCTCTTTACCTTGGTTATCCTCTGTTGTATGCTCAACCAATTCTTTGAACATAATAATGTCTTTTGATATAAAATTTCATTCTATTAGTACAAAGAGAGAATTCCAGAAACAGTAATAATTCACCTCTTTTCTTCTCACTTCCCTTTCACAGTCAGTATCTCGCCTGATCCCTTCATCCTAGGAGGTAGATAGAGCAAGAATCAGAAAGGTATCAGGAATCACACAGCAAACAAGCAGCAGAGCTGGGCAGATCCAGTGCTATAGCCATTTCATACATAGAAGGTGCATACCCATAATCAGATATTTTCTTTAAAATAACTATTTTCCCTATACACACAAAGACTTAGGAAAGCAGGGGCCAGTTTTCCATTCTCTAGTAACTCTAAAGACCTTTCTATGCACTTAAGTGGGAATTTTGCCCCCCATTGCTTTGGACACAGCTTGTGTTGTGAACCCAATTTACTATGGTGAGACCACTGAAATTTCTTAGAACCAAAAATTATTCAGAAACCACTGATCAGAAGGTAATTCTGAGTATTGGAGAGTCAGGGAAGGCTACAGAGAAAGAATGGGCTGGGCATAAATTACAGTTAAAATACCTTCTATAATCACAAAATGAATGTTTCTGTAAGAGAAGAATTGAAACTGTCAGTTCAATTTTAAATGCAAAAATTATAAGTTCAAAGCACTAGGATTGTTTTAAGGCTTAAATGAGATAATATTTGTAAAATATCTACTATAATACCTAGAACAAAACAGTACCAAATAAATGGTAGCTATATTATCGCAAAAACCCTGGTGGAAACCCTGGTGGCGTAGTGGTTAAGTGCTATGGCTGCTATCCAAAAGGTCAGCAGTTTGAATCCACCAGGCACTCCTTGGAAATTCCATGGGGCAGTTCTACTCTGTCCTATAGTGTTGCTATGAGTTGGAATCGACTCAACAGCAACTGGTTTTTACTACTTTTATATCATTACAGGAGCCCTGGTGGTAAGGTGGTTAAGTGTTTGGTTGCTAACCAAAAGGTCAGTGGCTTGAACCCACCAGCCACTCCTCAGGAGAATGATGTGGCAGTCTGCTTCTGTAAAGATAACACCTTGGAAAACCTATGGGACAGTTCTACTCTGTCCTATAGGGTGGCTATGAATTGGAATCGACTTGACGACAATGGGCTTTTTTGTTTTGTTTTAAATCACAGTATTTCCCAACATTCTCTGACAATAAGAAATACCCGGAAGTACTTTTTAAAAATATAAAATCTTAAGCCTATCCTGGCCTATCTAAATCAGAATCTCCAGGTAAAGAGCCTGGTAAGCTCTATGTTTACAGTTGTATTTTGCTGAGTGAGAAAAGATGGAAAACTATTCATACTAGGTAGTTTGGGCTGTTTTCGTGGTTTCCCTTCTGCATGGATTGAACAGTGTTCCGCCCTCCCCAAAAGAAAATGCCTGATTATGGGTACGTACCTCCTATGTATGAAATGACTGTAGGGCTGGATCTGCCTAGCTCTGCCGCTTTCCCAGAATCTCAGAATATAACCTTATTTGGAAACAGGGTTGTTGCATATGTAATGAGTGAAGATGAGGTCATACCAGAGTAGGCTAGGCCCTTAATCTAATATGACTATTGTCCTGTAAGAAGAGGAGAAGAGATACAGACAGAGGCACACATAGGAAGAACACCATGTGATGATGAAGGCAGAGATTGTAGTGATATGTCTATAAGCCAAGGAACGCCAACAATTTCTGGCTTGTAGTTAAGAAAAAGGCATGGGACAGACTATCCTCTAGGGCCTTCAGAGAAAGCACTGTTCTGCCAACACCTTCATTTAGGACTTTTACCCTTCAGAACTGTCAGAGAATAAATTTATGTTGTTTTTACAGCATCTACTTTGTGGTAATTTATTTTAAGCAACCCATTACCATGAGTCGGAATTGATTACACGGCAACGGTTTTGGTTTAGGAAACTAACACACCATTGATACAAAGACGTGTTCAGCTGGAAGGTAGGGCTTGGCACTCTTCCTCCTCCTCCACACCTGTGTTTTCTAGGCTCAAACTGATAAATATAGGAAGTATTTTAACGTTTTTATAAAAGCGGAGCCCTGGTGGTACAGTGACTAAGAGCTTGGCTGCTAACCAAAATGTGGGCAGCTCGAATCTACCAGCTGCTCCTTGGAAACCCTATGGCGGCAGTTCTACTTTGTCCTATAGGGTCACCATGAGTTGGAATTGACTCAATGGCAAAAAAGGTTTGGTTATAAAAGTAGAGAGAATTAATGTTTATCTTGGTTACTGTCTTAAAACTGAAAAGAAGAAGGGACTTTAAATGAGAATATATATATATATATATTTTAATCTCTAGTTCATTTTTATTCCATTTGCAAGTCACTAATATTTTACCTAATTGAACTAATTTCCCATTTTCTTAGACATTTGGAAAAACACCGGGGCAGAAGAGAGTTGAAAAGAAGGAATTGACAAAATCAATTAATGCTGGCTAGTATGAATCAAATAAACATTTATAGAGTGACTATTATTTAGTACTTTATGATAGAAAATTTTAAATATGAAGGATATTTTGAAAGGAAGAAAAAAGCCACCTATAATCCTATTACCATAATGACCATTTCATTTTTGTAATTTCCCCCTTCCCCCAGTCATTTGTATGATCACATACATTTATGTATTTGTGTATGCTTGCTGAAAGTGAAGAGGACTTGAAGAACTTATCAATGAAGATCAAAGACCACAGCCTTAAGTATGAATTATACCTCAACATATAGAAAACAGAAATCTTCACAACTAGTCCCATAAACAAAATCACAATAAACAGAAAAGACTGAAGTTGTCAAGGATTTCATTTTGCTTGGATCCACAATCAATGTCATAGAAGCAGAAGTCAAGACATGAAACAATGCACTGCATTGGGCAAATCTACTACAAAAGGCCTCTTTAAAGTACTGAAAAACAAAGATGTCACCTTGAAAATTAAGGTGTACCTGACCCAAGCCATGGTGTTTTCAATTGTCTCATATGAATGTGAAAGCTGGACAATGAATAAGGAAGAGTGTAGAAGAACTGATGCCTTTGAACTGGGGTGTTGGTGAAGAACATTGAATATACCATGGGCTGCCAAAAGAACAAACAAATCTGTCTTGGAAGAAGTACAAAAGGAATGGTTCTTAGAAACAAGGATGGTGAGATTACGTCTCACATACTTTGGACATGTTATCATGAGGGATCAGCCCCTGGAGAAGGACATCATGTTTGGTAAAGTAGAAGGTCAGCCAAAAGGAGGATAGATCCTCAATGGGATAGACTGACACAGTGGCTGCAACAATGGGCTCAAGCATAATGTCCTAGTCATCTAGTGCTGCCATAACATAAATACCACAAGTGGATGGCTTTAACAAAGGGAAATTTATCTTCTCACAGTCTAGTAAGGTACAAGTCCAAATTCAGGGCGTTGGCTCCTGGGGAAGGTTTTCTCTCTATCTGCTGTGGAGGAAGGTCCTTGTGCTCAATCTTCCTCTAGTCGAGAAGCTTATCACGCTCAGGGACCCCATGTCTGAAGGACATGCTCTGCTCCTGGTGCTGCTTTCTTGGTGGTATGAGGTCCCCAACTCTCTGCTTGCTTCCCTTTCCTTTTATCTCTTGCTTTCCTTTTATCTCTTGAGAGATAAAAGGTGGTACAGGCCACATCCCAGGGAAAATCCCTTTACATTGGATCAGGGATGTGGCCTGAGCAAGGGTGTTACATCCCACCCTAATCCTTTTAACCACAGGCAGAAATTATGATTTATAACACTCAGGAAAATCACAAAATGGAGAACAACCACACATGGCTTAACTAAGTTGACACATATTTTGGGGGGCACACAATTCGATCCATTAAACACAACCAGGCAGTGTTTCATTCTTTTGTACATAGGGTCACTATGAGTTGGAACCAACTCAATGGCATCTAACAACAACATACATTTGTGTATGTTTGTGTTTTCGGGGGGACTGTTCAATGCCTGATTTTTGGTCTATGCCTTTCTAAACTAAGAATACTAAAGGGGTCTTCATAATGTTTGTAATGTAAATCAAAGCAAAGATAGGGACAGAGGCTCCTTTATCATAATATTGCAAAACTGGTCACTTTTTTTTTTTTTAATAATTTTTATTGTGCTTTAAGTGAAAGTTTACAAATCAAGTCAGTCTCTCACATATAAACTTATATACACCTTACTACATACTCCCACTTACTCTCCCCCTAATGAGTCATTCCACTCCCTCCTTCCAGTCTCTCCTATCTTGACTATTTTGCTAGTTTCTAACCCCCTCTACCCTTCCATCTCCCCTCCAGACAGGAGATGCCAACATAGTCTCAAGCGTCCACCTGATGCAAGTAGCTCACTCCTCATCAGCATCTCCTCCAACCCATTGTCCAGTCCAATCCATGTCTGATGAGTTGTCTTTGGGAATGGTTCCTGTCCTGGGCCAACAGAAGGCTTGGGGACCATGACTGCCGGGATTCTTCTGGTCTTAGTCAGACCATTAAGTCTGGTCTTTTTACGAGAATTTGGGATCTGCATCCCACTGCTCTCCTGCTCCCTCAGGGGTTCTCTGTTGTGTTCCCTGTCAGGGCAATCATCAGTTGTAGCCAGGCACCACCTAGTTCTTCTGGTCTCAGGATGATGTAAGTCTCTGGTTCATGTGGCCCTTTCTGTCTCTTGGGCTCATAATTACCTTGTGACCTTAGTGTTCTTCATTCTCCTTTGATCCAGGTGGGTTGAGACCAATTGATGCATCTTAGATGGCCATTTATTAGAGTTTAAGACCCCAGACACCACACTTCAAAGTGGGATGCAGAATGTTTTCTTAATAGAATTTATTTTGCCAATTGACTTAGAAGTCCCCTGAAGCCATAGTCTCTAAACGCCCGCCTTGCTCTGCTGACCTTCAAAGCATTCAATTTATTCAGGAAACTTCTTTGCTTTTGGTTTAGTCCGGTTGTGCTGACCTCCCCTGTATTGAGTGTTGTCCTTCCCTTCACTAATTAGCCCCATCCTCTCTAAAGCTAGTCACTGACTCCTCTAAAGTAAGAATGTCCTTCTTGACAAAATACTCTCAATCTCATTCTTATTTCTCCAAATCCACCACTTCTGCTCCAAGAAAAAAGAGAAGTGTTTTTGTTGTACATAGAGGCATAAAATGTGTGTGAATGGTGGGTTGAGTGAGGGTTGAATCATGAGAAACTTGTACCCAGGACCTATTTTCACTAGTTGGGCCTACAATTATAAGACCAATTAAAATAAACAAGCTTTTCATTCTTGGATGATTTATCTACCTCTTCATCATTCAAAATTAAAGTTCAAAGTGTACTAAACCATAAATGAAGAGTTAATTCCTCACAAAAATCTAATAGGATATTAGAATAGAGCTGCCTCTTCTGCGTATAGACTAGATAGAGGTCCAAACCGAGAGCATGCAGGGTTATATCTATGTACAACAGCATGCTACACTAAATAAACACCTGTAATTGCAGGAGACAAAATCAGCGCCACAGCCAGGATGGCAATGGGTCTTCCCATAGCCCATAGGCAAAACTGAATTTGGCAACCAGGCAGGAAACATAGAAGGCGAGACAGGAAACTGGATGCCGGGGTGTAGGTTGCATTGTCAAATGCTTTCCCTTTTGCTTGGGCCTATTTTTATTACGTCACCTTCAAATGTGGCAGCTGTTACCCCAGGGGCATCTTTGAGGCGCCACTTGCCTCATACACAAGTCCTTTGCAAAGTACAAAAAAACAACGCAGGTTGTTTTTAATGATTTTGCTATGAACTGTGTATCGGGACTCTGATTCACCAGCAATCATGCAGAGTCTATTTGCTTCTCTCAAGTGTCTATGATCTTGGCCCAGGTTACCAGGCATTCTTAATTTCAGTGCTTCGTCGTTTTTATTTCTTAGCTACTGTGTAAACAATAGGCAAAAGGCAGGGACGGCTCTATAGTTCTAAATACATATTAGATCCTGATTTCTCTGGCTTCTGAGGTGCTGTCAATTTTCTTTGTGGTTTTTAAGTGGAAAAACAACAGAGGGTTGAGTAGGAGGAATGGAAGGAAGGGATGTTTAAGGGGCAGGGAATAAACAAATTATGAGTCAAAGGCAGTCTTTATCTTCAAATGGGTCCCATTATAATTGCTCTGAAAACTCTTCGCACTGAAGACATATGTTTCACATTGTTTATGGAGAAATTAAATTGCCAAAAAAAAAAAAAAATTGAGGACTTTCATTCTTGACAGATGGAACTGAAAATTTCTACCCTTACCTCCTCCTCCAGAGAAGAGAGGGGAAAAAAAGAAAAAATTATTATTATACATTTTCTAAGACAATAACATTTAAGATACCTCGTTATTGGGTACATTTTCTTGACTTTAAAAAATGAGCTCTGTGGGCCAGTATTAGGTCGGAAGTCTGCTTATTGCCTGTACTGTAGAGAATAAACAGTTACAAGTACATTTGTATCCCCTCAATTGTCTAAAATCCAAATGTCCTATTGTCATGGAAATACACTCCCTGAGCATCATATATTAGGTGGTTTTGCATTCTGTGCAAAGAGATTTCCTGTATTTGTCACACTCGCCAATCCCATATAGAATAAAGCTGCTTATTCAGGATTCAAATATAATACAAGCATCTGGCATAATTAATCCACTAGCTTGAACTGAAATGAGGTTGAAAGGAGGTTATTGATGGCTAAAGAACAACAAAGAGGAAGAGGAGGAGGAGAAAAATGATAACAAAATCAAAGAGCTAGGGGGACTTAGGTAAGGAGAACCATAAGATAAGACTGCATTATTTTTTCTCTGTATGCTTCTAATGCTGATAAGGAAGTATTATCAGTTAGGGTTCTTAGTTGAGAACAAAGAAAACCTACCTAGGAGCTTAAGCAGGAAAGGAGTTTACTGAAAGGCTGCCAAACAGCTAACAGAATCATGGGAAAGCTTGGCGCCTTGAGAAACAGGCAAAAATCAAGAGATGCTGGGAGGCTGGATTTGGAGGAGCGGCAAGTCAAAGGAGAAGCCTGATTAGGAAGGGCCTATAGCTGCCAGTGGAAATCCTGGTGGCATAGTGGTTAAGTGCTACGGCTGCTAACCAAAAGGTCAGCGGTTCAAGTCTGCCAGGCGCTCCTTGGAAACTCTGTGGGGCAGTTCTATTTGGTCCTGTAGGGTCGCTATGAATCAGAATCAACTTGATGGCACTGGGTTTGGTTTTTGGTTTTTTACAGCTGCCAGTAAACCCTGGTGGCGTAGCGGTTAAGTGCTACGGCTGCTAACCAAAAGGTCAGCAGTTCAAATCTGCCAGGCCCTCCTTGGAAACTCTATGGGGGCAGTTCTACTCTGTCCTATAGGGTCACTATGAGTCGGAATCGACTTGATGGCACTGGGTTTGGTTTGGTTTGGTTTGGTTTGGTGTAGCTGCCAGGTACACTCAGGGCCACTTCTGACAGGGGTGTGAGCTTTACACTGCTCTTGCTTTTTTGTGACACTCCAGACACAAAGTCCTAGGTGAGATAGTCTGACAGGCTGAGCTCAGGTTGTGTCCTAGTGTCCAGAGGTCAAAAAGATTTGGTCTTTTCAGCTTCCACAGTTGGAGGTGCAGCTACCACCACCTCCTACCAGACTCACCAACAGAAAGAGGAAGCTTAGATGTTGAGCAGCACCTCCCTCCTCACAAAATACAAAGGTTCTCCTATAGAATGTGTTCTTTTTTGTTTATGGTTTATATACTTTTCCCGTCTTCCGAGAGCGTTTAAGGAAGCAAACAATAAAACACAGAGATTCAATGGAAGAGAGAAAACAAAGGAAAGGCACCTAGACGCCAAGGAACAAGGCCTGAAAGGCCTTGGGATATTGGGAGAGGACTGCTAGGAGAAAAAAAAATTTTTCCTATTATTTCTGTTTTCCCTCTCATGTTTTTCCTCCTGTGTTTTCTCACTCCCTCACCCTACATGTTGTCTTTCAATCATTCTCATTTGTGTGAAAAGGTATAAAAAAGCACTCCCAGCTCATGTGATTTCTAGACTCTTCAATCTTCCTGGATCAGTCTTCTTGAAGTTTACACACAACAACAGAGTTACCATTGTACAATGCTAAAAACACTGACATATTATTGGCCAAGATACTAAAAGCAAAGTCCTCCAATCTCTCTAAGAAGGAGTGAGTGATTGAGACAGAATGCTATGGTGGAATGAGCCTTAGGCTAAGTCATTCAAGAATCTCTATTCTAGACCAAGGCTTTGCCAGTTAGAGGTGAGATGACCACAGGAAGGCCACATAACCTCTATCTCAGTGCTCAAAGTGGCTGGAGTAACAAGAGACTGTATATGAAAGTCAAGGTGTTTCTGGACAAGCCCATGGATTCATACACTCATTTATTCATTGAGTACCTACTATGTGATTGTTCTTGTTGTTAGCTACTGTTGAGTTAGCCCCTGACTCACAGTGACCCTATGCACAATGGAACTGCCCAGTCCTCCTCCATCCCCATGATCAGCTGCAGATCAGACCATTTTGATCCGTAGCATTTTTAAAGGCTGATTTTCCGTAGATCACCAGTCCTTTCTTCCTAATCTTAGTCTAGAAGCTCCACTGAAACCTGTTCAGCCGCATAACAACAAGCTAGCCTCCACTGACACAGGTAGTGGCTGCACTTGAGGTGCATTGACTGGTAATTGACCCCAGGTCTCCCACATAGAAGGCAAAAAGTCTACCACTGAACCACCACTGCCTCGACAATGCGATAAGCATAATGAATAAGATGCAAATCTTACTACCCTCAAGACACATACTCATAGTTTATTTAAGCTTTGGACAGAAAATGCCTTCGGTGGCCAGGAAGGTATTAGAAACTGTGTGAAGCAATTATATATGTGCCAGTATTGAGTTGTACAGCCTGTGGATTAGTGCAAACCCTACCCAAAAATATAGTCTTGTAAAGAAGGTATGTATATAAATGTTATTACAACATAGGGCATTGACTATAATAAAGTAAATACAAATTAGCACAGAAGAGAGAATGATTTGTTCTATCCAGAGCAGGGTTGGAAAGATGTTAAAGTTTCCAAGAGGATGTGATACCTGAAGAGGATTCTGAAAGTCTAATAGCACATCCCCAGGCATATAAGTGGGAGATGGGCATCTCACACAAAGCGAATATCATGTGCAAAAGCATATAGGATTGACAACATTT
This sequence comes from Loxodonta africana, assembly GCF_030014295.1. NCBI lineage: Eukaryota > Metazoa > Chordata > Mammalia > Proboscidea > Elephantidae > Loxodonta > Loxodonta africana. The sequence continues at coordinate 57,640,395 of NC_087357.1, read as the reverse complement.
GGTGTATGATAAGATCTACAAGAATTTTAATGTGATGGAAATCCAGAGGGAAGCAAGTAATAATTAGGCTAGAGAGGAAACAAGGCCAATTAATGGAGGAGCTATTATTATCATCTATAGGTAAATGGGGAACAACAGAGGAAATTTAAACAACTGTTGGGGAAGATAGATTTGAGAAGCATAACACTGAAAGCAAAGAGCTATTGGAAAGGAGTAGTGAGACCATATATGAAAGTCAAGGTGTTTCTGGACAAGCCCATGGATTCATACACTCATTTGTTTGTTTATTCACTGAGTACCTCACAGCTGAGAAATGATGAGGATCTAAATGGAGAGGCTGTGGTGATGGAAAGACGCTAGATCCAGGGACTGTGAAGGAGGTACAGTTAAGAGAAATGAGTGGAGTTTATTAAATCTGGGATAAACCTAGTGTGCTGCCATTGAAAGAGATCTATGAGGATCAGAGAAGTAGAACTAGGAGACTACAGTGCCAAAGTCACAGAGAAGACAATTTTAAAAGGATATCAACATTGAGAAATGTTATGTAAAGGGCAGAAATATTTATTTAGGTTTTATATTTACAAGGCCTTTACATATTTTGGTAAAAGCAGTTTAAGTAGTTTTTAATTGATGGTAGGGGCTACCCTGAAACAGAAATATATTTCAGAAAGGGCGTACATAAGGAGGTAGAGCCAACACGGCACTACAGACAGAAGCACTGTGCCATCCCTCTGTAGCAAAGACCAAAAAAACTAAGGAAAACAGGTACAAACATCAATCTGGGAACCCTAAACATCAAATGAAGGGATAAAGAACTAGATTAAGCACTGAATGGAAGAAGAAACTGACAGAGAATGAGGAGAGCTATGGAGTGGAGGTTCCCTGATAGTTAATGCAGTACGGATTTGCCATCTTGGACCACAGCCACCAACCACTCCAGATAGGGATTACAGGAAGGTAACTTCACAGAGCTCCCAACAGAAGAACCTGATCTGCCTTGCTGTAGCATAGCTGAGTGACTGGCCCTGCCCACTTGGACAAGGTGGTGAGAACTATCATACCCACAGACGAACGAGCAACAAAACACGCTCAGCTCGCCCACCTGCCTGCCCAGACATAACCAAATAAAACAAAAACACAAGACAAAACAAACAAACCTATAATCCATAAATGAAGAAAATAATTCCTGAACGTCTCAGAGACAGCAAACAATGTCAAACATATTAAAAAAAAAAAAGACAGATGGCTCTAGTAAGCGACCAGAATAAAACACCACGTGACCTTCTGGTAGAAGAAAAGGCACTGGAACTAACTGATAGGGAATTCAAAACTATAATATTCAGGGCTCTCCAAGAGATTAGAAAAGAGATGAAAGAAAGCACAGACAAAACTAAGGAAAAAATACAAAATCAGGGAAAATACAGACAAAATCAGGGAAAACACAGACAAAGCAATGGAAGAATTCAGGAAAATAATGCAAGAAAAAGATGTCAAAATAAATAATTACAAGTCATACAAAAACAGTAATTAGAAGTCCAAAAGATAAACAATGAGATTTCAGAAATGGACAACAGAAGGTTTTAGCAGCAAATCTGAAACAATGGAAGATAAGATCATGAAATTGAAGATAAATCCTTGGATACTACTTTGAGGAAAAAAATCACAGAACGGAATGAAGAAAATCTAAGAACTATGTGGAATATGGAAAGCCTGGTGGCGTAGTGGTTTAGAGGTATGACTACTAACCAAAAGGTTGGCAGTACAAATCTACCAGGTGCTCCTTGGAAACTGTATGGGGCTGTTCTACTCTGTCCTGTAGGGTCGCTATGAGTCAGAATCGACTTGACAGCAACGGGTATGTTGGATAGTATCAAAAGCAAAAATTTGTATGTGATCGGCGTTCCAGAACAAGAGGAGAAAATGGAAAACACAGAGATGATCATTGAAGATTTGCTGACAGGAAACTTACCTAATATCATGAAAGATGAAAAGCTAACATCCAAGAAGTTCAATGAACACTATATAGGATAGACTCCAAAATAAAGTCACCCAGACATATCATAATCACACTTGCCAAAATCAAAGACAAAGAAAGAATTCTGAGGGCAGCCCGAGAAAAATGAAAAGTCACGTACAAACGGGAAACGATAAGACGAAACTCTGATTACTTGGCAAAAACAATGCAGGCAAGTAAGCAGTGGGATGACATGTATAAAACCTTGAAAGAAAAAAAAATTGCCAACCAAGAATAATATATCCTACAAAGCTCTTGCTCAAATATGATGGCGAAATTAGGACATTTCCAGATAAGCAGAAATTAAGGGGATCTGTAAAAACCAAACAAAATTAACAGGAATTATTCAAAGAAGTCTTTCAGTTTGAGAACCAACAATATCAGACAACAACTTGATTCTAGGACACAGGACAGCATCAGCCAGATACCAACGTTGGTAATGAACTCTCAAGGACAAAACAAAACTTAAAGATTTAAAATAAGGAACCAGAGAGGTCAATTTGTAAATAAAAACGTCAGAATAACAGAAGGAACAAATGATGTAGGTATAGATCTTTCAAATGGAGAGGAAGTCAAGGTGATATCTAGTAGTAAAAGACTGGTTCAAACTTAGGAAGACGGGGTAAATTTCAAGGTAACCACAAAGCAAGTTAAACCTACTCATCAAAATAAAGAGAAACAAAGTCTCAATAAACACAAAATCTATAAAAATGAAACAAACAAAAAGAAAATCCACAAACAAAAGGAAATCATGCACAGGAGAGTAAGAACAGAGAAGATGTCAGTACTGCAAAAAAAAAAGCACTACAAAATGACATCAATAAACACACCTACCGATAATCACACAAAATGTAAATGGCTTAAATGCACCCATAAAGAGACAACAGAGTGACAGAATGGATTAAAAAAAAGTAACCCATCAATATGCTGTCTACAAGAGACACACCTTAGAAACACACGTTAGAAACAAAGACATAAATATATTAAAAAATCAAAGGATGGAAAAAACATATCCAAAAAACAGCAACGAAAAAAGAACAGGAGTGACAATATTAAACTCAGATAAAATAGACATTAAGGCAAAATCTACCATAAAAGACAAGGAAGGACATTAGATAAAGATTAAAGAGACAATCCACTATGAGGACATAACCATACTAAATATCTACACATCCAAAGACAAGGCTGCGAAATACATAAAACAAACTCTAATAGCATTGAAAGAGAAATTGACAATTCCACCGTAATAGTAGGAAACTTCAACATACAACTCTCAGTAAAGGACAGAACATCTAGAAAGAAGATTTAAAGGCCACAAGCACACAGCTTGACCTCACAGACATATAGAACACTCTACCCAACACCAGCAAAGTATATATTCTTTTCCAATGCACATGGAACATTCTCCAGAATAGACCACATCTTAGGACACAAAGGAACCTTCAACAAAATCCAAACATTGAGATAATACAAAGGATTTTCTCTGATCACAACACCACGAAAGTAGGAATTAAAGAAAGAGAAAGGAAAAAACATATAAAACATGGAAACTGAATTACACTTTGGTTAAAAACCACCGGGTAATAGAAGAAATCAAAGATGGAATCAAAAAATTTCTAGAATCAAATGAGAATGAAAACGCATCATACCAAAACCTTTGAGACACAGCAAAGACAGTGTTCAGAGGTCAATTTAGAACAATAGATGCACACATCAAAAAAGAACAAAGGGACTAAATCAAAACGTTAGCCCTACAACTCAGACAAATAAAAAGAACAGCAGAAGAGGCACACAGCCACCAAAAAAAGGAAATGATAAAGATTAGGGAAGAAATAAATGAAATAGAGAATAGAAAAACAACAGAAAGAATCAACAAAACCAAAAGTTGGTTCTTTGAAATGATCAACAAAATTAACAAGCAAATGGCCAAAATGACAAAAGAAAACAGGAGAGGAAGCAAATAACCCAAATAAGAAATGAAATGGGGGACATTACAACAGACCCAACCGAAATAAAAAGGATCGTACAGTGTACTATGAAAAACTGTACTCCAACAAATTTGAAAATCTAGAGGAAATGGACAAATACCAGGAAACACACTACCTACCTAAACTAACACAAACTGAAGTTGAAAATCCGAACAGACCCATAACAAGAGACAAGATTGAAAAGGTAATTTAAAAAACTCCCAACAGCAACAAAAAAGTCCTGGCCGAGATGGCATCACTGGAGAATTCTACCAAACATTCAGAGAAGAGTTCACACCAGTATTACTCAAACTATTTCAGAACATAGAAAAGGAAGGGATACGTCCAAACTCATTGTATGAAGTCAGCTTAAGCCTGATACCAAAACCTGGCAAAGATACCACAAAAAAAGAAAATTGCACACCAATATCTCTCATGAATAAAGATGCAAAAATTCAACAAAATTCTAGCCAATAAATTCTTAACAAAATCCTAGCCAATTCAGCATCATATAAAAAAATAAATAATACACCTGACCAATGGGATTCATACCAGGTATGCAAGGATGGCTCAACATTAGAAAACCAGTGAATGTAATTCATCACATAAATAAAACAAAAGAAGAATTACATGATTATCTCAATCAATGCAGAAAAGGCACTTGAGAAAGTCCAACACCCATTCCTGATAAAGATTCTCAATAAAATAGGAATAGAAGGGAAATTCCTCAACATAATAAAGGCCATCTATACAAAACCAACAGCCAACATCGTTCTCAACAGAGAGAGGCTAAAAACATTCCCCCTGAGAAACCAAAAAAGACAAGGATGCCCTTTATCACCACTCCTATTTAATACCGTGCTGGAAGTCTTATCTAGAGCAATAGGGCAAGAAAAAGAAATAAAGGGCATCCTTTTTTTTTAAACTGGTAAGGAAGAAGTAAAGCTATCCCTATTCACAGATGATATGGTACTATACACAGAGTACCCAAAAGAGTCCACAAGAAAACTACTGGAACTAACAGAAAGATTCAGCAGAGTAGCAAGATACAAGATAAACATAAAGATCAGTTGGATTCCTATACACCAATAAAGAGAACTATCGAAAGGAAATCAGGAAAGCAATACCATTTACAGTAGCCTGTAAAAAAAAAAAAAAAGAAACTTAGGAATAAATCTAACCAGGGATTTGAAAGACCAAACAAAGAAAACTACAAAACACTACTGTGAGAAACCAGCAGAGACCTACAGGGATGGAAAAACATACCATGCTCATGGATAGGTAGAATTAACATTGTGAAAATGTCAACTCTACCCAAAACAATCTACAAATACAAGTCAATCCCAATTCAAATACCAACAGCGTTCTTTAACAAGATGGAAAAACTAATCATTAACTTTATATGGAAAGGAACTAGGTCCCGGATAAGTAAAGCATTATTGAAGAAGAACAAAGGAGGAAGCCTTGCTCTACCTGACCTCAGAACCCACTATATAGCTACGGTAGTCAAAACAGCCTGGTACTGGTACAATGACAGACACATTGACCAATGGAACAGAATCAAGAATCCAGATGTAAATTCATCCACCTATGGTTACCTGACCTTTGACAAAGGCCCAAAATCCATTAAGTGGGAAAAAGACAGTCTTTTTAGGAAATGGTTCTGGCAAAAAATGGATGTCCATCTGCAAAAAAATGAAACAGGACCCATACCTCACAGCATATACAAAAACTAATTTAAAATGGATCAAAGACCTAAATATAAAACCAAAGTCTAAAAAGATTGCAGAAGAAAAAATAGGGGCAATGCCAGGGGCCCTAATATACAGCATAAATAGGATACAAAACATAACTAACAATACGCAAACACCAGAAGATAAGCTAGGTAATTGGGATCTTCTAGAAATTAAACACTTAAGCTCATCAAAAGATTTCACCAGAAGAGTATAATGAGAACATACAGAGTGGGAAAAAAAAATTGGCTATGATATGTCTAACAAGTTTCTAATTTCTAAAATCTATAGGAAAATCCAATACCTTGACACCAAAAAGTTAAATAATCCAGTTAAAAAATGGGCAAAGGATATGAACAGACATCACCAAAGAAGATATTCAGGTGGTCAACAGACACATGGGGAAATGCTCATGATCACTAGCTACTAGAGAAATGCAAATCAAAACTGCAATGAGATACCATCTCACCCTGACACTACTGGAACTAAAAAAAAAAAACTCAGAAAATAATAAATATCAGAGAGGCTACTGGGAGACTGGATCTCTTGATAAAGGGTAAGACAATAATGAGGGAGACAGTACAAATTGACCAAGGCAAAGTCATAGAAACTTCGCAGATAAATCCAGACTCCCTGAAGGACCAAGTTACTGGGCTGAGGGCTGAGGACCATGATCCCCAGGGACATTGACGTCAATTGGCAAGATATAGTTTATAGAGAAAATGTTGTACATCCTACTTTGGTGAGTAGTGTCTAGGGTCTTAAAAGCTTGTGAGCTGCCGTCTAAGATATGACTACAAGTCCCACCCCATATGGAACAAGGGAGAACAAAGAAAACCAAAGACACAAGGGAAAGGTCAGTTCAAAGGACTAATGGGCCACAATTACCACAGCCTCCAGCAGACTAAGTCCAACACAACTGGACGGTGCCTGGCTACCACCACCAACTGCTCTGACAGGATCACCATGAAGCCCCGGACAGAGCTGGAGAAAAATGTAGAAAAAAATTCAAACTCACAAAAGAACACCAGACTTACCTGTCTGACAGAAACTGGAAAAACTCCAAGACTATGGCCCCTGGACACCCTTTTCTACTGAGTACTGAAGTCACTCCTGAGGTTCACCCTTCAGCCAAAGATTAGACAGGCCTATAAAACAAACAAGAACATAAGTAGTTCTACAATGTGTACAAGACTAAATGGGTACACCAGCCCAGGGGCAAGGACAAGAAGGCAGGGGGCAACAGGAAAAATGGATGAATGGAAATGGGGAATCCAAGGTCGAGGAGGGGAAGAGTGCTGACATGTTGTGAGGTTGGCAACAAATGATACAAAACAATACCTGTATTGTTTAATGAGAAACAAATTCGCTCTGTAAACTTTCACCTAAAGCACAATTAAAAAAAAAAGTAAAATCCAAAAACTGGATCAGAACATACCGAAAAAAAAGAAAGGGCATATGTAAGTACGGCCCATGATGAGAAGCCCAGCCCACTGGCCCTATACAGTAGGTGCAGGTACAGAGAGGTGAAAAAGCTTTATCTGATGGCTCTTGTTTTACCAACCAATTACTCCTTCTTCTGATGATAGCATCTTGATTTTCTAGTTGGTGTGGAATGGACATTCTCTACTTACCACGTGGACACATGGCCCAGACATAGACAATCAGAGGATTCCACTTCCTTGGCTACAGCAGTTGATTCAACAATAAGCCAGACTCTTGAGACATAAGCCTTTTTGTCACCGTTATTTTGTTTTATTTTGGTTTTTTATTTATTTTTCTTTTTCAGCCTTTGGGCTCTTTTCCTCTGAGATTACTAAGGACACTTCTTCTGTCTGAGGTTACCAAGCTTGTAAAATATAAGCCTGGAGATGCCGGACACCAACAGATACAGATGACCTGCCTTGGGATAAGGCAATTACAGGGGAAAGCAGAGCTGAGAACTGCAGACAGCAGGGGAGGAGCAACCCAACAGGAGAGAGGAAGAAAGAAAGACACTAAGTTTTAATAACATCACCAGTGCACCTGAAGCCAGCCATGTTCATATACTTTTCAGTTAAATGAGCCAATAAATCCACTTTATTTTTACTTAAGTCATTTATAGTTGGATTTTCTATCTCTCCTAAATAAAAGGGTCCTGTTTAAAACAATAGATGGAGACATATTAGAAGTGAACCAGTTCCAGTACAGCCTCGCCTGGGGCCAGCTCTGGTCACAGATCTCCAGGTTTGCCTCATCTCCCATCTCTGTCCACCAACTAGTAGTTTAGGAATTAAATGACTAATTTCTTTTATAAGAATCAGCACAAAATTGGTTCCTATGAGGAGAAGGTTAGAGATGTCCCAAATGTCCAACTTTCCCAAGCTGCTGTACCACTCCAACATCTCTAACATCAACTATTTCTTCTCCCCTCGGTACTCTCTCTCCTGTCTTTGGGTTCCCTGATTTGCTGCAACGTCTCACAGAACTCATGAACTATATAAGGAAATGGCTCACGCATTTGTGGAGGCTGGCAAGTTCCAAATTCATGGGTTAGGAATAGGCTTCTCCTGACCCACAAGGCTGCAGAAGTTGAGGAACCCAAATCAGTAGTTCAGACCACAGACTGCTGGCTCACAAAGCTGTAAAAAAAAAAAAAAAAAAGCTGTGGAGACTGGCAAATCAGATCACAGGACAGGCCACCAGCTCAAGAGGTGGTGGAGACCAGCAATCCCAGAATCAGCAGGTCAGACAGCAGGCCCCTGGGGAGGTCAATTGATTACGAAACAGATGCAGGATCCACATGGAGAGAGAGGGAGCCTCACCAGGACACACACAGAAATCTTAGATGCAGGCCACACCTCAGGAAAGGGTGCAACTTTAGTAAGGATGGGGCTTAAGTCACAACTCCTGCAAAGCTGCGACCCAAGACACACCTTACACCAATCCTGCCTCATCAACATGTAGGGGTAAGGATCTGTAACACATAAAATGGAGGATAACCACACAATACTGGGAATCATGGCCCAACCAAATGGACACATTAACCCCAACCATCACAGGTTCCATGCACCTTATTTGCATAGTCTCACTCAATTATTGTGTGTGAGTCACAAAGAAAGGCCCTATTAAATAATTCATTGCAAACCAGGGACCTTAACCTCCAAGTCCCTCAGAAGAATGATTCACTGAGGGGAGTCATGAGGAGCCCTGCAGAATCTCAGTAGCTTGGCCCTAAGCCAACACCGCACTGTTGTTAATGGATCAAGTAGGTTTCTGGGGACCGGTCATGTAAAGCAGAGATATTGAACAATTTCTAGAATTCTTAGAACAAGAACCTGTGACTTCTGCTTGTTCTGCAGAAACTCAAGGACCAAAACCACCTTTTCCTGCCAGACTAGGCCAACATCTAAAGGACAATTACAGTAAGAAGAGGAGTTCTAATCCTCTGTCACCTGCATTTGAAGCAGTTCTCAGGCTTCTGTGTGCCATGTTCAACTTCAGGGGCCCCACACACATTGTAGTGATGTGAAAGGCACACCCTGGACTTGTGCCATGCATAACCTGCCTGGCCATATACAATGACCCTGGCACATGCTCACCAGTTAGGAGGAAACTTAACATCCCTGGAAACAACAGAACAGAAAGACTTTGCATCTGCGCAAACTACAGACCAGTGTGAGAGAGAAAAGAGTCCATTTAAAACAGCTCAGGCAGCAAGAACCTTTATTTTGCATTTCAGTCTTTCAGAATTTGATCCAGCTGAGTTGCATATGTAAACCCACCTATCTCCAGAGTCCTCTGTACTGAGCAAGTACCATGGCCAAGGTTAATTCAATAGTCCATTCTGGTCTGAGCCTCTGTACATTCTATTTCCCAAGTGGACTAAGTTGGGCAAACAGTAAATAATATTGTTTATTCCTCAAGAAAGTACCTGGATTTTTGCCAATAGTATTCCTGAGCCCATTTAAATTAAAGGAAAAAAAAAAAAAACAGGTAAACCTAATTTAAATATTAGTCAAGGTTCGAGTTTTGGACCTTATTTAAACTTTCAGAATTCCAGTAAGCCCCTTTTGCTTCTAGATATGGCACATGGTAAAAACAGCTTCAGACAGCCTACTTATATGCCAGATAAGAATTGTCCAAAATCTTTTCAAGGCCTGATATTCATAACGTGAATAGTGGGTCCAGGTGAGCCCTGACAGCCCCAAGGACAGGTTATAACAGACATTCACAATAAATTTGTAAATAAAGTCTGCTCTATTTACTCTGGAGCTTTAGAACAGGCTTCCCTTCTGGAAATACGGGCCAACTCAGCTTTAAGAGGGCACCAAACTAGGGAGGTGGTAGAGTACAACATATTGAAAACTAAAACTTTCTACTGTATTGATGTTTTTGCCTTTTTCTTTGTTCAGTGTTCACTTAGTTTCTGTAAACCTTTTGACTAATTTCTACTTTTTTTTTGTTTGTGTACATGTGTTTGTTTGGAGACAGTAACACAAACCTGTTCACGTTGCCATCTTGCTCTGGATTCCAGTCTAGGCCTCAGAAGTTTGAACTGTCTTTCCAAAGATGCACTATTCCAACATAAGAACTGCCTTAACAATTAGCAGAGGAACTTGCCTTCTCTTTAGTCTCACGTAATATTATGGACTCTCCCAGTTCAGCATAAAATATCGGTGCTAGTTTATGTTCATGCATAACTAACAGAAAAACCTTTGGGTTCCCTTTAGTATTTCAGATGCAGGGAGTATGGCTGAAGGTCGTTAAGGTCAACAATGACCGCTTTTTGAGCACCTAAGACATGTTGTGTAGATACTACCTCGAATTCTTTGACTAACCCAGCAAGAGAGGCAGTATGAGCCCCATACTGAGTTAGCAGGTATTGCGGCTGAGATTTAAAACCTATGTACCTAACCCCAAAGCCCGGAATCTCAGACTATGGGGATGCTCACTAAGTCAGCTCAACAATGGAAATGACAGGCATCCATAGCCCAGGGAAAACTGTAGGATTTTGTCAACTTGACATCATACAAAACAGTTTCCTGTGATGGCTTATCTGGAGATGTTGGTTGTGGTAAACGAGTAGCAACTAGTAGATTGATGGTCATCACGCACTGAGGGATGAGGCTTCACTGGCTTGGTCAGAAGCCCTGGTGACACTGTTTACAGCTGGGATCATCAAGAAGGTGATGGCCTGTAATGGATTAGCACAGAAATAGCAAAAAGCAGATACCAATTTGCATGATGAAATCCAGACCTGGAAGGCATTCAAGTATATGATAACCAAAACCAAACCCAGTGCCATCAAGTTGATTCCGATTCATAGCGACCCTATAGGACAGAGTAGAACTGCCCCATAGAGTTTCCAAGGAGCACCTGGCAGATTCGAACTGCTGACCCTTTGGTTAGCAGCCATAGCACTTAACCACTACGCCACCAGGGTTTCCTAAGTAGAACACTTGTGAGGATAAATATTTTGCCTGATAATGAGAAGATTTAGACAGCCATAACTGCCTGCCTCTGAAATTGTACCTTCTAGAAACCATACCATACTAATGATTCTATCAATGCTATTGTAAGTATGCAAAACATATTGGGAAGGAGAGAATCCTTCACATCTCAAGCTCTAACAAGTGAGGAGTTCACCAAGAATATCTCACCAGTTAATGGTTTTCAGAAAACTTTTAGTGTAATACCAGATAATAATATAGCCCACCCAAGCCCACCGCCATCGAAGTCAATTCCGACTCATAGCAACCCGATAGGACAGAGTAGAACTGCCCCATAGAGTTTCCAAGGAGTGCCTGGTGGATTCAAACCACCGGCCTTTTGGTTAGCAGCCGTAGCACTTAACCACTCCGATGATAATATATGAACAGAATAACTGGCACTATATTATACTGCAGACAGATTATTAATATATACATATTTTCAAATATATTAAACTGGGGAAAAACTAATCTTGGAATTTTCTGGATTTTAGTAAAAAAGATGCAGATTTTAAAATATGAAATAAGTATGTGCCTGAGTCTAAATCTGAGCTTTAAAATGTTAAAGAATTTAGAAAAATAAGTATCGTAAATTAAAATGAAATCTTATTTAATAAAAACGAAATCAACTGATTTTTACCTTCACATAAAAGGCAAGATCACAATGAAACAATCTTCTATTTTTGAAAGGGAGAGGAATAGTTTATAACTATATTATCAAACATATATTTTTTGAAAACACTGGGAAAATACAATCTAATCGGAAAGATTCAATGATTTGTAAAGAGTCAGGTATATGGGTGGGCAAGAAGATCATAAACACCCTGAAGTCTTTTAGGTGTATGTGCGTTAGTGCCATTGGTGAGGACACGCAGAGTTCATAACTTATCAAATTCTCAAAGGAGTAGGTGACCAAAAAGAGGTAAAGACTGAGTATATAAAGTATGGGAAAATTTTAAAATCATATCAATTATTATTATTATTTTTTTTATGACTATCTCTGATCAGAGTCCAAAATGAGAACTAGCTAAAATATAAGTACAAAATCTCTGAACTCCAACACTCAGTTGAAGAAAGAATTTTTCCAGGGCAATGAGAAAAGCTGACTCTGTGGCCCTCAATAGCATCCAGACAGCCAATAGTCCACTGGTTCATTGTTCCTCTCTATCCCCCCACAAAGGACCAAATCCTTAATAAGTAAAGGATTTGCTTTGTTTTTCTGACTCCAGGGCCTTAGCAGTTCACAGCAGCTGGAGCCAGTTCAAGCGGCCTGCTGGATGGGGGTGGTTGTGTATTTCATTTTTATAGACCAAATGGCTTCTCAATAATTTATCATCTGTGTAATGGAGAAAAGTACCAATAAAACGTGATTGTAAATCTTCACCTTCTTCCAGGATGAAAGAAATAACTTAAGGAGGCTAAGAGGGAAATGACAGCACAGTTTTGTGAGCTAAATATATATGTTTTCCAAAATCGAATGGCTACCCCTGGTTCTTGAACTAAATGTCCTTGAAGAGGCTGGCTGGATTTTTTAAAAAGCTTCCTGAGATAGAGTCTTTGATAACAGAGGCCCCTAAGAAACATTTTATCTGTTGCTAATTTCCATTAACATGCAGAACCACATCACTGTAACATTGTGTTTGAGCCCCTCATCACGGATGGGGCACTTCGGTAAAAAAGGAAAATAAATAATGAAGGGGATGGAGTTCACATTACTAATGGTGATAAGAAATAAAACTCATCACAGCATGGGTTTCATTAGAGTCTATTTCTAGGATTGCTCCCATTTACACATATCTGGCATTTGTTTCTCCTGTTAGAAGATATTTTCATTTTAAGATTTTTTTTTCCTTTTTCAGAAAACTTGAAATCTTAAGCAGGGAATTGAAGCCTTAGATTCTCTCAGATACATCCCCAGCAATTACCTTAAAAGGTCAGTGCACTCGCTGAAAGATGGTGGTGCGAGCTGATCTACACTCCCTTCCCCCCATGCAATCAGCAAGGAAAACAATCGAAAGTCTTTAGATTTATCTCTGTAAGAACTCTAAAAAGCAATCAGAGGGCTGCAGCAACAAAGTAAACACTGAATCAAGAATAAGGCAACTTATAAGCGATAGAAAAACTTCCTTTTCTACTGCCCATGCTACTCTCAACTTGCAGCTTCACTGTGGCAGGAGATCATGGTCTAGGCTCTCAAAAAGGGGACTCAGTTTCTGGATCTGCAGCGAGCAGAGCTGACTTTGCTGGCGAAATATTGTATGTGTCTGTTCTGATCTCTCTGGGGCTGTCTAAAGGACTGCAGCAGGGTGCTCCCCTAGGTTTAGCCTGCCTGAGAGCACACAGAGGTTGGCAAAGGGAGTGGTAAGCAATGCCTGAAGGCTGTGACTGCCTTAGTCACAAGGAACTAAACAGTGTGAGTGGAGTATACAATTAACTCCTAACAGCTCAAACAGACCTCAGAGTGAGAATTTCTTGTAGAAATTAGCCCTTTCGAAAGCTACGTGTACACAGGGAAATTGAGGAAGCCACATGCAAGCTTAAGGGCAAAATGCATGTTTAGTAAATATCTGAGAATACCCTAGGCTTTCATCTCATGTGGACCCCTAAGAGTACTACCGCAAGTCCAAGGGTTGACAAAGGGTCCCAACAAAGAGCCAAGGAAGAAGTGTGTCTGTGTGGTGTTTAGTTTATTATTATTATTTTCTTTTTCCCTGGAGTGTAAGGAAATCTCTTTCGAAGCACTAGTTGGGCAGTCAGAGGAACGAAGTCCTCAGTGTCCCACATATCCAGGAAGGCAGCCATTGCAAAAATAGTTAGGGGAGGTCTCTAATCAGATGGACTATTACAACCCTCAACAATAAGTTTAAAAGAAAATTCAAAATCCTCGCAAAAGGGGATAATTTGAGTCTCAGGGCTAATTTGCCCATTGCTGTCAAATCAATTCTGACTCAGAGCTAATACGTTATAATATTCACATGTCCCAATTCCAACAACAAAAAAAAATTCAAAATGCATACAAAGAAACAGGAAAGCATGGACCATTCAAAAGAACAAAATAAAGTGACAGAAATCACCCTCATGGAAGCCCAAATAGTTCACAGAAGAGTTTAAAACCACAGCAAGAAATATGCTTAAAAAACTAAAGGAAAACAAGACAGAACTAAAAAAAGTCAGGAAAATGATACATGAGCAAAAAGAGAATTTCAATAAAGAAAAAAAAACAAAAAAAGAATTTCTGGAGCTGAAAATTGTAATCATTGAACTGAAAAAATTCACTGGAGGGGCTCAACAGCAGATTTCAGCTGACAGAAGAACAGCAAATTAGAAGATAAGACATAAAGAACTCTTACAACTGAACAACAAAAAGTCAAACAACCCAACCAAAAAACAGGTGGAGGACATAAACACATTTCACCAAAGAAGATATACAAATGGCCAAGAAACACATGAAAAGATGCAACATCATAAGTTAGTGCTATTGGGTGGTGGTGGTGTTGTTAGGTGGTAGTGGTGGTGTTGGGTGGTGGTGGTGCTGTTGGGCGATGGTGTTGGTGGTTGTGGTGTTGGGTGTTGGGTGGTGGTGGTAGTGGTGGTGGTGGTGGTGGTGGTGGTTGTTAGGTGTCGTTGAGTCAGTTCCAACTCATAGCGAACTTATAAGACAGAGTACAACTGCCCCATGGGGTTTCCAAGGAGAAGCTAATAGATTTGAACTGCCACCCTTTTGATTAGCAGCTGAGCTCTTAACAACTATGCCACCAGGAGTAATTAGGGAGATGCAAATAAAAATCTCAACATAAAGAAAACAAAAATCCTGACAACTGGACCAATAAGCAACATAATGATAAATGGAGAAAATATCAAAGTTGTCAAGGATTTCATTTTACTTGGATTCACAATCAATATCTGTGGATGCAGTAGTAAAGAAATCAGACAACGTATTGCATTGGGCAAATATGCTGCAAAAGTCCTCTTTAAAGTATTAAAAAGCAAAGATGTCACTTTGAGGACTAAGGTGCACCTGACCCAAGCCATGGTATTTTCAATTGCCTCATATACATGTGAAAGACGGACAATGGCTAAGAAAGACCAAAGAAGAACTGATGCCTTCGAATTACAGTGTTGGAGAAGAATATTGAATATACCATGGACTGTCAGAAGAACAGAAACTCTGGGGGTGTAGTGGTTAGGAGCTACGGCTGCTAACCAAAAGGTCAGCAGTTCAAAATCCACCAGGTGCTCCTTGGAAACAGTATGGGGCAGTTCTACTCTGTCCTATAGGGTTGCTATGAGCTGGAATCAACTCAATGGCAATGGATTTGTTTTTTTGTTTTGCCAGAAGAACAAACAAATCTGTCTTGGAAGAAGTATACGAGAATGCTCCTTAGAAATGAAGATGGTGAGATGTCATCTCATACTTTGGACATGTTATCAAGAGGGACCAGCCCCTGGAAAAGGACATCATGCTTGGTAAAGTAGAGGGTCAGTGAAAAAGAAGAACATCCTCAACAAGATGGACTGACACAGTGTCTGCAACAATGGGCTCAAACATAGCCAACAATTGTGAGACAGGTACAGGACTGAGCAGTGTTTCTTTCTGTTGTACACAGGGTTGTTAAGAGTCAGAACCAAATCAATGGCACCTAATAAGGACAAGGACAAATAAAAACCACAATGAAATACCACTTTACCCCCAACAGAATGGCTATGATAAAAAAACAGAAAATAACAGGAGTTGGTGATAATGTGATAAAAATGGAATCTTCATCTATTGCTGGTGGGAATGTAAAATGGGTACAACCATTGTGAAAAATAGTTTGGTGGTTCCACAAAAAGTTAAACACAGCACTACTATACAACCCAGCAATCTTAATCCTAGGCATATACCCAAAAGAATTGATAGCAGGAATGCAAAGAGGAACTTGTACACCAATGTTCACTGCAGCACTATTCATAATAGCCAAAAGGTGGAAACAACTGAAATGTCCATCAACAGACGAATGGATAAACAATGTATGGTATATACATACAACAGAATATTACTGAGCCATAAAGATGACTGAAGTACAACAAAATGAGATGAAGTGCTACAGCACAGACAAACCTTGAAAACATTATGCTGAGTGAAAAAAATCCACTGCAAAAGAACAAATGTATGATCCCACTTACATGAAATAGGCAAATATACAGAGACCTAATTTATTAACAATTAATAACTGGATGGGAGGATAGGGAAAAGGGAGTGTCACTGCTTAGGGGGCACTGAGTTTCTGTTAATGGTGGTAAAATAATTTGGAAAAGAATAGCGGTGATGGTTACACAACATGATGAACATAATCAATGTTACTGAACAGTACATATATTGTTGACAAATGTTTTGTTATATGTAATTTTACCACAATGAAAAATTAAAAAAAAAAAAAGAATAAGAGAGAAATTAAGACATTCCCAGACAAACAAAAGCTAAAGGAGTTTGTTACCACTAAATCTACCCCACAAGAAATACTAAAGAGATTCCCTCAGGTTGAAATGAAAGGATGCTAGAAAACAGCCCAAAGCTACAAGTAGAAAAAAAGACTTATAGTAAAGGTAATTTCATGGGCAAATGGAAGAGCCAGATTTATATCTTGGTCTCCAATTTGAGTAGTTATATTCTACATAATTTAAAACTGCAAACGCATAAAAATTATAAATTATTTTGGGCACAAAATGTATAAAGATGTAATTTGTGATAAAGACATAAAGAGGTAAGGGGATCAATATAGGAATACAACTTTTGTACACTACTGAAGTTAAGTTGGTATCAGTTTAAACTAGGTTATTATAAAGTTAAGATGTTAAAATTCTCGTGGTAACAATAAAGAAAATATATAAACAATATACACAAAGGGAAACAAGAAGGGAATAAAATGGTTTGTTAAAAAAAAAATCAACTAAACATGAATGCAATAATGAAAAAAATGAAGAACAAAAAAAAAGGTGGAAGACATATAAAAAACAACCAGCAAGATGGCAGAAGTAAATCCTTCTTCATTAGTAATTACTTTAAATGTAAATACATCAAACTCTCCAATCAAAAGGCAGAGACTGAAATACCTATGCTCATCTAAAGACTTCACCAAAAGAGTAAAAAGACCACCTACAGACTGGGAAAGAATTTTCAGCTATGACATCTCCGACCAGCGCCTGATCTCTAAAATCTATATGATTCTGTCAAAACTCAACCACAAAAAGACAAACAACCCAATCAAGAAGTGGGCAAAGGATATGAACACACACTTCACTAAAGAAGATATTCAGGCAGCTAACAGATACATGAGAAAATGCTCTCGATCATTAGCCATTAGAGAAATGCAAATTAAAACTACCATGAGATTCCATCTCACTCCAACAAGGCTGGCATTAATCCAAAAAACACAAAATAATAAATGTTGGAGAGGCTGCGGAGAGATTGGAACTCTCATACACTGCTGGTGGGAATGTAAAATGGTACAACCACTTTGGAAATCTATCTGGCGTTGTCTTAAACAGAAATAGAACTACCATACAACCCAGAAATCCCACTCCTCGGAACATACCCTAGAGAAATAAGAGCCTTCACAGAAACAGATACATGCACACCCATGTTTATTGCAGCTCTGTTTACAATAGCAAAAAGCTGGAAGCAACCAAGGTGTCCATCAATGGATGAATGGTTAAATAAATTGTGGTATATTCACACAATGGAATACTACGCATCGATAAAGAACAGTGACGAATCTGTGAAACATTTCATAACATGGAGGAACCTGGAAGGCATTATGCTGAGCGAAATGAGTCAGAGGCAAAAGGACAAATATTGTATAAGACCACTATTATAAGATCTTGAGAAATAGTATAAACTGAGAAGAACACATACTTTTGTGGTTACGGGGGGGAGGGAGGGAGGGTGGGAGAGGGTTTTTTACTGATTAGTTAGTAGATAAGAACTGCTTTAGGTGAAGGGAAGGACAATACTCAATACATGGAAGGTCAGCTCAACTGGACTGGACCAAAAGCAAAGATGTTTCTGGGATAAACTGAATGCTTCAAAGGTCAGCGGAGCAAGGGCGGGGGTTTGGGGACCATGGTTTAAGGGGACTTCTAAGTCAATTGGCAAAATAATTCTATTATGAAAACATTCTGCATCCCACTTTGAAATGTGGCATCTGGGGTCTTAAATGCTAACAAGCGGCCATCTAAGATGCATCAATTGGTCTCAACCCACCTGGAGCAAAGGAGAATGAAGAACACCAAGGTCACACGATAACTAAGAGCCCAAGAGACAGAAAGGGCCACATGAACCAGAGACCTACATCATCCTGAGACCAGAAGAACTAGTTGGTGCCCGGCCACAATCGATGACTGCCCTGACAGGGAGCACAACAGAGAACCCCTGAGGGAGCAGGAGATCAGTGGGATGCAGACCCCAAATTCTCATAAAAAGACCAGACTTAATGGTCTGACTGAGACTAGAGGAATCCCGGCGGTCATGGTCCCCAAATCTTCTGTTGGCACAGGACAGGAACCATTCCTGAAGACAACTCATCAGACATGAAAGGGACTGGACAGTGGGTAGGAGAGAGACGCTGATGAAGAGTGAGCTAATTATATCAGGTGGACACTTGAGACTGTGTTTGTGTCTCCTGTCTGGAGGGGGGATGGGAGGATAGAGAGAGTTGGAAGCTGGCAAAATTGTCACGAAAGGAGAGACTGGAAGGGCTGACTCATTAGGGGGAGAGCAAGTGGGAGTACGGAGTAAGGTATATATAAACTTATGTGTGACAGTCTGACTTGATTTGTAAACGTTCACTTGAAGCTCAATAAAAGTTAATAAAAAAAAAAGGCAGAGACTGGCAGAATAGATTTAAAAAAAAAAAGATCTATCTATATGCTGTTATAAGAGACACATCTTAGACCCAAAGACACAAACAGGTTGAAAGTGAAAGGATGGAAAAAATATTCCATGCAGATGCTAATCAAAAGAGATCTGGGGTGACAATATTAATATCAGATGAAATAGATTTTAACTCAAAATCTGTTATAAAGGACAAAGAAGGGCATTATACAATGATAAAAAGGTTAATTCATGAAGAATATATAACAATTATAAATATATACAGAAACCATGGTGGCGTAGTGGTTAAGAGCTACAGCTGCTAACCAAAAGGTTGGCAGTTCAAACCTACCAGGCACTCTTGGAAACCTTATGGGGCAGCTCTACTCTGTCCTATAGGGTTGCTATGAGTTGGAATTGACTCAACAGCAATGGGTTTTGGTTTCGGTATCATCAGAGTCCCAAAATACAAGAAGCAAACACTGACATAATTCAAGGGAGACATAGATGTTCTACAGCGATAGTGAGAGACCTCAATATACTACTTTTAATAAAAAAAAATGGATAGAAAATCTACAAATAAGATCAATAAAGAAACAGAGGTAGTGAACACCACTATAAACCAACCAGGTCTAACATATATAGAACACTCCAACAACAGTACAACACACATTCTTCTCCAATACGTGTGAATCATTTTCCAGGATAGACCATATGCTAGGTTACAAAACAAGTCTCAAAAATTTAAAAACACTGAAATCATACAAAGTATCTTTTCTGACTATAGTGGTATTAAACTAGAAATTAACAACAAAGGAAAACTGAAAAATACATGAATATGTGGAAATTAAACAACCAATGGGTCAAGGAAGAAATTAAGAGATTAAAAAAAATTAAAAGTCAAATGAAAATGAAAGCACAGCATACCAAAACTTATGGAATGCAGTGAAGGAAGTGCTCAGAATGAAATTTACAGTGGTAAATGCCTTAATTAACAAAGAAGAAAGATGTCAAGTCAATAACCTACCTTTATAACTTGAGAAACTAAAAAAGCAAGAATAAACCAAGCCAAAAGCTATTAGCAGGAAAGACACAACAAAGATCAGAGCAGAGATAAATAGAGAATATAAAAACAATAGAAAGAACCGACAAAACTGGAAGGTGGTTCATTGAAAATATCAATAAAACTGACACACCTTTAGCTGGACTGACAATTAAAAAAAACAAATAAGATGCAAATCACTAAAATTAGAAATGAAAGTATTACTATCAACCCTTCAAGTTAAAAGCATTATAAGAGAATACTATGAAAAAAAAAAGTATGCCAACAAATTAGATAATGTAGGTGAAATGAACACATTACTAAAAACACAAAAATTTCCTATAATGACTCAAGAAGAAATAAAAAATCTCAGCAGATCCATACAAGTGAAGTTTGAATCAGGAATCAAAAACTTTACAAAAAAAGTCCTGAAGCTGATAATTCCACTGGGAAATTCTACTAAGCAATTAAAGAAGTGCCATCAATCCTTCTTAAACTCTTCCAAGAAATAAAAGAGGGAACACTTCTAACTGAGAAACTGTACCTAATATGAGGTCAATATTACCCTGATATCAAAGCCAGTTAAAGACATCACAAGTAAACTACAGAAAAATAACCCTTATGAATATGGATACAAAAATCCTCAACAAAATACTGGCAAGCTGGATAAAACATCATATCGAAATTAAGTAGGATCAAGGACCTAAATGTGAGACCTAAAACCATAAAACTCTTAGAAGAAAACATACAGGTAAAGCTTCTGGATCTAGCTTTTGAAAATTAATAATTAGATATGACACTAACTGCATAAGCAACAAAAGAAAAAACATAAATTGGACTTCAACAAAATTTTTAAAACTTTGGTGCAGCAAAGGTCTTCCTCAAGAAAGTAAAGCGATGAACTACAGAATTGGAAGAAATATTTGAGAGCCATGTATCTGAAAAGGATTTAATATTCAGAATATGTGAAGAATTCCTACAACTCAATAACAAAAAGACAAACAACCCAATTTAAGAAAATGGGTAAAGATCTGAATAGATATTTCACCAAAGAAAATATACGAACGGCCAGTAGGCACATGAAAAGATGTTCAACTATCAATAATCATTAGGGAAATGCAAATCAAAATCACAATAGGATACCACCTCACACTATTATTAGAAAAACAAAAAATAACAAATTGTTGACAGGGTGTGCAGAAATTGGAACCTTCACTCATTGTTAGTAGAAATGTAAAATGGTGTAGCTGCTGTGGAAAGGTTTGCCAGTTCCTCAAAAAGTTAAACATAGAATTACTATATGACCCTGCAATTCCATTCCTAGGCAATTCCATTCCTAGGTATGTACCCCAAAGACTTGAAAGCAGGACTTAAAAACACATTTGTACACCAATGTTCATTACAGCATTATTTACAATAGCAAAGGTGGAGACAATGCAAATGAACACTAATACTTGCTCTTGAACATTCAGTAGCTAAAGCAAAGTGAAGAAATGATGAAGTAAAAGAGCTGAACAGAAGATTTCAAAGGGTAGTTCAAGAAGATGAAGTAAAGTATTGTAATGAAATGTACAAAGACTTGGTGTTAGAAAACCAAAGGAGAAGAACAGGCTCGGCATTTCTCAAGCTCAAGAACTGAAGAAAAAATTCAAGCCCCGAGTTCCAATCCTGAAGGATTCTATGGGGAAAATACTGAATGATGAAGGAAGCATCAAAAGAAGATGGAATAAATACACATAGTCACTATACCAAAAAGAATTGATCAACATTTAATCATTTCAGGAGGTACTATAAGATCAGGAACCAGTGCTACTGAAGGAAGAAGTTCAAGCTGCACTTAAGGCTTTGGCGAAAAACAAAGCTCCAGGAACTGACGGAATACCAGTTGAGATGTTTCAACAAATGGATGCACCACTGGAAGTGCTCACTTGTCCATGCCAAGAAATTTGAAAGAGAGCTACCTGGCCAACCAACTGGAAGAAATTCATATTTATGCCTATTCCCAAGAAAGGTGATCCAACCAAATGTGGAAATTATCAAACAATACCATTAATATCACACACAAGTAAAACTTTGCTGAAGATCATTCAAAAGTGGCTGCTGTGGTATATTAACAGGCAACTGCCAGAAACTCAAGCCGGATTCAGAAGAGGACGTGGAACAAGGAATATCACTGCAGATGTCAGACGGATCTTGGCTGAAAATAAAGAATATTGGAAAGATGTTTACCTGTATTTTATTCACTACGCTAAGGCATTCGACTGTGTGTATCATAACAACTTATGAATAACATTACAAAGAATGTTAATTCCAGAACACTGAACTGTGCTCATGAGGAATCTGTATATAGATCAAGAGGCAGTTGTTTGAACAGAACAAGAGCATGCTGGGCAGTTTAAAGTCAGGAAAGGTGTGCATGAGGGTTGTATCCTTTCACTATACTTAGTCTATCTGTATGCTGAGCAAATAATCAGAGAACCTGGACTATATGAAGAAGAAAAGGGCATCAGGATTGGAAGAAGACTCATTAACAACCTGTAATATGCAGGACCCGGCAGTCTACTTCTGAAAAGCATTAGCCAGTGAAAACCTTATGAATAGCAGCAGAACACTGTCTGATATAGTGCTGGAAGATGAGCCCTCCAGGTTGGAAGGAACTCCAGAGATAACTGGGGAAGAGCTGCCTCCTCAAAGTAGAGTCGACCTTAATGATGTGGATGGAATAAAGCTTTCGGGACCTTCCTTTGCTGATGTGGCACGACTCAAAATGAGAAGAAACGGCTGCAAACATCCATTAATAACTGGAATCTGGAATGTACGAAGTATGAATCTAGGAAAATTGGAAATCATCAAAAATGAAATGGAACGCATAAACATCCATATCCTAGGCATTAGTGAGCTGAAATGGACTGGTACTGGCCATTTTGAATCAGGCAATCATATAGTCTACTATGCTGGGAATGACAACTTGAAGAGGAATGGTGTTGCATTCATTGTCAAAAAGAACATTTCAAGACCTATCCTGAAGTACAACACTGTCAGTGATAGGATAATATCCATATGCTTACAAGGAAGACCAGTTAATACGACTATTATTCAAATTTACACACCAACCACCAGGGCCAAAGATGAAGAAATTGAAGATTTTTATCAGCTGCTGCAGTCTGAAATTGATCCAACATGCAATCAAGATACATTGATAATTACTGGCGATTGGAATGTGAAAGTTGGAAACAAAGAAGAAGGATCAGTTGGAAAATATGGCCTTGGTGATAGAAACAATGCCAGAGATCGAATGAAAGAATTTTGCAAGACCAACGACTTCTTCATTGCAAATACCTTTTTTCACCAACATAAATGGTGACTATACACATGGACCTCACCAGATGGAACACACAGAAATCAAATTGACTATATCTCTGGAAAGAGACGGTGGAAACTCAATATCATCAGTCAGAACAAGTCCAGGGCCCGACTGTGGAACAGACCATCAATTGCTCATATGCAAGTTCAAGCTGAAACTGAAGAAAATCAGAGCAAGTCCACGAGAGCCAAAATATGACCTTGAGTATATCCCACCTGAATTTAAAGACCGTCTCAAGAATAGATTTGAGGCATTGAACACTAGTGACTGAAGACCAGATGAGTTGTGGAATGACATCAAGGACACCATCCATGAAGAAAGCAAGAGGTCACTGAAAAGACAGGAAAGAAAGAAAAGACCAAGATAGATATAAGAGGAGACTCTGAAACTTGCTCTTGAGCATCAAGCAGCTAAAGCAAAAGGAAGAATTCATGAAGTAAAAGAACTGAAGATTTCAAAGGGCCTCTTGAGAAGACAAAGTAAAGTATTATAATGACACGTGCAAAGAGCTAGAGATGGAACACCAAAAGGGAAGAACACGCTCGGCATTTCTCAAGCTGAAAGAACTGAAGAAAAAATTCAAGCCTCGAGTTGCAATAGTGAAGTATTCCATGGGGAAAATATTAAATGATGCAGGAAGCATCAAAAGAAGATGGAAGGAATACACAGAGTCATTATACCAAAAAGAATTAGTCGATATTCAACCATTTCAAGAGATGGCATATGATCAGGAACCAATGGTACTGAAGGAAGAAGTCCAAGCTGCTCTGAAGCCATTGGCGAAAAACAAGGCTCCAGGAATTGGTGGAATACCAATTGAGATATTTCAACAAACAGATGCAGCGCTGGAGGTGCTCACTCGTCTATGCCAAGAAATATGGAAGACAGCTTCCTGGCCAACTGATTGGAAGAGATCCATATTTATGCCTATTTCCAAGAAAGGTGATCCAACCGAATGTGGAAATTATAGAACAATATCATTAATATCACACACAAGCAAAATTTTGCTGAAGATCATTCAAAAACGGCTGCAGTAGTATATCAACAGGAAACTGCCAGAAATTCAAGCCGGTTTCAGAAGAGGACGTGGAACCAGGGATATCATTGCTGGTGTCAGATGGATCCTGGCTGAAAGCAGAGAATACCAGAAGGGTGTTTGCCTGTGTTTTATTGATTATGCAAACGCATTTGACTGTGTGGATCATAACAAACTGTGAATAACACTGCAAAGAATGGGAATTCCAGAACACTTAATTGTGCTCATGAGGAACCTTTACATACATCAAGAGGCAGTTGTTCAGGTGGAACAAGGGGATACAGATTGGTTTAAAGTCAGGAAAGGTGTGCGTCAGGGTTGTATTCTTTCACCATACCTATTTAATCTGTATGTTGAACAGATAATACGAGAAGCTGGACTATATGAAGAAGAATGGGGCATCAGGATTGGAGGAAGACTCATTAACAACCTGTGTTATGTAGATGACACAACCTTGCTTGCTGAAAGTGAAGAGGACTTGAAGCACTTACTAATGAAAATTAAAGACCACAGCCTTCAGTATGGATTACACCTCAACATAAAGAAAACAAAAATCCTTACAACTGGACCAATGAGCAACATCATGATAAATGGAGAAAAGATTGAAGTTGTCAAGGATTTCATTTTACTTGGATCCACAATCAACAGCCATGGAAGCAGCAGTCAAGAAATCAAAAGACGCATTGCATTGGGTAAACCTGCTGCAAAGGGCCTCTTCAAAGTGTTGAAGAGCAAAGATGTCGCCCTGAAGACTAAGGTGCACCTGACCCAAGCCATGGTATTTTCAATCACATCATATGCATGTGAAAGCTGGACAACGAATAAGGAAGACCGAAGAAGAGCTGACGCCTTTGAATTGTGGTGTTGGCGAAGAATACTGAATATACCATGGACTGCCAAAAGAATGAACAAATCTGTCTTAGAAGAAGTACAACCAGAATGCTCCTTAGAAGCAAGAATGGCGAGACTGCGTCTTACATACTTTGGACATGTTGTCAGGAGGGATCAGTCCCTGGAGAAGGACATCATGCTTGGCAAAGTACAGGGTCAGCGGAAAAGAGGAAGACCCTCAATGAGGTGGATTGATACAGTGGCTGCAACAATGAGCTCAAGCATAACAACGATTGTAAGGATGGCGCAGGACCGGGCAGTGTTTCGTTCTGTTGTGTACAGGGTCGCTATGAGTCGGAACTGACTCCACGGCACCTAACAACAACAACAATATGTAGATGATACAACTTTGCTTGCTGAAAGTGAAGAGAACTTGAAGCACTTACTGATAAAGATCAAAGAGGACAGCCTTCCGTATGGACTGCATTTCAACATAAAGAAAACAAAAGTCCTCACAACTGGACCCATAAGCAATATCATGATAAACAGAGAAAATGCTGAAGTTGTCAAGGATTTCATTTTATTTGGATCTGCTATCAACGCCCATGAAAGCACTAGTCAAGAAATCAAATGATGCATTGCACTGGGCAAATCTGCTGCAAAAAGCCTTTTTAAAGTGTTAAAAAGCAAAGATATCACCTGAAGACTAAGGTGGGCCTGACTCAAGCGGTGGTGTTTTCAATCGTCTCATATGCATGCAAAAGCTGGACAATGAACAAGGAAGGCCGAAGAAGAATCAATGTCTTTAAATTATGGTGTTGGTGAAGAATATTAAATATAGCATGAACTGCCAAAAAAACAAACAAATCTGTCTTGGAAGAAGTACGACCAGAATGCTCCTTAGAGCATATTTTGGACATGTTATCAGGAGGGATCAGACCCTGGAGAAGGGCATCACGCTTGGTAAAGTAGAAGGTCAGCAAAAAAGAGGAAGGCCCCCAATGAGATGGGTTGACGCAGTGGCTGCAACAATGGGTTCAAGCATAACAATGATTGTTAAGATGGCGCAGGACCAGGCAGTGTTTCATTCTGTCGTACATGGGGTTGCTGTGAATCAGAACCAACTCGATGGCACCTAACACCACCACCACCACTACCAATAGACAAATGGATAAACAAAATATAGTACATGCATATCATGGAATATTATTCAGCCATAAGAAAAATGAAGTTCTGATACATGCTATGACATAGATGAGCCTTGAGAATGATCGTGTATGAAATAAGTCAGACACAAAAGTGCTGTATGATTCTACTTTTACTTCCAGATATATGAAATATCGAGAGTAGACAAATGCATAGAGACAAAAGTTTGTTAGTGGTTACCAGAGGCAGGGGTGGGTGGCAGGAGTCATTGCTTCAGGGGTTCTAAGTTTCTGTTTGGGGTGATGAAAACATTTGGAAATAGATAGTGGTGATGGTCGCACACCATGGTGAATGTTGTTCGTGTCACTGAATTGTACAGTTCAGAATGGTTAAAATGGCAACTGCTTTGTCAAATATTTTACTACAATTTTTTTTTTTTTTAATTTAAAAATAAACATCAGTGTAGCTCAGCCTCTGAGCAGACTTCGTACTACTCCCTGTAAAGGCTGGAACCTTTAAGAATTCCAGCACGGGCTGAACAACCAGGCCAGAGACTCTTTTTCCCATGTTGCCAATGTCCCAGGTCAGGACCAGTGCACACCGGTACCAAAACAAACCCATTGTCATCCAGTTGACTCCGACTCATAGCGACCGTACAGGACAGAGTAGAACTGCCCCATAGAGTTTCCAAGGAGCACCTGGTGGGTTCAAACCGCCAACCTTTTGGTCAGCAGATGTACCTCTTAACCACTCAGACACCACGGTTTCCATGTACACAAGTAGCTATTACATAGTCATAGATTAACAATAGCAGCTAATATTTATAAAGAGCTTATCGTGTGCCAGGCACTGTTCCAAACTCATTAATTCACAAAAACCCTACACTGTAGGTACTATTACTATCCCATTTTACAGATGAGAAAACTGAAGCAAAGAAAGTGTAAGTAAACTTACCCAAGGCCACACAGCTAGTAAACAGTGTAGCTGATTTAATTCTATTAAGAACTCAGGGGGGTAGAAATAATTTTCCTACTTTTTGACAAGGTCTATGAGCCAGAAAGAGGTCAAGAGACCAACCAGAGTTCATACAATTAGTGAGTGGCAAAGTCAGAATCAAACCAAGCCAGTCAGTGCTCTTTTTCCATGCCTCTCTTCGGGTCAACAATACAGCTTCAGAAGCATTTAAATCCCTTACAAAACTTTTTAGTTTGTAAATTGAAGAAATCAAGGACCATTCACTCAGACAGAAAATAAGGGATACAGAAATAACGTTTCCAGGAAATAAAAATGTTCTCTAGGATTCCTGCTCTCCCCATGTGTGAAAGAGCAATACAGAAGACTAATGTGCTCGACTGTTCAAGCTTCAGTGGCAAGAGCGAACACGTTTGAAGAGCCATACATGCTCAAAATACCAACACCACAGAAAAGCTGCTGAAAAGACGTATCAATGTTCCGGCAAGAACAAAGAAATTCCAACTTACTTCACTGCATTCAGCTAAGGGTGAGATATACTGGCTCTTTATTTCTAATAAATGAAAGCATTTACCTTACCAGACAATGGAGTAGAACTCGCTTACCGAAGACCAATGTCATTTGTAAAAACCCACTCATCCCTGCATGACATTTGCACTGACTTCAAGTGTTTATAATCTTAGAGAGGAGATGCAATGTTCTTGGCAGAACGAGTTTTTAAGCTTAAAGTTAGCATTACGCCAGGGTTTATACAAAGAATTTGCTCTTGGCAGTTCTTTGTGAAGTAGCCAAATTTTGCTGTCAGCACCTCTTCAGTTTACCTACTTCCCCTGTCTCCAGGTGTGTTTTAGGACTTAAATACTTTCTCAGAGATATTGACAATCAGATCCACCCCACAACTATTAACATTGCCTCCCTGCTAAGTCCAATGTGGCTCTTTTTGTATAAAAAATAAAACTCACTTTTCCCCTTAAATAAAGACAATGAGAGGTCATGTTTTCCAAATGGGAGAGATACAAACTGAGAGAATAGAAGAGATTGCTAAATCTCCCCCCAATATCCATTCTCCTTTTCTACATTTTTGCAATATAATTCCACTGCCCAGCTAGCCTTTACAGAGCCCACCCTTCCTTTCAGCTAGCTATGATCATGTGACTAACCTAAGTACTGGCCAATATGATGTCAGCAGGAGTGATATATGCGACTTCTGGGTCACATCCTTAAAAGCAGACCACTTGGCCTTCACTTCCTTGTTCCCCCTCCCATGGGCTGGAACACCAACATGGTACTGGTAAACCAGCTTCAAATATGTGCAGGAGGATTAAAAACCCCAGGAGATGGTGTGGAGCAACAATATAGAAGGAATCTGGGTCTCTCGATGTCCTCATAGAACAAAATTGCCTACAATTCCTAGACTGTCTACCATTGTATCACTGCAAGAAAAAAATAAACTTTAATCCTGATTAAGTCTGTTGTTTTGATTTTGTGAAGTGTCCAAACCAATATTTTAACCATTTTGTGTGAAAAGAGTGCAGCCAGAAGACCTTCCCACAAGTGAGATGCACGTGTGTGCATGTGTGCTTGCACAGACACACATACACATCTCCTCTGAGACTCAATTTCATCATCTATCAAAGGGGATAACACCTCTCTTTCAATGTTATTGTGAAGATTAAATTAAATAATGTATGTAAATCATTAGGTAGACATCATAAGTTTATAAGCAATGATAGCTTTAAAACAAAATTAGACAATCATCTCACTATAAACATCAAATGCTTTCCCTACCACCTATCCAAGTAGTCACCAAGTACAAAACATCTTTGTCATCCATCTTTTGCTTTTAATTCCCACTGCTACTGCTTTAAGTCTAGCCAGAGGTCACCAACAGACTATCCAAAGACTACTCACAGGCTAAACCCGGGTAGCAGACATATTTGTTTGTATTTTACTTAATTACCAATATAAAAATCAAAAGTCTCCAAATATCATTTCCACTTTGAGAACCACAATTACTTAGAGAAATGGATAATTCCAAGTTTGGGGCAGGAAATAAAAATATGAGCTGGGACATCTTGTCATAAACCCAGACCCAGTGCATACAATGTAGTAAAAAAGCTATTAAAGACTACTAGGGCTGTGTCAAATGACTCAGGAGCAAACCTTAAAGAGGCTCAGAATGTTCAAAGATGAGGCGATTTAAGAATTAATAATAATGATGGCAATAAATTAAAAAACATCAAATGTGCCAAGATCTGTGTGTTCATAATCATAATGAAAACAACTAGTTGATCACCATGGAGGATGTTAAAATCAACTCCTTATTTCGAAAACCGACAAGTAAAAGAATCAAATATTTCTCCTGCCTTTCCTAAACAAAGTATATCACTAGGTAACCAAATAATGGGTGAGGGGAAGTTTCTCTTATTAGAGACAGTGTAACTAATAAAGAAGGTATGATTTACACACACACACATACGTATACCTACTCCTCACTTATTGACTATCTCATTATCAGACCATTTCACATCTAGGACAGTAGTAAAAAATCTACTACCCAACTATTTTGTGCTTTAACGATGTACATCTGGCAGTAACGAATGCTGAAGTATAAGGTGAGAACAACACTGGCTGTGATGGTTAAGGTTATGTGTTAACTGGCTGGGGCAGGATTTTAAGTGGTTTGACAGTTATGTAATGATGTATTTGGCAGTTACATATGATATAATTTGCAGTTATATAAAGATATAATCTGGCAGTTACATAGTGATGTAGTCATCTTCCATTTTGTAATCTGATGTGACCATCCTCCACTTTCGCATAATGACCTGGTCTTTGGAACATACCCATGTTGATAAGAAAGTGTACGTGTGTGTGTATGTATATATACACACATACACACACAATAGAAGACCACTATTATGAAACCTCTAATAAACTAGCTGAATCAGATATTGAACATCAATGGCTGCTAATATCACAGAAGAGGAAAAACAATAAAATATTATATGTTTCCTGGCATGAGGAAGAACACAATACCACTTATGAAGGAGGCATTCCAAAAACATTGAACTAGAATCTGATCAAGCCTCTATATTCAACTACAAATTAACAGAAAATACAAAAGATAAAGGAAAACGTTAAATGATACTCTGGGAATATAATCAACAAAATCCAAACTCTGGGGAGCTTTACAGGACAAACAACCCAGTTTCTTTAACAAATAAATTACAAGCAAAAAAAAAAAAATTTGAGAGTAAAGTACGCGAAGGTCAATGTTACCTGTCAACTTGGCTAGGCTATAATTCTCAGTGATTTGGCATGTGCTCAATACAATCATCTTCCATTTTTCGATCTGATGTGAGTAGCCAAGTTGTTGAAATAGGAGTTTCCTTGGGGGTGTCACCTGCCTCCAGTATATAAATGGATGTTCTGGAAAACATCTCCCTTTCCCCTCCCCTCCTTTACTCTACCATTGACTCTTTTCTTCACCTGACCTCTGGTTCTTAGGATGTAAAGCTGCAGGTATCTCCAGCGACCCCCTTGACCTGCAGATCTTGGATTCATCAGCCCCTACAACCCTGTGAACCAGCAAACATTTCCAGCCTGTTGCCAAACCCACAGATTTGGGACTTACCAGCCCCCAAAACTGAGTGAGCCATTTCCTTGAAGTAAGTTTCTGTATATATTTATATATATGTTTCACTGGTTTTGGTCCTCTGGAGAACTCAGTCTAAGATAAGTACCTAAAGATTAAAAGAAATTTAAAGCAATATCAATTGAAATAATTAGACTTTATATGGGCCTTGTTCCAAAAAAACCTGACATTTATGAGAATTGAAGATTGAATTTTGATTGGATATTGGGATATTAGATGCTATTTAAGAATTACTGTTATATTTTTAGATGTGAAATGGTATTGTCATTATATTTTTTAGTCCTTAGAGATATATTTTCAAGTATTTGTGGATAAAACATTGTCAAGTCTTGATTTACTTCAGAATTATATGGGGTGGGTGGAAGTAAATGGGAACATAAATGGGGCCATACTTGGTTGTTTGGGCTGGGCGGTTATTACATGGAAGTTCATTACACTATTCTCTTTTCTGTATGTTTAATTCCCAATTTTTTTTTTTTAATCAAAGGATTTCACACATTTAAAAAATCTAGGTATCTTGAAAAAGTGAAAAGATTTGATAGCACTGGTTACTTAGTAGCCGCCATCTGCTCAGTTTGTCACAATTCCTACCAAGCCTATTCCACTCATTTCTGTTACCTCCTGGCCCTTGCTGACATTAAAGTTTTCAGCTCCTGGTGCAGGCCTTCATTTTCTCTTAACCCAGATTCTATAACAACCTTCTTCTTGGTCTCCCTGCCCCCCTTCTTGGTTCTTCCAATCCCTCTCTACATAAATTTCTAAAATGCAAATATGATTATGTTTCTCCCTGCTTAAAACCTTTTGGGGGCTCCTGATCAAAAACAGGATGAAATGGTAGCTCATAGGTTGAATTTTCAAGGCCCTGAAAAATACGGCCAGGCCTTCCTTCCAGCCATATTTAGCACTTACCCTCACAAACTGTGTTCTAATCAAGCAGAACTATTTCACTTGTCCTAGTATTTCAGGTTTTTCTCTGTATCTAGAAGGTCCTTCTCTCCCTGTGTTCCCCATGTGGACACATATTCTTCAACAGGAACACTACCTCTTCTTTCAAATTTTAACTCTTGTGTCACCTTTGTGAAGAAGCTGTTCCCAGTTTTTCAAAGCAGAGTCAGAGGCTCCCTCTGTGCTCTCACAGAGCACTGTGGTTTATTTTCCACGGCTCTCATCTCATTTAAAGTCATTGTTTTCAAATCTGCCTCTGCTGCTAATCTCTGAGACCTTGGAGGTCCTGACTGAACCCTATATAATTGTGGTCTCTAGGCACATAGGAGGCACTCAATGTCCTGACGTGTGAAAGGTCTGTGATTTTATCCTACTTGCAAACTAAAAAGTTTCATGGGTGCTGGCAGAAAACGCAAGCTTCCTGGGTCAGAGAAAAATAACTTTATTACCCACAGTAATAGCAGCAGCCAGAGTGTTTGTACCAATTCTTCAAGTTTCAATTCCTGTAAGGCAACATAAAGAAGGCCAAGTGACATCTGTGCATGCAGTGGGTTCCTTACAGGAGTGGAACGCTAAGCTTAGGGAATCTGTCTTTTATAACGAGTATTGAGCATGCCTGCCCTATCCTGGGAGGGAGATACTCTCTGTCTTCCAAAGCTGATCGCTATACAAACATTGAAAAGATCAGCCTCAAACAAAGGCAATCAGTTTCTCTGCATACAGATATGCACAAATGCAAGAGAACCATGGAGAATTGTCTCCCGACACTCAACAGCATTGGGATTTAAAGCACAGACTTTAGCATTACAGAGACTTACAGTCAAGCTCTGCCTCTGCTATTTATTAGCTATTAAAAAACCAATTTAGAAGGGGAAATTAATTTAGCCTCTTTAAGCCTTTTTTTTTTTTTTTAGGCTTCTTCACCTAAAAAATGATAACACTAATAGAACCTATCTCATAAGGTTGTTGTAAAGATTGAGATAATGCACGTAAAATACTTAGCTCATTGCCTAGCCTATGGTTCATGTACAATAAAGTTCTTATTTTTATTATTTTCATCATTAGAAAATGTGTGCTGAATGAATGATTAAATGAATGACTAGAAGTAATCTGATAAAAATATTAGGTGTGAGCTATTCTTACCTGATAGTGTTGTCCATGACATTTATGTGATATTTAT
Organism: Loxodonta africana; assembly: GCF_030014295.1. Classification (NCBI taxonomy): domain Eukaryota; kingdom Metazoa; phylum Chordata; class Mammalia; order Proboscidea; family Elephantidae; genus Loxodonta; species Loxodonta africana. The sequence continues at coordinate 57,607,184 of NC_087357.1, read as the reverse complement.
CGGGCCCTGGGACTGGTGCTCGAGGTACAAAAATTAATAAGATGTAATTTCCACTCTCACAGTTTTGCCTTTTTACAAGGAGATCATCAATCATCGATGTCTTAACCCTAAGAAAAACCTACTATTGAGGATTTCAAAGTCCACAAACAATCTGCTGGGAAGAACTTTTAGGAAGGAGGGTCACCAAATACTTGTTCTTTCAAAGAGGACTTGACTGAGGGTGGATAATGCTCATTGTCATTACAGTTTACTCTGCATCACTGGGTCATTTCAGAATTACTAACAATCTTACAGAGGCGGGAAATTCTTGCCCTGGCTCTCTTCTACTCTCTCTGCTTCCACTTGTTCTTTTTCATACATAAGGTTTACCTTACGCCCATACACCTCCTGAGAACCAAAGTCCTACAGTAAATTCATGTCTGCCTTGGACTAAGATGAGAATAAACAAACAAGCTTGCCAGAATGTTTAGAGAACAAATACTTCCTCATTAGAGAAGAGACAAACGAGCTACTTCAAAGTCAATATACAAATGACTAATGCAGTACAAACAGTTCCTACCTTATAAACACCAGACATACAAATGACCTAGACACGCACAACTGCCCCACCCCAGCAGGCTGCTGTTGCCATGGGAACCACTTGGGGGAAAAGGGGCTTAGAGGATCAGAGAGTTCAAAATGACAGGGAAGAAACTGAGAAAAGAAAGAATAATGTGTCTTCTCCAGCATATCCCAAGTTTGTTCACTGAACTGTTTCACTACATGAAATTCTGTCATTATAAAAGGCCAAGCTCCTCTTTTTTTTTTTTTTTTAAAAGCAACAACTTCTAGTTGGAGATTTTACAATAATATTCTATTACTTTTGGGCTAACTTTTAACTAATGGCAAAGATGATTCCTAATTATCTGTATTTTTTTCAGGGACAGATAAGTTGCCCTGATGTCATCAACCAAGATGAGCAGTCAGCATCCTAAGCACAACAAGAGGCATTCATTTGTTAAGCACAACTCCCAGTCACCAAGTAGGCTAAACCTCAGCCACCATTTGCACATGTAATACGATAGGAGAGCAACCCCCTAGGGTTGCATGACACAGCAGCCCTGAGCCTTCGGCAATCGCTTGGGTGTCAGCAGCCTTAGGAGGCTTGCCATGGAAACCCAGTGCAGAAAAGGGAAAAGGATGGCTCTGGGATTGCAGAAGAGACAAAACAACTGCTCTTGAGAGTTTATCTAAACTGGTCAGATAGGCTCCTAAAGCTACTTATAAGGGAACTGAGAGAACTAGGAGTCCCAGAAAGAAAATCAGCCCAAGTCAAATATATTTCTCTGTAATATATTCTCATGGCCTGTTTTTGCTATTGTGTTGGTATGGGCTATAAAACAGATTTTAATATTTTTTAATTTTAAGTCAGGATATATTTGTACATAAGATGATTTCTTAAAGAATAAATATGTCCAAAGAATCTTTTAAGCAGTTAATTATCATTTCTGAAATTTGACTGAATTCAATGTTTAAAACTGTTTTAAATTAGAAATTATCATTTAAAAAAACTGAAACAATGTAGCCTTACGAAGTAGAGGCATTCCCCATTTCCACTCCAGCCAAATTCACTTTCTAGAAGGGAGTTATATGTGTATCTTCAGGTGTTATCCATACAGATCTGTGTCATACCCTCCCACTACACAAAAGACAGGCACACACCTATAACTCACGCACACAAAAGAGATCATACTATACCTACTATTCTGTTATTTTCTATTTTCCATTTAATTTTTATTGGAACTCCTTCCACATTAATATAGAGTGCTCACTTTGTTCTTTTTAAAGGGCGTCTAGTTTGGGTTAATAGTTTATTGCACAGATTCATCATATTTAACCAGTCTTCTGTTAATGAACATTTAGAGTGCCTTTAATTTTTCAATCTTCACAACAGTGCAACAAGGAGCATGCTTGGCATGCGTTGGTACATTTGTTCAAAGCATTTCTGCCAGGTAAATTCTTACAAGTGGAATTGTTACATCAAAGAGTACGTCCACTGAAGTGTTTATCATTATTACCAAATTGAACTCCAATAAGGTTATATTTTCCAAAAATTATTTTTAAACACGTGAGTGCACAGGAATAGCACAAACCCCAATCAATAGAGTAGACAGAACCGAAAGTAAGATTCTCAAACAGGGATTGCCCATCCCACTGAATCCTGCTACTTGAAAGCCTTTTCCCAGGTTTCCCAAGGAAAAGACAACAATATTGAAAGAACCCAGAGGTTGTAATAGGTGATTCCCAAGTTCTTGCCTAGACCCACTCTACTCTGGCTGTATGTATTCCAACACCATGTATTCTGCCTGTTTCCTTCTCTTATTTGGCTTCTTTTTGCTCTAGCTTTCTCCAGCCTACCTACTGTAATGGGCATCCCTTACTCCTTTTGCTGGTAACAACAAACTGCCCAACCCCCCCATTTCAGGTGGTTCTGCTGAGTCTGACAATCTTAAAATTTCATTCCCATGGGTTCGTGATGTAAACCTGTCCCATCGTGGCACTTCGTCCCCCTGGTCAAAGTGGCAAGCCCAAGTAAAGACATATATGTTTTAAAAAACTGGCCAGAGTTCTCTGAAATTTTACAATGGGACGCTGAAAAAGAACTAAACCTGGGGCTGTCTGTAGCAAAGCCTATCCTGGGGATGAAGGCCAACTGAAGTAGGAGAGAGGACCGACACACAAAAAGAAGCAGATCTGAAAGATAAATGAAGAGACAGAGAGAGAGAGAGAACCCTGAAGCCATTTGAGTTCCTAGAGGCTGTGCACTTCCTAGTTACGTAAGTCAATACAGTCTCTTAAGCTACTTTGTCACTTGCAAACAAGAGTCCCAGCTAACACAGGTTCAGGCTCAGACTCACTGGTTTTCTCCTCCCTGGCAGCTCAGCATTCCTCCACCTGTTTACCCAGAGTTTTGACCTCTCTAACACAGCCCCAGGACCCTGTCTGCCAAGGGCAGCCCCATGATGAATACTGACCAGTGTTCCTTGGATCAGTTTCCCTCCCTGGAGTTGGCCTATGGGAGGAATGTTATACTTCCGGATGCAGTACCCCTTATTAGTTGTGGGATCTGGGATCTCATTTTCCTCATAGTGTGCTGGACATGCCTTACAAAGTACTAAATCCAATTCCAGATATTTCTGAAGAGATTTTAAAAATGGTGGAGATGCTCTGTGGGGGGTCACAAAAGCTGAGTCACAAATCTCTGCATGGGTAGACTAGGCGAAGTTGAACAATGGACTATTTTGTATAACCAAGAGGTATGTGTTTGTTTCATTTCTGATTTTTAGTCACAATTTTTGTCCATTTTATGATTTCAACGTAGTTTGTGTAGTCATTTCTAAGAAATCACATGACCTTCTAGATGTGTTTTTAGATTTTTTTCTACTTTATTACAATAAAAAAAATTTTTTTTAAAAAGACTATCTTTAATTCTAGTATCCTAAAACAAGTATTTCCTTCCACTGTGCATCTAAATGTGTTCATATTTTTCCACAGGTAGCCCACCACAAAAAAAATGCCCATTACCATCAAATTGATTCCAAATCATAGTGACCCTGTAGGACAGAGCAGAACTGTCCCATAGGATTTTCAGGAGTGACTGGTGGATTTGAACTGCCGACCTTTTGGTTAGCACCATAGCTCTTAACCACTGCGCCACCAAGGCCCCAAACGCATTCATATTTTTCCGCAGGTAGAATCACAGTAATAATAATTTTGTATTTTTGCTTTTTCACTTATATTAAAAAAAAAAAAAAAAAAAAAGCTTTCCCTTCTCCCTGGTCTTCATGAATATAATTTAATAGCTACATAATATTCTGAACAATGGATACAATATTTACATGACATACATAATTTATGTCCCCCAGCTGCTGGGCATTTCAATTTTTTTACCAAATGTTTTGATAAGTACTGCAATGAATTTCATGTTTATGGAATTCTTTTCTTCTTTTGATTATAAGGCTACATTCCCATACGTGGGATTGTCTTATCAGGGAAAAAAAAAAAAACAATCTATGAACAGTTCTTGCTATGTATTATGTAAAATTGCTTCTCCAAAGAGTTTTCCTGAGTCAGAGCACCAGGAGCCAAGTGTGTGTGGATGTTTCACTTCTAACGCAGCAAATCCTGTGTTTGGTATCATTTTTTTCCCCCCAATGTAATAGGCGTAACATGGAAATTCTCAGTGGGCACCATTTAAGTTAGAATCTGATTTTCAAAAATAAAATAATCAAGCCCTAAGAAAAGAGACCAACGTAAAAGCTTGCAATATTAATTGTTAGATCCTTTGAAAACGAACATTATTAATATACACTATAATTCCTTTTAAGCTTTTCGACACTGTGACTTTTAGGGGAGAATGCGATCTTGCACTCACCTGCTAGCCTATTGTAAGTATTCTAGTTTCATAGAACATTAAAACAAGAAAGCAAATTTGTCATTTTATACTCCTTCAAAAAAGGGGGGGGTGAAAACTTAGGAACTTTAGGGGTCAGTGAATTTATGTTAATGGAGGAGGAACAACTCAAAACGAGGGTGAGAATGGTTGCACAACTTAAAGAATGTAATCAATGTCACTGAATTGTACTGTAGAAACTGTTGAATTAATGTGTTTTGGCTATTTATATTCTCAACAACAGAATAAATTAAATTTTTTTAAAAGGGGGGACACTTTACAGAAACAAAAAACTAAGTAACAGAGGATAAAAATTAGAGAGGGCAAAACCCAGGGATTAGCTTTGAGTGGCTTTACAGAGTCACAGAGAAAGGGATTAAAATCTATGAACCAATACCCAAAAACGTCTCATCAGTTTCTCTGACCCTCAAGACATCTGCTTTCCCTGTTCCAGGGTTTAAACCTTCACGAGAAGTATCCAATCTCTGAAGGTCCAGGGTGCTATATTTAAAAAAAAAAAAAAAGTGCTAAAAGCCGAGGCGGGCTATGTGGCCCTTGATGTGGGCTCCAGAACAATCTTTATTTTAACTTCAGAATTCTGCCAAGAGTGAGGAGCCACTCTGGGCCAGACATAGGACAATGAAGATTGAAATAACAGATACATTTAAACAGTTGTGGTCAGACTACAGGGACTAAAAAAAAAAAAAAAAAACAGGGACTAGCAGTCCCAAAATAGATTGGATGCAGACTTGATAGACTGTTTTCAACTCCCTGCTTGTTTATCAGAGAAACGTATATTGTCTTCACAGAAGTACTGGAATGTGCCACACATCTAGCAGTATGGTGATCACACTCAGACGCCATAACCTAAACTTCTGGACTAAAAACAAAGCTATTTACCCATAAATTTTTGTTGTTAAAAAATATATAGCAATGAAAAAGCAATTAAAGAAAAAACTGACTCATCTAAATCATTCTAGAACTTAGGTTATTGAAGATAATGAATGTGAAGTATCTAGTGTATTTATTCCTGCATTCATTCAACATCTGAGCATCTGTTAGGTACTGGAAACACTGTGGTAATGAAAAAGGAAAAAAAAAAAGACAAGAATCCTTGTCCTCTGGGAACACACACCTTCAAGAGTGGAACAAGACAGTAGCAGGGAGGGGCTGAAAAGTAAATATAAAAATACTTCCAAATTAGTGTACATTAGCCCCTAGAAAGAATCACACAAGGACCTAAGATGGAAAGTGACAAAGTTGAGAAGCTGAGGAGAGCCTAAACAATATGGCTCTTTGTACTTTATTGCATTTATCATTTTTAAAGGGGGTGTGCCCATCCTTCTTTCTAGCCTTTCTCTTCCCTCCCCTCTTTCTTCCTCTGGCCTCTACTAGTCTGGAGCTGATGCAAAGTCCCCAACCCATAGGCAGGCACACAGGCACACCCATCCTTTTTCTGATGGCCCCAAGCCTTAGTTTAATATTATGAGATTAGGACCCCTGTTTTAAAGAAACTTGTGTATCACAGGTATTCTTACAAGTCAAAGAAGAGATTTGGCTGTTGGAAGTGCGGCTTGATTTTCTCTTTCTCTCTTTTTTTATTGTGGTGAAAACATCCACACCAAAACATCCAGCAATACAACAACTTTCACATTTGTAACTCAATGACATTAAATACATTTTCTATGTTGTGCCACTGTTATCGCTATCCTCATCCAAAACACTCCAGCGCCATTAACATCGACTCAGTGCCCCCCTCCCGCTGAGTTGTTTTTTCATCACCATTATATTCCCTCAGATTATATGAATCAAAAAACTACTGAGCAAACAGCATTCGAAAGGATAGCTGACTTAAAACAGAGAAAGAAAAACTTATGGATAAGAAAGCTGCATCAGTTCTCCAAGCATTTTCAAACCAATGCAATTCTCTACAACACTGCTGTTAACATTCATTCTCTTCCACAAAAAGTCGGTATTAGTGTTTGCTATTATTATTATTTTTTTTTTTTATCAACTCAGTGTGGAGTTGGTGCTACCAAATTCAGAAATCATCTAATTCCAGTTCCCAATGCAGTCCTCCCCAATTCAAAAGAAATGAGATAAAGCCTACCTTGGAACTTGCACCTAAAGGCAACTTTCTGAAATCTTGTGCGGAAAGGATCAGGTATCTCTGTAATGTGGATCACACCAGAAAAATATATCACAACTGAGGGAGAGAGGTGAGGAGGAGGAGCGAGTTCAGGGTTCTGACAACTTCCCCCCACCACAACTGTGTGCTTAATTAGTGAGGGGTAAGTAGTTAGGCCTACTTTGATTTTCAGCATGACCTTCTTTTCTTAAATAAAAACTAAGAGTCTCGCTATATAGCTCTGCAGCTCTGCTACAGGCACAGTTTTTAGTTTTTCCTTTTGGCAAAACTTCAAATACAATCAAGTTACAAAAGAGAGCTCCAAAATGCCATAGAACCTGGTTGGATCTTTTTGATCACAGCTTAAAGAGATACACATGAGGTATCCTTAATTGGCCACACTTGGAACAATTTAACCTTAAAGAGAAAGCAAATGAATAGCAGTTTTTACTTTTGCTTTTTAAATAATATGCAGTCATCAAGAAGGAACTGTAGTTGAAGTTGATCATGTTAATTACCTGGAGTGCATATTAAATGTAAGGATTCATCTAGACCTCTTGGATTCTTTTTAATTATAAGGAAGGTGGTGGAGGGGGGTGGTATGAGCGTTGACTTTTGAAAAAGGCTCCTCAGGTGCTAATGTGCGCACTAAGTTGAGAACCACAGAATATAGCTGCATCCTCCTTTTGTAAACTGATTTGTAAGTATATATAGAAAAAGAAGTCTAGAGCAATATATACCAAAATATCAATAGTGAATATCCCTATGTGGCCGGATTACATGTGATTTTTAATTTTTTCTCTCTACTTTTCTATATTTCTAAATTTATCAAACAGTACAAGCATTATATATTTTTTAAAAGTTACTTGCTGCTTACAGCCTTTCAAAAGATACCATCTTCTAGTCTTCTGAAGAGGCACAGCTGAAAAAACACATTTTTACAAATGTAACAAGACTGAGCTTGTGGGTTACAAGAAGTGGTTTCCCCAAATCAACTCAGAAGCACCTGTTTTCAAAGTTCTTCTAGCAGAAAATGAGTGAAAGATTTACCATAACAACACACACAGCACCCCAACGTCTCCTCTGAGTATAGATTAGTGTAGTTACCTGTCTACCTAAGGTCTCCACTTAGATGTTTCAAGGACATCTCAAACTTAACATGACTCCGACAGGAATCTTGATTTGCCTCCTCTATGCCAATCCTAGAAACCCTGGTGGCGTAGTGGTTAAGAGCTATATCTGCTAACCAACAGGCCAGCAGTTCGAATCTACCAGCCTCTCCTTGGAAACTCTATGTGGCAGTTCTACTCTGCTCTATAGGGTTGCTATGCGTCAAAATTGACTTGATGGCAATGGGTTTAGCTTTTAGCTTTTATGCAAATCCTGCCCACAACCTCCTTTTTCCTTTCTAAGTAAATGTACCCCACAACCTGTTTCCCTTTCTAAATAAATAGTGCTACTATTTATCCATTTACTCAGCCAAAAACTTTGCACTCATTTTGATAATTCTCTTTCTCTCAGACTCCATATTCGAATCATCAAGAAGTCCATTATTTTTTGTCTGAAAATAAACCCTGGGAATTCCAGTCAGCCCTAGGATAAAGGTTCTCTCTACATTTTCTTAAACAAACAAACGTAAGATCTGCAACAAGTGCAAATGAAATCTCACGTGACCCATGGCTTCAAATATAACTTCAAACTATATGTAGTACATATAAGCAAGGAGCCCTGGTGTTGCAATAGTTAAGAGTTCGGCTGCTAACCTAAAGTTTGGCAGTTCGAACATGCCAGCCATTCCACAGGAGAAAAGGCCTAGCGATCTGCACCAGTAAAGACTACAGCTTAGGAAACCCCGTAGGGCTTATTTGCCGTTGAGTCAGAATCGACTCAACGGCACACAACAACAACAGAGATATAAACACAAAATTTCAAAGCACTCCTATTGTCACGGCAAGTGTGCGGGTACAGAAAGTGAGGAAGAGGAGTCTTTATTTACTATGTCAAAAAGAGTAGAAAGGGAAAGAAGAGACGGAACAGAGATAAAATCACCCTTAGAAAGAAAAAGGCTATCACTGAGTGCTAAAATACTGAACACAAACCTGTGACTTGATATTTCACAGCACTGGCTATAGGAGAGAGAAACCATAGACTATCACCTTGGAGAGGTGTTGCTTCCTGGGGAAAAAGAGATAAATATAGAAATGGTGGTGCCCCTTGAATATGTGCAGTGAAGGGAAAGAAGAAAGTGTGAAGAAAAATGAATCCTGCAGAAATGAAAGAGAACCATGAGACATGCCAAATCTTCACCCTTCCTCTGCCCCCTCATCACCAAGATAATTCATTAAAGACAATGCATTTTAATATACTGTCTTAACTAAGCACTCATAACCTAGGAATCCTGTCAATCCAAACCTAAAACCCATTGCCATCAAGTTGGATTTTGACTCATGGTAACCCTATAAGATAGGGAAGAACTCCCCCACGGGGTTTCTAAAGCTATAAATTTTTATGGAAGCCGACTGCCACATCTTTCTCCTGCAGAGCAGCTGGTGGGTTCAAACCACCGACCTTTCAGTTAGCAGCCAAGCACTTTAATCACTGTGCCACTATGGCTCCTCAGTCCTGTCAACAAATGCCTAAAAACTGGAGGAAAAAATCAGATAATCTCTATACAAAGCTATTGTAAAAAGACAAAAGATGCTGAGAAACTAAACATTTCAGCTGATGAACTTTACTCTCCCAAACCTAACCCTGAAGCATAATTAAACACTCTAAATTGAATTAAATACACTCAAACAAATATTTGGAAATATAAGAAACCAACTGGAATCAGAAATTCAAAACCTAAGAAAATATAGTTTAAAAGGAAAATTACTATGAAAGTTGTAGCCTTTATGTTAACTTCACCCAAACAATTTTTGATCTTTGGCCTTGGATCCTGAGAGATACTATCTAAAAAAAAAAAAAAATCGTTGGAATTTAAGTGTCTTCAATAAGGACTCTAGACTACAACTAACTGACAGGTTAGGTGAGATGAGGTGGGGACTGGCCAGGCCAGATAGACCATTGCCTAATACCTCGTGATCACCTTGTAATATAGACCAACCTCAGGGGACAGGGGCTGCTCAGGCCGGAAAGACCATCTCATGATATTGGTTCACTTGGGGAGGGGGTGGGTTGTGGCAAACATGATTCAATCAGTCATGCCAATATAATGAGGCCTCAGTAAAAGCTCTGAACACAGACATTCCATGGGCTTCCAGGTTGGTGAAAGACATTGGTATGTGAAAGGATAGTGCATTGCTTTTCGGGACATGGAAGATTTGCATGGGGAACCCTCTCAGACCTCATCCTGTGCCTCTCTTCATTTGTATCCTTTTTTCCTACACTAAAACTATAATTGTAAGTATAATGCTTTCTATGAGTTATGTGAGTTGTTCCAACAAATTAGTGACCCAAAAGAGCAATGAAAGGCAGCAGGTCAGAAGTGAGGGGGCTGGAAGCCCCCAAGCTTGTGGATGGCATCCTGAAAGGGTAGTGAGAAAGCCCCAAGTTTGTAGCCAGCATGTCTGACGTGAAGCCATCATATAGACTCCCAAACTTACAGCTGGCTTTTGAATTCTTAGGCCAACTTGGCAGTCTAAAGGATGGTAACACTTTAACTTGTGAGATCTGACCTAGTTTTGGTGGCTAGGGTCAGAGAAAGAAGTGCTGCATGGGTAGCTGGTTTCAGAATTGAGAAGTGAAAAAAGTGGATATTTGATTTAAGATTTATCTATGCAAGAGTTGGCTGAACTCTGGGGAGAAAAATAATTTTTTCAGTCAGAAATATCTCTGAAATAAAGACTACATTACAAGGTGCCCAGAAATATATGGATTCAAATTAAAATTTAGTAAGGAACAACAAATCCAAGAGAATGAAAATGAAATGAAGAAAGAAATAAAAAGGTCAGAAAAAATATGGTTGAAGTGAAAAGACAGGCAAGGAAGATCCAACATGCATATAATTAGAAATCCTGAAGAAGAAAACCAAAACAATGGAACTGAATTAACATTTAAAACTATAACAGAATAACCAAACCAGGATCAAACCCATTGCTCTTGAGTCATTTCCGACTCATAATGACCCTATAAGACAGAGTAGAACTGCCCCATAGAGTTTCCAAGGAGCGGCTGGTGGATTTGAACCACTGACCTTTTGGTTAGCAGCTGTAGCCTCTAACCCCTGTGCCACCAGGGCTCCATAACAGAATAAAACTTTCCAGAAATAAGAAAAACCCTAAATCAACAAAATGAAAGGCCCTACCAATACTTAAGACATTTGACCCCAAATGATCAACTCCAAGGCATAGCCTAGTAAACTATTAGCCTGGTAAACATTAAAAAATTCTTAGGGCTTCCAGGCAAAAATATCAAATTACTTTTAAAGACACAAAAATCAGGTTGGCATCTGACTTCTCAAAAACAACATATAAAGCAAAAAAAAAATAATAATAATAAGTGGAGCAGCATTTTCAAGAAACTCAAAGAAATCTGTCAGAAAAGATAAAGATGGACATTATATAGTGATAAACGGGTCAATTAATCAAGAAGATTTAACAATCATAAATATATATTTGCCCAACATTGGGGCACCTAAATACATAACGCAAACACTGCTAGAATTAAAGGAAGAAATACATAGTACTACAATAATATTTAAGGAGTTCAACACACCACTTTCAACATTGAACAGAGCATTGTAAAAGAAGATCAATAAGGAAACAGAGGACCTGAATGACACTATAAACCAACTGGACTTAACAGACATATACAGAACACTCCACACCAAAACAGCACAATATACATTCTACTCCAGTATACATGGATCATTCATTTGAGGTCACAGAGCAAGTCTTGATAAATTTAAAAAAGACTGAAATCATACAAAGTATTTTCTCTGACTACAATGGAGTAAAACTAGAAATCATTAACAGAAAAAAACCTGGAAAAATACACAAACATATGGAAATTAAACAATATAAGATTAAACTACTATGGGTCAAGGAAGAAATCAAAAGAGAAATCACAAATTTCTTAAAGTCAAATGAAAATGAAAGCATACATATACCAAAGTTTATGGGATGCAGTAAAGGTTGAACTCAGAGGGAAACTTACAGCAATTAAAAACAAAAAGAAACCTGCTGCCATTGAGTCGATTCCGACTCACAGCAACCCTATAGGACAGAATAGAACTGCCCCATAGAGTTTCCAAGGAGTGCCTGGTGGATTTGAACTGCCAACCTTTTGGTTAGCAAGCGTAGCACTTAACCACTATGCCACCAGGGTTTCCACAGCAATAAAGGCCTCCATAAAAAAAGAAAGATCTCAAACTAACAACCTAACTTGACAACTTCAGGAACTAGAAAGAGAAGAGCAAACTAAGCATAAACTTATCAGAAGAAAGGAAATCACAAAAGCCAGATAATAACTAAATAAAAAAAAAAAAAACAATACAGAGAATCAATAAAGCCAAAGGTTGGCTTCTGTAAAAAATTAACAAAATTGACAAGCCTTTAACTTGACTGACAAAAAAAGAAAAGCTGCAAATAACCAGAATAAAAAATGAAAGAGGGAACATTACAACTGACCCAGTAGAAATAAAGATAATTATGACAGAATATCACAAACAATTGTATGGCAACTGTATAGCCAAGTGGATAACCTAGGTGAAATGGACAAATTCTCAGACTCACACAATCTACCCAAACTGACTCAAGAGGAAATAGAAAGTCTCAACAGACCCATAATAAATGAAGAGATCGAATCAGTGATGGAAACCTTCTAACGACAAGAAATCCTAGACCACGTGGCTTCACTGGAGAATTCTAACAAACATTTAGAGAAGAATTGACACCAATACTATTTAAACTCTTCCAAAAGACAGAGAAAGAAGGACTGCTCCCTAATTCATTCTATGAAGCAAACATAACCCTGATACCAAATCCAGACAAAGTCGCCACAAGAAAAGAAAATCACAGGCCAATATCTCTTATGAGTATAGATGCAAAAATTCTCAACAAAATACTAGCAAACATAATCAAACAGCATATTAAAAGAGTCATACACCATGACCAAGTTGGATTTATTCCAGGAATGCAGGGATGGTTCAACATTAGAAAATCAATCATCATAATATACCACATCAACAGATCAAAGGAAAAGAGCTATATGATTACCTACATGGATGCAGAAAAAGCATTTGATAAAATCCAAAACCTTTCTTGATGAAAACCCTAAAGAAAATTGGAATAGATGGGAAATTCTTCAATATGATTCCAGGCATGTAAAGCCAACATTATATTTAATGGAGAAAGACTGAGGCCTTTCCCCTTGAAATCAGGAACAAAACAAGGGTACCCGTTCTCACTACTTCTATTTAATACTGTATTAGAAGTCCTGTTGTTGTGTGCCATTGAGTTGATTCCAACTCAGCAACCCTATAGAACAGAGTAGAACTGCCCCCATGGAGGTTCCAAGGAGTAGCTGGTGGATTTGAACTGCCAACCTTTTAGGTAGCAGCCTGAGCTCTTAACCACTATGCCACCAGGGCTCCAGTGCCATAAGACAAGAAAAAGAAATAAAAGGTATCCAGGTCAGAAAAGAAGTAAAATTATCTCTATTTACGGATGATATGATCCTACATATAGAAAATCCCAAGAGTCCACCAGAAAACTTACAGAGTTAATGGAGGAATTTAGTAAAGTTGCAGGGTACAAGCTCAACAAACAAAAATCACCTGGGTTTCTATATACCAACCCAAAACAAAAAACCAAGGCCATTGCTGTCAAGTTGATTCCGACTCATAGTGAACCTACAGGGCAGAGTAGAACTGTCCCACAGAGTTTCCAAGGAGTGCTTGGTGGATTCGAACTGCCAACCCTTTGGTTAGCAGCCATAGCTCTTAACCACTACACCACCAGGGTTTCCTTCTGTACACCAGCAATAAGAAATCTGAAAAGGCAATTAAGGAAACACTTTCATTTACAGTAGCATCTAATAGAATAAGATACCTAGGAATGAAGGACACACACAAGGAAAACTATAAAACACTGCTGAAAGAGGTTAAAGAAGACTTAAATAAATGGAAAGATGTTCCATGTTGATGGATTTGACAACTTAATATTGTTAAGATGTCAATACTACACAAAGTGATCTATAGATTCAATGCAATCCTGATCGAAATTCCAATAGCCTTCTTTACAGAAATAGAAAAACCAATCCCCAACTTTATATGGAATGGCAAGAGGCCATGAATAGCTAATACAATGTTTAAAGTGAAGAACAAAGTAGAAGGACTCACACTTACTGCTTTTAAAACGTATTATACAGCTACAGCAGTCAAAACAGCCTGGTACTGGTATAAGGATAGACACATAGGCCAATGGGATAGAATTCAGAGTCCAGAAATAAACCCACACATCTATGGTCAATTGATTTTTAACAAGGGTGCAAAGTCCATTTTAAGGGGAAAGGAGAGTCTCTTCAATAAATGTGCAGGGAAAATTGGGTTTCCATATGCAGAAAAGTGAAACAAGATCCATGCATCACATCGTACACACACAAAAAAATACAAAATGGGTTAAGGACCTAAATATGCAAACTAACACCGTGAAGCTCTTAGAAGAACAAGGACAGACAATGCTGTCAGGCCTAGCTTTTGACAATGGATTATCTAATATAATAACAAAAGCAAAAATAGAAAAAGACAAAATAAACAAATGAGACCTCATAAAAATTAAAAACTTTGTTCATCAAAACGCTCTACCAAAAAAGTGAAAAGACAAGCTACCTACTGGGAAAATATCTTTGGAAATTATATATCCAACAAGAATTTAATGACTAAAATAAATATAAAACTTCAAAAATTTAACAACGAAAAATCCAATCATAAAAAGGGCAAAGAGCTTGAAGAGACATTTCACCAAAGAGGACATTCAAATGGCCATCAAGCACATGAAAAGATGCTCAATGCCCTTAGCCATCGGAGAGATGTGAATCAAAACCACAATGAGATACCATTATACTCCCCCTAGGAAGGCTAAGATAAATTTAAAAAATAATAATAATAATAAATGTTGGCAAGGATGTGGGGAAATGGGAACCCTTAACCATTGCTGGTTGGAATGCAAAATGGTACAGCCATTATGGAAAACATCGTGGTGGTTCTTCAAAAACTAAAAGTAGAACAACCATATGACTCAGCAATTTCATCCTAGGTATAAATGCAAAAGACTTGAAAGCAGAGACTCAAAAAGAGTCTTGTACACCAATGTTCATTGCAGCACTATTCACAATAGCAAAAAGATGGAAACAACCTAAATGCCCATCAACAGATGAATGGATAAACTAAATGTGGTACCTGCATATAATGGGTGGAGCTTGAAGACATTATGCTGAGTAAAATAGGCCAATCACAGAAGCACAAATATTGTATGACCTCACTTATATAAAAAGACAAGAAAAGGCAAATGTATAGAGACTAATGTTTATTAGTGGTTACTATGGTTTTATGGGCAGGAGAGAAGGAAAGAAGGGGGGTTAACAGTAATGGGAAAATTGCATTGATTATGCGTAGGGTTGCAATTGTTATAATTGCTGTCAATAAGTCATACACCTGTAAAAAGTTGAACTGGCAAAAGTTGTATGATAGATATGTTTACAACAACAACAACAACAAAGGAGTAGCTGCCGAGGCTGCTTATGTACAACAAACACCTCATGGGATTTGGTTCCTTGGTTTAGAGGTTTAGGGCCATGGTTTCAGGGGACATCCAGTTAATTGGCCTAATAACGTGTTTAGTGCTTCTGTTCTACCTCCAAGTTTGTTGCATAGTGCCTGGGGTCTTAAAAGCTTTTAAGTGGTTATCCAAGGTAGAACAATCTGTCTCTATTCACCTGGAGCAACATAGGAAGAACAGGCAGGAACAAGTGGAGGATATGGAATGTGTGGCTAATTGCCGCCATGAACAACTGCCTCCTTTGCCATGAGGCCAGAAGAACTGGATAGTTCCTGACTACCATTACTGAACATTTTAATCAAAGATTCCATAGAAGAATTCAGATCAAAATGGGTAAAATGTAGAACAGAATTTCAAATTCTCATGGGCTCTAGACTTTCTGGAGCTGCAGAGCATGGATGAACCCCTGAAACTGTAACCCTGAGATAATCTTTAAACCTTAAACCAAAAATATCACCTGAAGTCTTAAAACCAAACAACAGCTTAGCTTAATTAGTAAAAAAGGTCTGCCTTGAGTATTATGTTCTTTTAAGATCTATCTATATCAGATCAAATTGACAACAGCAACTCGAAAGATTAGACAGGAACCTTAGGGTGCAGTAAATTTATGTTAATGAAGGAGGAAGAACTCAGAAAAGGAGGATAGGAATGGTTGTACAACCCAAAGAATGTAATCAATGTCACTACAATTGTACATGTAGAAACTGTTGAATTGGTGTAGGTTTTGCTGTGTATATTCTCAATAACAACACCAAAATAAATAAAATTCAGAAAAAAAAAACTCAAAGAAAGTACGAGAAGGCCACAAGTCTATAGAAAAACACTTTTAAACATATTAAGAACTCAAGAATACCTTACTGATTACCCAAGGAATCTATTAGAGCAGAGGTCAATAAACTATGGCCCGTGGGCCAAATATGGCCAGTCGTCTTTTTTTTTTTTTCCCTTTTAGCAGCCTGTAAGCTAAAATGATTTTTACGTATTAAAATAGCTACATTTTAAATAGTTATGTAAGTACTTACATAATAGCCTCAGTTTTGTCTCTTGGCCTACAAAACCTAAAATATTTACTATCTGGCCTTTGAAGAAAATATTTGCTGACCTCTGCACAACAGGTGGCGCAAATGGTTTGCACTAGACCACTAACATAAAGCTTGGTGGTTCAGGTTCAAACCTACCCAGCAACACTGAGGAAGAAAGCCCTGACAATCTGTTTCATCACGACAATTGCCAAGAAAACTCTATGGAGCAGTTCCACTCTGTGATACTTAGGGTCACTATGAGTCAAAATCAACTGGACAGCAGCAGGTTTTTTTGTTAAACTAGGATGACATTTATCCAAACAAGAGATGACTTAACACTCTCTAAGATATAACTACGAAAATAACCACTAGAACAAAAGCAGAAACATTCGTAAATACGAAAAATAAAAACAGCCAAGAAATTACACTACATAGAGGAAGAAACACAGTAACTATAACTACATAAAAAAAAAAAAAACATAGTAACTATAAAATAATACAACAGAGTTGAGATCGCACATACTGGTCATATCAATACGTGTGAGTGGGCTTAAATACATTTTTTTTTAAGTTACTTTCAAATTGGCTCTGAAAGCAAAACAATTCCAGGCTGCATACAAGGGATACATCTAAAATAAAATGATCTAAACAGGCTAAAAATAAAGGAATGAACAAAGATATACCAGTTAAATATAAACATTAAAAAGTGGTGTTGCAATTCTAATATCAGACTGGTAGAATTCAGGCCAAAAAGGCATTAAATGAGACCAAAAAAAGGACACTTCATAATGTCAAAAGCAACAATTTATAGTGAAGAAAACAGTTACAAATATCAATGCAGTAGGTAACACAGCAACCACCTATACAGAGTAGAAACTAAGGAGATACTATTAGAAATAGATAGAAACATTAATAATAGGAGCCTTTCACATACCACTCTCAACACAAAGGGAGGCAAGTAGACAATAGGTGATGATGCAGTGGAGCTAAACAATATAATCAATAACATGTTTTGTGGTTAAATAAATAAATCATTGTATGCTGGAATTGTGAAACTAGAAATTAAAAAGGAAATCAAATCCTCTATTAAAATGACTCAAGTGAAATAAAATATAAATACAAAAAAAGTTAAATATTTTCCAAAAAATAATGATAATATAAATATTTCATACAAGAATTTATGGAATTAAAGCAGTTATCAGAAGGAAATACATAGTCTTAAACACCTATGCAAGAACAATGAAAACCAAAAGATAAATGAATTAAAACCCCAACTCAAAAAGCTAGGGGGAAAAAATTAACCAAAAAACGAAGAAACCCAAAAGAAAATTTAAGGTGGAAAATAATAAAATAATAGCAGCAATTAATGACATACAGAACAAAAAAAAAAAGTGTACCAAATTAATGAACTTATAAAAATTAACAAAATAGACAACCCTGCACTAGATCATATACAACACCACCACCACCCTCCCTGCAAAAACTGCTGTAATTGTTGTAAAGGTTATTGTTGAAACAACTGATGAAACTGCAAAACACTGCATAAAGTATTATATCAGTTTTACATTTCCTAAATTTGCTAACTATACTGTGGATATGGAAAAGAATAATCTTGTTCTTAGAAAATGCACACTAAAGAATTAGGGCATAAAGGGACATAATCTATACAATTTGTGACTAAACAGTCCATTTAAAACACTGTGGAGTACGTTGCTGTTGTTGTTAGGTGCTATCTTGTCAGTTCCGACTCATAGAATCCTATGTACGACAGAAAGACTGTGAAGTCCTGCCCCATCCTTACAACTGTTGCTGTGCTTAAGCCCACTGTTACGGCTGTGTCAAACCCATCTCCTTGAGGGTCTTCCTCTATTTTGCTGACCATCTACCTTACGAAGCATGATGTCCTTCTCCAGAGACTGGTCCCTCCTGACAACATGTCTAAAGTAACTGAGATGAAGTCTCACCATCCTCTCTTCCAAGGGGAACTCTATTTGTACATCTTCCAAGACATATTTGTTCATTCTTCTGGCAGGCCATGGCATATTCAATATTCTTTGTCAACACCATGATTCAAAGGCATCAATTCTTATCCAGCCTTTCTTATTCACTGTCCAACTTCCGAATGCATAAGAGGCGACTGAAAATATCATGGCTTTGGTCAGGCGCACCTTAGTCCTCAAAGTGACATCTTTGCTTTTCAACACTTTAAAGAGGTCTTTTGCAGCATATTTGCCCAATGCAATACGTCATTTGATTTCTTGACTGCTGTTTCCATGGGCATTAATTGTGGATACAAGTAAAATGAAATCCTTGACAACTTCAATCTTTTCTCTATTTATCATGATGTTGCTTATTGGTCCAGTTGCGAGGATTTTTATTTTCTTTATGTTGAGGTGTAACCCATACTGAAGGCTGTGGTCTTTGAACTTCATCAATAAGCACTTCAAGTCCTCTTACTTTTCAGCAAGGCAGATTGTGTCATCTGCGTATTGCAGGTTGTTAATGAGCCTGCCTCCAATCTTGATACCACTTTCTTCTCCATATAGTCCACCTTCTTGGATTATTTGCATAGCACACAGATTGAATAAGTATGGTAAGAGGATACAACCCTGATGCATACCTTTTCTGATTTTAACCACTCAGTAACCCATTGTTTTGTTCCAATGACCGCCTCTTGGTCTATGTACAGGTTCCCCATATGCACAATTAAGTGTTCTGGGATTCCCATTCTGTTCAATATTATTCATAATTAGTTATGATCCACAGTCTAATGTCTTTTCATAGTCAATGAAACACAGGTAAACATCTTTCTGGTACTCTCTCCTTTCAGCCGAGATCCATCTGACATCAGCAATGTTATCCCTCATTCCATGTCCTCTTCTAAAAACAGCTTGAATTTCTGGTAGCTCCCTGTCAATGCACCGCTGCAACCGCTTTTTGAATGATCTTCAGCAAAACTTTTCTTGCTTGTGATATTAATGATATTGTTCCATAATTTCTGCATTCTGTTAGATCATCTTTCTTTGGAATGGGCATAAATATGGATCTCTTCCAGGTGGTCACCAGGTAGTGATCTTCCAAATTTCTTGGCCTTGGTAAGTGAGCACCTCTAGCACTGCTTCTGTTTGTTGAAACACCTCAATTGGCATTCTGTCAACTCCTGAAGCCTAGCGTTTTGTTTTTTTTTTGCCAATGCTCTCAGTGCAGCTTGGACTTCTTCCTTCAATACCATTGGTTCTTGATAATACACTACCTCTTGAAATGGTTGAATGTCGACCAATTATTTTTGGTACAGTGACTCTGTGTATTCCTTCCATCTTCTTTTGATACTTTCTGCATCATTCAATATTTTGCCCATAAAAAAAAAAAAAAGCCCATAGAAGCCTTCAAAATTGCGACTCAAGGCTCCAACTTTTTCTTCAGTTCTTTCAGCTTGAGAAATGTTGAGCGTGTTCTTCCCTTTTGGTTTTCTAACTCCAAGTCTTTACACATTTCATTATAATATTTTACTTTGTCTTCTCGAGCTGCCCTTTGAAATCTTCTGTTCAGTTCTTTTACTTCATCATTTCTTCCATTTGCTTTAGCTGCTCCACATTCAAGAGCAGGTTTCAGAGTCTCTTCTGACATCCATTTTGATCTTTTCTTTCCTGTCTTTTTAATGACCTCTTGCTTTCTTCATGTACAATGTCATCCTACAGCTCATCTGGCCTTCAGTCATTAGTGTCAATGCATTAAACCTATTCTTGAGATGGTCTCCAAATTCAGGTGGGATATACTCAAGGTCATATTTTTGGTTCTCGTGGACATGTTTTAATTCTCTTTAGCCTCAACTTAAACTTGCATATGAGCAATTGAAGGTCTGTTCCACAGTCGTTTCCTGGCCTTGTTCTGACTGATGATATTGAGCTCCTCCGTCATCTCTCTTCACAGATGTAATCAGCGTGACTCCTGTGTTTTCCATCCAGTGAGGTCCACATGTATAGTCTCTATTTATGTTGTTGAGAAAGGATATTTGCAATGAAATCGTTGGTCTTACAAAATTCTACCATATGATCTCCAGAGCCATTTCTATCATCAAAGCTGTATCTTCCAACTATAGAATCTTCTTCTTTGTTTCCAACTTTTGCATTCCAATCACCAGTAATTATCAATGCATCTTGATTGCATGTTTGAACAATTTCAGTCTGCAGACGTTGGTAAAAAATCTTTAATTTCTTTGTCTTTGGCATTAGTAGTTGGTGTATAAATTTGAATAATTGTCATACTAACTGGTCTTCCTTGTAGGTATATGGATATTTTCCTATCACTGACAGCATTGTACTTCAGGGTAGATCTTGAAACGTTCTTTTTGACAATGAATGTAATGCCATTCCTCTTCAATGTGTCATTTTTGGCATATGATAGTCCTATTCAAAATGGCCAATAACCATCCATTTCAGTCCACTAATGCCTAGGATATCAATGTTTATGTGCTCCATTTCATTTTTGATGACTTCTAATTGTCCTGGATTCATTCTTTGTACATTCTATGTTCCAATTATTAACAGATGTTTGCAGCTGTTTCTTCTTATTTTGAGTCGTTCCACATCAGCAAATGAAGGTCCCAGAAACTTAACTCCATCCACATCATTAAAGTTGACTCTACTTTTTTAAGGAGGCAGCTCTTCTCCAGTCGTATTTTGAATGCCTTCCAATTTGAGGGGCTCATCTTCAGACACTACATCAATGTTCTGCTGCTATTCATAAGATTTTTACTGGACAATTTTTTCAGAAGCAAACCATCAGGTCCTTCTTCATAGTTTGTCTTAGTCTGGAAGCTCCACTGAATTCTGTCCCCCATGGGTGACCCTGCTGGCATTTCAAATGTCAATAGCATAGCTTCCAGCATCACAGCAACATGCAAGCCACCACAGTACAACAAACTGACAGACTCATGGTGGATATAAACATACACATGGATATATATGTACATATGACAGAGAGAGAGACAGGCAGAGAGATAGACAGATAGATAGGAGGAAGAGGGAGGAGGAGAAAAAAAGATAAAGCCAATGTGGCAAAACTTTAAAAGCTAGTGAATCTAGGTAAAGTGTACTTTGGATTTCTTTGTTCTACTCTTGCAACTTTTCTGTAAGATTGAAATTGTTTCAAAATAAAAAGTAAAATATACAGATTCTGAGACCTAAATCCAATCACTTCTCATCACATTCACCACCATCACCCTAGTCCAAGTTACTATCTTGCATGCTGTTGTAGTTTTGTGTGCCATTGAGTCTGTTCTGACACATAGCAACCCTACAGAACAGAGCAGAATTTCCCTATAGAGTTTCCTAGGCTGTAATCTTTACGGGTACAGATACCTGTGTCTTTTCTCCCGTGGAGCAGCTGATGGGTTCAAACTGCTAATCTTTAGGTTAGAAGGTGAGCACTTAACCATTGCACCACCAGGGCTCCTTTTTCCTTGCATAGACTACTACAATAGTCTCCTAATTGGTCTTGCATCCACTTTTGCTCCTACAATCAATTTTCTACTCGGTAGCTGGAGAGATCTTTTAAAATCATAAATTCAATCATATTATTCCCCTGCTTAAAATCCTTCTGTGACTTTCTACTACACTTAAAATAAAATCCAGAGTCCTTACTAGGAATCCCTCTACACTCTCGACCCTGTCTACCTTTCCAACCTCATCAACTGCCACTGTCCAGAAAGTTTACCCTGGTCTTGCCATATTTATCCTCCTGTGAGTTACTCAGACACATCAAGTTTGTTGTAGCGGTCAGACTTTTATACACATTGTTCCCTCTGCCTGGGAATGTTCTCCCTTCAATTCTTCAGAGGACTTCTTCCACCCTTCATTTCATTCTCCAATAACTGGGCTTCCCTGACCATACTAACCAAAAAAGCAGCACTAGTACTCTCTACATGATCCCTGTGGCACAATGGTTTAAGCTTCTGGTTGCTATCCTAAAGGTTGGCAATTTGAACCCACGAGAGACTTCATGGCGGAATGACCCGATGATCTTCTCCCATAAAGATTACAGCCTAGGAAATCCTATGGGGCAGCTCTACTCTGTCAAGCAGGGTCACTATGAGTTGAAATTGGCTCAACGGTACACAACAGAACCGCTCTCTAAGTTCTCGCTCTGTTTAATTTTCTTCATAGCACTTTGGACATGTTTCATGATACTAATAATATTATGATGGAAAAAGAAATGATCAAATTACATTGATAAACAATTAGCAATGTTTTAATGTCATAATACTTCCGAGACAGCCATTTGGTTACCCTTATAATCAGGCTTTCTGCCTTTGGTCTGAACCATGCAGTTTTATAGTCAGATAAACTATAAATGAATGAGTTCATTCAGTCATTCAACAAATATTTGAGTGTTTTTTTATTTTTTTTATTGTGTTGCATACTGTTCCATGTGCTATAGGTACAACAGGGAACAAAACACACAAAAATCTCTGCCCACATGAACCTTGCATTCAACTGAGGGTAGACAAATGATAAACAAAATGAACAAGTAAAATACATAGTATGATAGATAGCGATAAGTGCTACGGAGGAAAGGGACAGAACATGCCAGGGTTGGGTTGGGAGGTGGGAGTCCATTTTAAATAGTGTGAAAAAATAAAACAAAGACCAGACTTACTAGCCCGACAGAGATTGGAGAAACCCCAAGAGTATGGCCGCCCCCAGACACCTTTTTAGCTCAGTAATGAAGTCACTCCCAACGTTCGCCTTTCAGGCAAAGATTAGACAGGCCCATAAAATAAAACGAGACTAAAGGGGCACACCAGCCCAGGGGCAAGGACTAGAAGGCAGAAGGGGACAGGAAAGCTGGTAATAAAAGGGAACCCAAAATCGAGAAGGGAGAGTGTTGACCTGTGGTGGGGTTGTTAACAATGTCAAAAAACAATATGTTTACTGTTTAATGAGAAACTAGTTTGTTTTGTAAACCTTCATCTGAAATACAATTTAAAAAAAAGAAATAAATAATAAAGCAAAAAATAAATAGTGTGAACAAAGAAGGACTCACGAGAAGGTAGCATTTAAACAGAGATGTGACAGGTGAGACAGAGAGAGCCATGAGGATTTCTGAGCACTGCAGGCAAAGAATACAGAAAACGCAGTCACTGAGGCAGGAATGTGCCTGGTAGGTTCAAGGAAGAACTATACCAGTGTAGTCTGAGAGGAGTAAACAAAGGGGAGAACAGTAAGAGATGAGTGCAGAGAGGATAGGGGAGGAGGTAGATGGGGCAGGACCTTGCAGGCCATTGTGGGGAATTGGATTTTTACTCAAGAGAGATGAAAACCCAATGGAGAATTTTGAAGAGAGGAATGACATTATGTGACTCATGTTTTAACAGGATTACGACCACTGTTATTTTGAGACTAGACTACAGAGGGGCAAGAGAGGAAGTAGTGAGATAAGATGGAAAATTTTTAAGTAATCCAGGAAACAGAAGATTGTAGGCCTGGGTGGTAGCACAGGAGGTGGTGAGAAGTGTTGGATCCTGGATTTTTTGAGTCCAGCCGACAGGATTTCCTGAGATGAACTGAATGGATGTGGGTGTGTGACAAAAAGAGAGGCATCAAGGATGATCCTAAGATCCCTGCCCTAAGAAACTAGAAAGGTAGTTTAGCCATTAATTGAGATGTGACACCTGTGGGAGGAGGTTTGCAGAAGAATCAGGATTGTAGTAAGTATTTTACAAAAACAGACTTGTGTCTGATTAAATAAAGCAGAACCGAATCAAACGGACTAAAGATACACTGAAATACTGATCTCTTTCACCCTCAGGGTGGAACCACCGGGGGTGTTTGCTCTTCTGAGAGCAATCTCTTCCCTCTACCCCAGTGTGTGCATAATGTGGAAAATAGTAAGCATTAAAATAAAGACAAGGGGAACTTGTCTGACTGACAGGTTCACTGACTTAACAAAGACAAGTAGTCTCTGTAGATATCTTGGTTTGCAAGTTGCATGTGTCTATGTGTGTGTGCACGTGCATGCTCATGCACGAGCATGTACTTTTTGGACTAAGTTTAAAGAAATAAATTGATCCAAAAAAAATGTGGATTTCCCCCATTGCCTGAAAAAGCAGTATATAACCAGTTGCCTGAATTTCATAAGAATGAGTGTTGTTCTATCAATTTCGCTTTGTTTCCTCAACGTCATGTATGTCTCAATTTGTTTATTGCCTGTCTCTGTCATTTGACTGTAAGCTGCACGAGGGCAGAGACCCTGTCTGTATCATTCACTGCTTATCCTCAGCACCCAGACTTGTTGAATTAACGGGCAGCAAGAGGACTAAAATATGATCCCAGCCCTTGAAGATCTCAAGGTCTGGTGAAGGATTCATGTCTATTGATTATCAAATATCTTGTTTAATCGTTCCTTTGAGGTAGTCATCCTGATAAGATCATTCTGTTTTCCCTCTTTGGGCGTTCTCCCTCTTTTATTCTCACCTCAAAAGTTTATTTACGCTTCAAGGGTCTAGGCTTCAAGTCCCAAGTCCTTCCCTGAACTTTCTCACTTACTCCAATCCAAAGTAGTGGATTTCCTTGCATTTTACTACCAGAAAATTTTTCCTCATTTAAAACTCTTATTGTGTCTGGTTTACTATGTTCTCCTCTGGAAGGTATTTAGCTTCTTGTGGGCAGTAACCATGTCTTACAGTTTCTTATACCGGTTTGTCTTCTGCACAGACCAGTGAAAGCCAAAAATAAAACCTGCTGCTGTCAAGTCAATTCTGACTCATAGCAACCATACAGGACAGAGTAGAACTGCCCCATAGTGTTTTCAAGGAGCAGCTGGTAGATTTGAACTGCCAACCTTTTTGTTAGCAGTTGAACACTTAACCACTGCACCACAAGGGCCCCACCAAGCCAAAAATAAGTGCCTTCTAAGTATCTATTGGAAGCCCTGGTGGCATAGTGGTTAAGTGCTACGGCAGCTAACCAAAGTGTCGGCAGTTCGAATCCGTCAGGCGCTCCTTGGAAACTCTATGGGGCAGTTCTACTCTGTCTTATAGGGTCACTATGAGTCGGAATCGACTCAGCAGCACTGGGTTTGGTTTTTTTTTTTGTTGGTTTTAAGTATCTATTGAACAGAGTTTAATTTAAATCAGAAAAAGTGAGCTTCACTGTGAAGACATAATTTATATTTGACTCAAACAGAGATCAGCAGTGCACCCTATTGTGCACTTTGTAGGCTCATTTCCCCTTTGGCCCTCATGTATGTTTTGTAATTACCCCTCCCAATTCCCTCTCTCTCTGGAAGTGGGGACCATCAGTGATCAGTTCTGCCAAGTCATCAGGCTGGGGCTGGACACATTAGAGTCAAGTATTAGAGATAATACCAGTACCTGACCAGAGTTCTTAGGATGGGATTTAGGAGAGAATAATTTGCTACAGAGACTAAGAACAAGAACTTAACTGTAATCTGGTGTCATTTAACACACACAAATTTACTAAAAACATGCCTAAGAGTACAATCTACTAATTCGAGTTTCCTGTGACCACAAGCCACTCCTTCTGCAAGACTTTGGCCATGGTTAAACAGCCAGGAATACATATACATATCTATACATAATATGGAGCCCTGCTGGTATAGTGGTTAACAGCTCAGCTGCTAACCAAAAGGTCAGCAGTTTAAACCCACCAGCTGCTCCTTGGAAACCCTATGGGACAGTTCTACTCTGTCCTATAGGCTTGCTTTGAGTCGGAACCAACTCAATGGCACCTAACAACAACAACATACGTAATATATACATAGATCTGTGTTTTATTCCGTGTTTCTGTTGTCTGGTATCACCTGTATGTATAAGATTCCAACAGTGTTGACATCCATCTTTCCATCAACTGGCTGTGTTTCTCCTGTAGTGTTGATGCCATAATTTCTGTTTCATAGGCCTGCACTGTGTGTTACTATTTTCTTCTTTTTGCTCCCTTTATGCTGCTATTCTCTCCCTCCTCCTGTATGCTCATCTAAACGCTTTCTCTTTCTGTCCTTGAACTACATGCCAGAGGGGAAAGGGCTTCTGTCTCTGAAAACTTCATCATAAAAGATAGAAAGGATTGATTTCCAGATAGTACTTTGAAGAAGACACCACTACAACCATGCAGGAAACAAGCTTTCCGTATCTAGCAATTTAGAGCCAGTATACAGCAGTATGAAAACACACACTTTTTTTAAAAAAAAATTTATTTCAAAGGGTTCCTTGTGAGCACACACATGGAACAGTTAGGCCCCTGTCAATAAAAGCCAGTTGTGAGAATTCACTCCATAATCATCCAGGACCTATCTTGCTTGTTCCAAACCTATTTCAGTTCTCTAGTTCTGACGCTGCCAGGCTTCTGTCTCATGGCTCCACCCAAGTGATGAGCCCTCTCCTACCTTTGAATCTGGATCTTCTCTGCAGTTCACTCTTGACTCCTTCTTGAGGTGTCTGCACTATGGCTCATTTTATTGAGAATACCTGTGTGTATTTGAGAAGCATGGAGAGGAGAAGGTCTCACTACAGAGTGCCCTGTAGCACATCGAATCCAACTCAAGTTGCTAGTTATTGCACTGAAATGACCAACCTAGCCCGTGCAGGAATATATTCAGACACTTTTCTGTGCCTACCTATGTGCTAGGGTAAGGGATCATATTTCAGAGATTGAGAACCTGTAGCCACGACAATGAGCCAAAACAACATCTCAGCTTTTACTAGATATGTGCATGCAAGCACACAGATCCTGGTCCTCTGCTTCTAGCATCTCTCAGTCCTTGCGAGGCAATGCTGGTTTACTCCAGCTGAAAAAGTACTTGATGGAGTCTCTAACTGACATTGCCAGTCTGGCTGTATTATCTGTTACCAGACCTCTGGCTTCGAAGTAGGCATCTTTTCTGAATATCGCTCCCCCTTAGGCACAAACTGACTGCCTGAGTAAAAAGTGAATGATAAAGTGACCTTGGTTTCCCCACACACCCTTGTTTAAACCCATATCCCCCTTGGTATGAATTTTCTTTCTTCCAGAGACAAAGGAGCCTAAGATTTCTCCCCCTTGTCTTAATAAAAACTGACTCTTAAACAGTCTAGTAAATTCATTCACATAAAGGTAAAAAACAAATAAATGCCAAAGCATGACATTAGCACATAATTAGGAAGGGTCTTAGTAGCAGCCCCTGCACTCAGTCCTAGATAGCGTTTCTTATCAAATCTGTGTGAGATTGCTGCTGGTTGAAAGAGTTAACTACACAGCTTCCACTGGTATAAACAGTTATTACTGCCATTGAGTTGATTCTGAATCACAGAGGCCCTGTAGAACAGGGCAGAACTGCCCCATAAAGTTTCCAAGGCTGTAACCTTTACGGATGCCAACTGCCATATCTTTCTCCCACAGAGCAGCTGGTGGGTTTGAACTGTCAATGTTTCAGTTAGCAGCAAAGTGCTTTAACCACTGTGCCACGATGGCTCCTAGACAGTTACTAGTCATCGGTAAATTGTGTATGTTATGAATTAAATTGTGTCCCCCAAAAAGGTATGTGTAAGTCCTAACCCCAGTACCTATGAATGTGACTTTATTTGGAAATAAGGTGTTTGAAAATGTTATCAGTTGGCATGAGGTCATAACAGAGTAGGGCAGATTCTAATCCTATCTGAGTGCTGTCCTCACTTTAACAGACAACAGATACAGAGAGAAACAGAGGAAAGACAGCAGTGTGAAGACGCATCTATAAACCAAGAAACACCAGAAAATGTCTGGGGCTACCAGAAGCTGGCAGAAACAAAGGCCTCCCTAGAGCCTTAGAGGGAGATTATAGCCTGACCAACATGTTGCTGTTATGTGGTATCGAAATGGCTCTGACTCATAGCTACCCTATAGGACAGGGTAGAAGTGCCCCCATAGGATTTCCAAGGCTGCAAACCCTCACAAAGGCAGACTGTTACATCTTTCTCCCAAGAAGTGGCTGGTAGGTTCAAGTCGCTGACCTTTCAGTCAGCAGCCAAGTGCTTAACCACGTCAGGAAAGTAAGAGAGTGTACAATGGGCAATCAAAGAGAAAGAAAGAGATCCTGGGTCAGTGTGTAGTCAATAGATAGACCAAAATTAATTTTGTATCAGTGCAATAAAAATGTAATTAAGAAGATTGGGGGAAAAAAATCCCCAAGCCAAGCAGCCGCTCCAGTGGTGCCTGGCCCACAGTTACCAGAGGATCTGCTGCTTCTATCTGGGGCTATGTGGGTGGGTGTTAAAGAGCCCATATGGCATGATGCTCATTTCCTGCATTCTATGCAAATAACAGGTGGACTGCTTTCCAACTATCTTTTAACAGACAAAGCTTCATGTGTAGGAACAAGGTGACCGGTGGAAGATTTGTTCCTATGGTTTTCAAATTATTCATTTCCCATTGAAGTACATAATCAACCTCCCAAGCCTTTCCTTTTAATATCCTTCAGTACTGAAGTGTCAGGCTGAACTTGTCAACTTGAGAAAAAGTAGGTAAAGCAATTTTTCTTTTTCTTGTTTTTTAATGGAAAAGAAAAGTTTTCTTGGCAGAGACTTGGAAAAGATGATCTTTTGTTTGAAATCAGAAATGAGATTTACAGGGTATTATGGATTGAACTGTTTCCCCCCAAAATATGCATTATAAATCCTAACCCTTATCCCTGTGGTTATAATCTCGTTTGGGAATGGGTTTTCTTTTTTATGTGAATGAGTCAGAATTAGTGTAGGGTTGTCTTAAATCAATCTCTTTTGAGATATAAAAACAGAAGATTGAGCATGTAACAAAACAAGCAAGCAAAGTTGAGGGAAGATAGATGCTACACCACATGAGAGTTCCAAGGAACCAGGAAACAGAAGCTGAAAAAGGAGAAGGACCTTCCCCTAGAGCCAACAGAGAAAGAAAGCCTTTCTGTAAAGCCTATGCCCTGAATTCAAATTTCTAGCCTCCTAAACTGTGGGAAAATAAATTTCTGTTTGTTAAAGCCACCCACCTGTGGTATTTCTGTTGTAGCAACAGTAGATAACTAAGACACAGGGCAGCCATGTGCCTGATTCAGCAGTGATCACAATTCCCTGGAAATAATTTCTACCACTTTGATGATGAACAGTACTGATCTGTTAATAATGGGTTTCTACAAATTCAAAAATGCAGCATTTCAAAAAAAAAAAAAAATCCAACATTTCCCCATGTCTTAGTTATCTAGTGCTGTATAACAGAAAAACCACAAGTAGATAACTTTAACAAAGAGAATTTTATTCTCTCAATGTTTAGGAGGCTAGAAGTCTGCATTCAGGGCACCAGCTCCAGAGGAAGGCTTTCTTTCTCTGTCAGCTCTGGGTCCTTGTTATCAACCTTTCCTCCCCTTGTCTAGGAGCTTCTCAGTGCAGAGACCCCTGGTCCAAAGGACGCACTCTGCTCCCAGCTCTGCTTTCTAGATGGTAGGAGGTCCCCATGTCTCTCTGCTCACTTCTCTCTTTTATATCCTAAAAGAGACTGACTTAAGATACAACCTAATCTTGTAGATTGAGTCCTGCATCATTAACATAACTGCCTCATTAACATCATGTTGTCGTTGTTATCAGGCGCCATTGGGTTGGTTCTGACTCCTAGTGACTCTATAGGACAGGGAAGAACTACCCCATAGGGTTTCCAAAGAGCACTGGTGGATTCAAACTGCTGGCCTTTTGGTTAGCAGCTGTAGTTCTTAACCACTGCACCACCAAGGTTTCCATTAACATCATAGAGGTAGGATTTACAACACACAGGAAAATCACATCAGATGACAAAACGGTGGACAATCACAACACTGAGAATCATGGCCTAGCCACATTGACACATATTTTGGGGGGGACACAATTTAGTCCATGACAGCCTGCCAAGTCCTGTATTTTTTTTATTCACGTATGTATTTGAGTGACGTTCAAAGGCTCTTGCTCTTACATTTGAAGGATAGGTTCTATCTCATTGAGCCAATAGAGATCCAAGTCTTACTCATGTAAACATTTCTAATCCTTTTATTTGTCCCAAAGTAGGCCTGCAAACATAACTAATTCATCTCTTTCCTTCATTCTTTCATATCCAATCCATCAGCAAATCCTATCGATCTTACCTCCAAACTCTACCTTGAGTACAACCACTTATCACCATCTCCACTGTCACAGCCCCAAGTCTAAGCCATCACTGTCTCTCACTTGAACTAGCACAGTAGCCTCCTAACTGGTCTCCCTGCTGCCAGTCCCTCTAGAAAAGCACTTTCCAATAGAAGCTTCTACAACGACAGGAATACTCTATATCTGAGCTGTGCAATATGGTTGCCACTAGCCACATGCAGCTATTTAAAATGTATCTAGTGCAGCTGAGGAACTAAATTTAATTTAATTTTTATCAATTTAAATTTAAATAGCAATATGCAGGCAGTAGCTAGCATACTGTACAGCCCAGGTAAAGAACATTAGTCTAATCACTTCACTCACCTCCTCTACTGCAATTCGTAGAAAATATAATGCCCCTGCCTAGCCTATAAGGCCTCTCATGACCCAGCCCCTCCCTAACCTCTCTCCCTAGCTCAGTACACGCCAGCCATGAGGACCTCTTCTTGTTTCTCAAACACAAGTTCACTTTCTCAGGCATTTTGCTGTCCCTTCTTCCATGGATTCTCACACGGTTGACTCCTTCTCATTCAGGTTTCTGCTCAAATGTCACCTCTTTAGAAAGCCATCTCTGGCCACTATCTCTAAAGTATGTCCCAAGTCCTGTCACCATCATATTTATAGCATTTATCATAAACTGAAGCCTATCTCATGTACATATTTATTTCTGTGTATTTGTTTACAGGTTTAATCGGGTCTTCCACTAGAAAAAAAGGCCCTAAGTTCAGGGACCTGGTCTTAGTCATTACTAACCTAGCACCTTGAATGAACGCAAGGTCCCTTGGGGTGAAAGGCCAGCAGCAACACTGAATAGAAGAGTATTACATTTTGTTTTGTCTTGCTTTTTCCTATGACTTAGCATTTACTAAGCACAAGGAACAACATGCCCTTAAGGAGAATGATCAAGACTCTGGATGGTCAGCTTAGAATTACCCTGGGCCGGTATCAGAGCAACGGAAATCTTTTAACCTTTCTTTTTTTTTTTTTCCTCTATAAGACACTGTATTTCTTCCAACTAGTGAAAAAAGAAATATCTCTGGTGACAATGAAATGGTGAAGGGACTTTGGCATTCTCTCTGCTCTCCGAACACAGGGAATACGGATGAAAGATCTCAGGGAGAGTTTTCAAAAAGCTTGTGTGATTGTTGCTTAATCACCAGCCACTGAGAGGAGTTGTGGGTTGACTGTTGCTGCAGTAAGGACACCAGAAACTGCTGTAGCTCTCAAGGCAAGCACACGCTGCTGTTAATGATGTGCTGCCAGGACTCAAAGCTGTGTTTAGCCCCAGTCCTGGTACTGACTCACTGCAAAGCTTTTTGATTTCCTAAAGGATCTTTAGTGAGTACACATCACACTTATTAAATCTTCCTTAACCTAACAAACTCCGACTGAAGATGAAGCCAAAGGAAGCCAAGGGATTTAATATTTTAATCATGTTCTCTCATGTGTCAGTTTACCTTTAAGGTAAGTGCACATGGAGGCAGTCTTTAAGTGGCTAAATAACAAAATCCCAGACTGCTGTAGTCAGTAAGAAATGTCTGAAAGTGTCATAGAATCTAGACTTCTGTGCAGACAAGGGGACTTTTCAAGTCAGACATTCATTTCATTCAACAAACACTTAGGGAGTGCCTCCTAGGTGCCACAGTTCCCTGGGTGGCACAAACAGTTTGCACTCGACTACTAACCTAAAGGTTTGGCCATTCATATCCTACCCAGTGGGCCTACCAATCTGTTTCCATAAAGATTACAGCCAAGAAAACCCTACTGGGCAGTTCTACTCTGAAACAAATGGGGTCACCAAGGCTTGGAGTTGACACAATGGCAATGGGTTTGGTTTTGTTTAGTGTCTATTTTTCCACACTGGAGTTTGGACAGGGACTTATTTAAATACCTAGAACCTGACAAAGCGCTAAGAACATAGCAGACTTTTGAAAAATACTGTGAAATGAATGAATAAATGAATGAATTTCAGCAGAAGACTCCATCACTATGGTTTTCAACTTAAGTTTCCTACAAAAGTACCATAAAGCGAGTGGCTTTAAAGAACAGAATATTATTTTCTCACAGTTCTGGAGGCTAAAAGTCTGAATTCAGGGAGACATCAGAGCTATTCTCTCTCCATTGACTCTTGGGGAAAAGTCTTCCTTGTCTCTTTCAGCTTCCCCAGCCCTGGGTATTTCTTGCCCTTCCTTGGTTTGTGGATGGCTCCTCACATGCTGTCTTCCCCTGTGTGTGTGACTCCCTCTTATAAACACCACTCAGAAGGATAAGGATTAGGACTCAACCTACTCCTGTATGACCTTTAATTTACCTGATAACATCTGCAAAGAACTACCCTACACTGTAACCGCCAGACGAGGTCACATTCACTGGTGCAGGGGTTAGAACTTCAACATATCTTTTTGGTGGACACAGTTCAATCCATAACATCAACCTTGGTTAAATATTGGAATCACATGAGTAGCTTTAAAAAACCACTGATGACTGGAATCACTCACCCCCAGAGATTCTGATTAAATTGACCTTGGTTGCTGCCTGGGTACTGGGATTTTCAGAGTCCCCAGCTGATTCTAAAGAGCAGTACAATTGAGAACCACTTTATAATATTGGATTTATAAATCTGGGCATGATCTGTATATAAACAGCCATGACCTTTAAGCTGCTCTTGTCTTGCCAAAAAGTCAGAGTGTACTATAAAACTCTTCTGAATAGAAGATTATTTCCCAATGGTTCTGTCCAGAGAACACAGAAAAGAGGAGCAAGAAGAGAGTTCTTACCAAAGAGCCAGAAGACTGGCAGCAGGTATTCTGCCAGGTGCCCATTAAGGAACTAAAACCCCTAAGTTTCAGAATTGTACAGAACTCTAACTGAATGTGGAAATTATAGAACAATATCATTAATATCACACACAAGCAAAATTTTGCTGGAGATCATTCAAAAACAGCTACAGCAGTATATCAACAGAGAACTGCGAGAAATTCAGGCTGTTTTCAGAAGAGGATGTGGAACCAGGGATATATCATTGCTGATGTCAGATGGATCCTGGCTGAAAGCAGAGAATACCAGAAGGATGTTTACCTGTGTTTTATTTATTATGCAAAGGCATTCGACTGTGTGGATCATAACAAACTATGGATAACACTGTGAAAAATGGGAATTCCAGAACACTTAATTATGCTCATGAGGAACCTTTCCATAGATCAAGAGGCAGTTGTTCAGGTGGAACAAGGGGATACAGATTGGTTTAAAGTCAGGAAAGGTGTGCGTCAGGGTTGTATTCTTTCACCATATCTATTTAATCTGTATGCTGAGCAAATAATCCGAGAAGCTGAACTATATGAAGAAGAACGGGGCATCAGGATTAGAGGAAGACTAATTAACAACCTGTGTTATGCAGACGACACAACCTTGCTTGCTGAAAGTGAAGAGGACTTAAAGCACTTGCTAATGAAGATCAAAGACCACAGCCTTCAGTATGGATTACACCTCAACGTAAAGAAAACAAAAATCCTCACAACTGGACCAATGAGCAACATCATGATAAACGGAGAAAAGATCGAAGTTGTCGAGGATTTCATTTTACTTGGATCCACAATCAACAGCCATGGAAGCAGCAGTCAAGAAATCAAAAGACGCATTGCATTGGGAAAATCTGCAGCAAAGGACTTCTTCAAAGTGTTGAAGAGCAAAGATGTCGCCCTGAAGACTAAGGTGCACCTGACCCAGGCCATGGTGCTTTCAGTCACATCATATGCATATGAAAGCTGGACAACGAATAAGGAAGACCGAAGAAGAATTGACGCCTTTGAATTGTGGCATTGGCAAAGAATATCGAATATACCATGGACTGCCAAAAGAACGAACAAATCTGTCTTGGAAGAAGTGTGGCCAGAATGCTCCTTAGAGGCAAGAATGGCGAGACTGCGTCTTACATACTTTGGACATGTTGTCAGGAGGGATCAGTCCCTGGAGAAGGACATCATGCTTGGCAGAGTACAGGGTCAGTGGAAAAGAGGAAGACCCTCAAATGAGGTGGATTGACACAGTGGCTGCAACAGTGAGCTCAAGCATAACAACGATTGTAAGGATGGCTCAGGACAAGGCAGTGTTTCGTTCTGCTGTGCATAGGGTCACTGTGAGTGGGAACTGACTCGATGGCACCTAACAACAACATGCAGTAGACATTAGAAACAGCATTAGGCTGGACCCTCAGAAATATGGTTTTGGGCTTCAAATAACACCATCAAAAAGTGAAAGGCAGCCCACACACTGGGAAAAATATTCCTTTACAGAAGCAGGCTGTTACATCTCTCTCCTGCAGAGCAGATGGTGCGTTTGAACCACTGACTTATTGGTTAGAGGCCAAGCACTTTAACCACTGTGCCACCAGGGCGCCATATCTATTTGATAAGAGGCTTGTATCCAGAATACATAAAACTCTTACAACTCAGTACTAAGAATACGGTTATTCTTAGTCCCAGCTCCTCTCTCATTTGCTGTATATAATCATTTACAGTCAATTACTCCTAAAATGGTCCAAATCTACTCAACCCCACTGCCTCTGTCTGCTTCTATGCAAAAGGTCACCTTGTGCCCCCCTTTTCATCTCATTAATTTCTACTAGTGGATCTTTAAGGTTCAGTTTAGACATCATCGCTTTGTGAAAGTCTTCCTGACGGCCCCTGTACCTCCTAGGTGTGCCACCTCTCCGTTTCTAGGTACCATGTGTTATCCTTTATAGCATTCATCATATTCTTATAATTGCTTATTTTCTTAACGGTCTCCCTCACTAAACTAAAAAACTCCCTGAGGATAGAAAATTTGTTTTATTCATTGTGAGCCTCCATGACACACAGTACCACAGGCCTGGCACTTAGTCTTTACTAAATGGTGAATTTCAAAGAAAACTGGAAACAAAACTCACATTAATACAGGTGAGAGCTCACATATAAAAGTTTTCCCAAAGTGTTCCATAAAATACTATTTTCTTCAAGGAAAGAGTAAGGTTCTACGGTCAATTAAGTTTGGGAAAAAACACATACTGCTCAGATATCTTGCTTTTGAAGATTCACAATGTTTTCTAGCATATCAAATACTATGAGTAATCCTGAATCCTTTTTTAAATTTGCTATCTGGCTTCCCAAACACATATGAGCATGAGGTCATTTATTAATATTCTGTGGAACAGGTGGTCTGTGAATTTCTAGGGTGGCAGCCCACTTCATTTCACCCTCCTTTTAGAGAAACTGCTTTCTTTCCCCTAGATCAGGAGTCAGCAAATTTTCTGCAAAGGGTCATATAATGAATATTTCAGACTTTCTGGGGCAACATACAGTCTCTGTCATATAATCTTTGTTTTTTGTTGTGTGTGTTTGTTTTTAACTTTTTAAAAATGTAAAAGCCATTTTTCTCTCACTGGCTTTACCGTATTAGGCCATGTGCCAGAGGGCTATAACTGCCAACCTCTACCTTGGATCCGCATGGTTATCATTTGAATAACCACCCTCTTGACCACAGTTGTTTGGTCTAGGGGTAGGTACAAAACCCACATAGAGCCAATTAGAATCTCTTCACTAGGAAATTCGAATGAAATTAAGAGATCTCATCTCAGTCTAGCTGCTCTTTTAAATGAGGAGAGGAAAAACCTAAGAATAAATTAGCAATAGTCACTTCTTATTATGGCCTGAAAATGGAAAGCCAGACCTTGATGTGAGATAAGAATGACGAAACTGAGAGGAGAGATAAAGGTAGATAGAGGGTTTCCTGGGTATTCTACAATATCCCAGATAATATCAGTATTTCCCATGTTTTTATTTTATTGCTGCCCTTTGACACCCTGAATATCTCTCCCCCACACCATCTTCATAACAAACTGCATTCTTTATTTAAAATAGGTTGAGATGGTTTCTGTTATATGTAAAGAAAAGAGAGTCAATAAATATACTTTTTCAAATGAGAAAGAAAACAGGCAAGGTATTTCAAAAGTCATTTTTCCAAAGAAAATATGCAAATTGTCAATAAGCATATGAAAAGATGGTCAACATCATTATTTATTAGGGAAATGCAAATCAAAACTACAATTAGATGTCACTTCAAACCCATTAGAATGGTTATAATAAAAAAAGACAGACAATAACAAGTGTTGGCAAGGACGTGGAGAAACTGAAAAAACCTCATAAATTGTTGGTGGGATGTAAAATGGTACAGCCACTTTGGAAAACAGTTTGTTGAAATGTTAAATACAGAGTTTCCATAACTCTAAGCAATTCCATGACTAGTTATCTATACAAGTGTAATGAAAAGAAAGTTGTTAAAATTTTTTAATGAAGTGGAAAAATTCCTTGAAAAATACGGCTTATCAAAACTAATAAAAGAAGAAAGGAAAAATATCAATGAAATTAAATATCAATGAAATTGAATGTTTAATTAAAAGCCTTCCAACAAAGAAAATTTCAGACTAAAATAGCTTCAGTGGCTAATACATCTGAACATCTATGAAAAAAATAATACCAATCTTATACAAACTCTTCCAGAGACAGAAAAAAGGGGTGAAGAGTTTCCAGCTTATTTTATGAGATCAGCATGACCTTGAAGTTTCCTTCAATTTCTAATTTACTGGGGGTTCATTTTATCAAATTTTTTCTGCATCTATTGAAATGAGTTATTACATGGGTTATCTCCTTTATATATAAAGGATAATACATTATGACCAAGTGGGATTTATACCAGAATGCAATCTTGGGTTGAACATAAAAAGTAGAAACTATAAAAGATTGTTAGATTTCACTAAGATTAAGTTCTTAAAACCATTTATCAAAAGACACAATTAAGAGAAAGGAAAGACAAGACACAAACTGGGAGAATGTATTTCCAATACATACATCTGAAGAAGAACTCAACTCTACCAAGACAAAACGAAACAACTATAGCTAACGTCCAGCAGCGAACCAAGGGCAGGGCAGAGGTAGAGTGGGCGAGTGCAGGCAACAAAGGGTACATGTGTAAACGCAATAACAAAACGGACTAAAAGTCAGTCTACATTTTATAGTCACCATGCACTGGAAATTTTAAACAAATGTCAGAATAAAATGTCACATAGAAAAAAATATTTTGATGGTCTAAGTTCTAAAGTGATAGTAAAGTTCTAAACTATATATACCTGGGTGACATGAGAACCTTTTAGTGAGTCCATAAGGTAAAAATATATTATAATAGTACTTAAACATTATTTGCCTTTTTCACTGTGTTGACCTGTGCACTGATGGTCCAAAAGCGATGGTGAGTAAAACTGCTTACTCCTTGGCACAAATCACAGCAGTGGCACAAACTGTACTAGCAGTCATTGTATTCTTTACTATTACACACCCACAGTTAGCAGCAACAATAAAAACCTAGCTTTACTTAAGAATATCCTTGACGAAGCAGCTAGAACTAATTTTATTAAATCTTGACCCTTGATACTCACTTTTTTGTGTGACAAAATGAAAAATAAAGCAGTTTTGCTGCTTACAGAAGTATGGTAATTGTCTCAAGAAAAAGCACTTGGTGATTAGTTGAATCGTGAACTGATCTAGACTTTTTTTTTTCTTTTTTGTAAATGGAACACCATTTTGACTTGAAAAAACAACTGATAGATAGTTATTCAGACTTGAGTATTTAGCAGACATTTTCTTGAAAATGAACAAAGTGAGGCTAGCTACACTTCAAGGAAAAAAACTGAAATGTTTGTCACCTAAAATCTGTATGCTGGAAAACTTGTGTCTGTTCTTATGAGGTTCATAGCTTCTGTGAGCTTAAAGATTCTTCTGATGAAATCACTGGTGATATTAACAACTGTTACGTTTTTTTTATAACGTGGAATGTGTCAACATTTGGAAGAATTGCCTAGCTCGGGGGAAAAAAAATCTCCAAATGACCAATACATAATGTTACAAAGTCACGCAGAAGTAAAAAGCTCCATTCAAAATGGATTTTAATGTAACACAGTACATTCACACAGTTTCAGAATGCATGGTGTAATTAATCCATAAGAAACTACCTCTTGTCAAGTGTTGGTATAGTATTAAAGAAGAATATCTGCAGTTACCTAAAAAGTCTGTTAAAATCCTCCTCCCATTCTCCAACTACATATTTGTGTATGGCCAGATTTTTCTATATACTTTAACCCTAACAACAAATTACTAGAGATTAAATGGAGAAGCTTATATGAGACTTCAGATGCATAAATATAAAACAATGCCACTCTTCTCACCCAATTTCGTTATGGTTTGGAAAATCTAGGGTCTTTTTTTTTTCATAAACATATATTATGTATGGAAACCCTAGTGGCGTGGTGATTAAGTGCTACAGCTGCTAACCAAGAGGTCGGCAATTCAAATCCACCAGGCGCTCCTTGGAAATTCCATGGAGGCAGTTCTATTCTGTCCTATAGGGTTGCTATGAATTGGAATCTACTCGATGGCAGTGGGTTGTATTATGTATGTTAATGTAGAATGGGTTCATTATTTATTTTTAAACAAATTAATATATATTAAATTCCTCCTTAGCTTCTAATAAGGTAAATATCTACATATATCGCCCACATAAACAACAGCATAGAGCTCAGTAATTTGTAAGACTACACAGATGTCCTGAGACCAAAAAGTTTGAATTGGTGTTCTAAACAACTACTTTTATTACAATTGAGTTTTAATAATACATGTAAGCATCAGTTTAGCACATTTTATTACATATGCTACAATAAACACTGTATTCTATATGGAAGTTAATTCGGAGGACCCTACTTTTCCAGTTGGCTCACTACACGCATGAACTCTGCTGCATTTGTATTCATTTCCTAGAGGAAGTTCGTAACATTTCAGCATCATCTGAGCTTCCTTCAGTCATAGCTTGTGTCTCCACCTCTGTGCTGCCACACATTCCTCTGTTTAAACAGCAGATTCAAAATAAAACTATGATAGAGAACAGTGATTGTAAAGACAAATAGAACTCAAGTTGCTTCAATCTGTAATTCTATGTGACCAATTGAAACTTTTGTTTGTGTTTAAAATTTATAACAGTGAAACACTAAAAAGCTCCCTGAAATTCACCATCGAAGGCATGTTTTTCAAAAATGTCTAAGGCAACATTCTTCTTTTTTTTTTTTCACTCAAAATTATGACTGTGAGATTCATTCATGTTGTTGTGTGTACCAGTGGTTCACTTTCTTCAATCTTCTCAAGCTGGTGAATCTCTCCTAATTTTTCACAACCTGCTCATGTCAGCACTTAAGTGAGCCCTATCAACTCCTGAGACAATTAGTTACTCCTTCTCTGTGATCCCATTATTTCACAGATATGTGACTCAAGCGGAACATTTAATGCAATGAATATAGCCTATCTCTTCTTTTAAGCCAGATGGCTGACACGTGATAGGACCTTATTTACTAATATTTGTTGAGTAAGTTGCTCTCTGCCATCAATTTCTCAGGAGAGGAATAGACATGTAAACATCAAATTATAAAGTACAAAGAAATAAGGGCTATTGAGGAGTGTACCTAATTCAAGTTTTACATCATCCAAGAGTTAGCATTTTAGCGAAGGAGCAAAGAATGAGTACGATTCCGACTGAAGGAGACAATGGACTGGG
The DNA here is from genome assembly GCF_030014295.1 of Loxodonta africana. Lineage (NCBI taxonomy): Eukaryota > Metazoa > Chordata > Mammalia > Proboscidea > Elephantidae > Loxodonta > Loxodonta africana. Next base: position 57,567,043 of record NC_087357.1, on the reverse strand, counting down.
GGCAGGATATCACAGTCAGAAGATGCAGCTTCTGCACAGAAGACTCTTCCCTAGTTCAGATTCAGATCTTGTTTGGAAAATAAAATCTTTGGTTAAAAAGGGTTCCTGGGACTGATGCTCAGATATCTAAATGCAGAGGATGCTCCCCCAACTGAGGAAGCAGGTTCTTTGCAAAAAACAAAATTCAGTGGTGTTTTTGCAAGTGTATGTAGGCTAGGGTTCTCTTAAAATAAAAATCTTGGCAAGTAATTATAATCATTCCTTGAATTTTATTTCACTTTTCTGATGTCCAAGTAAAACATGTTTATTTTAGAAAATTTGGAAAATATATAAAGCCCAAAAAAGAAATTTAAAAATCACCCATAATCATTTTTCTCCTTCTATGGCGACGAAAGAATATAAAGTAAAACATGCAAGTCTTTTCCTCCCCTCCCCCTTCCAATCTCACCACTCCTGTCCCTGATAAAACCGCTTTTATCAACTTGGTCCTGCCAATTTCTCTCTTGCTTACTCATTTATTGACTCAGCAAATACTTACTGAGTGATCACCTTGGGCTAAACACTGTTGTAGACATTGGTGTTTTATTGGGAAGTAAGTCCAAACAGATCCTTGTTCGAATGCATGTTTCGGTCTACTTATATTCTACATTCTATTACAAAAAAAAAAACCACTAAAGAAATGAATGCATGAAGGAATATTAGCTGGTAATAAGTGTTCTGCAGAAAATATGCCGGCTATATTATATCTGAGATTAAACTGTGAAGGCAAAATCAGCCTAGTGAAGATCAGGATGATATTGCAGGTACAGAAAAAAGTAGTAAAAAGGCCTTAAGGTAGGTACAGAAATAAGGCCAGTGTGGCTCAATAACATGGTAGGGATAGAGAGAGAACAAGAGAGACTTATGAGATGAGGTTGGAGGGGTGGGCCTGGGACAAATCATTAAGAGCTTTTTGGGACAGAGATGTTGAAAAAGTCTGGCTTTTAAGTGTGAGGGGATGGACTGAAGAGTTTTAACGGAAGTGATATGCTTTAACGTCTATTTTTTAAACTTTCATTCTGATTGCACTGTGGAGAATAGATTTGGGACCACGATTTCCAACATGAGGTCCATAAACGCTTCCAAGAAGTTTATAGATAGAATTCAGGGAGCTCATTACCTTAAATGGGGGAACATTACCTGGCCTAGTTCCTCAAAGAAGTGAAAATCTCAAAATTGTCCTATTTTGTTAGCTTTTCAATTTCTTTTCCAAAGCATCAAAATGATTCTCTCTGGTTTCAGGAGTGCAATAACAGAAGGATTCTCAATTTATGATAGCAATATTCTTCCTTTATCTGTTTTTTCCTACTAAGATTGTGTGTAAACCTACTCTACTGGAGGCCTCTAACTTAAAGACATTCAAAGACAAACTTAGACTTATGTAAGGGGACAAAGTTAAAGTGACTTTGGGGTCACGGTAGAAGAGTCTCTACAACTTGAACCCAGCTTCCATATCCCACTTTACCCCACCTTAGATTCTGGGGCCCAGATCCCAACCGCAAAAGGGAAGTAGACATAAAATATACCTTCTAATCAGGCAGGAGACTGGGTCCTGGGAAGCATACCTGGAGAGAAAGAAGAAATCAAATGCCTTTTGAAACTGTTTCCTAAGTAGTATTTCCTAAACATGGGCACTAGTTAAAAATACAAATTCCTGTGCTCTACCCAAGACATGCTGACTCAGAGTTTCTAAAGGTGGGGCCCAGAAATCTCCTCTGGCAATTGTAATAACGATAAGCCAGTTTAAAAACACCGTAAATAAGAGAGCAACAAAAGAAATCCACAGGCACCAGAAGAAAACAAATAATAAAAATCAGAGCTGAACTAAATGAAACAGAAAAACAATTGAAAGAATTAACAAGACCAAAAGCTGGCTTTTTGAAAAAATCAACAAAATTGATAAACCCCTGGCCAAACCGACAAAAGAAAAACAGGAGAGGAAGCAAATAACCTGAATAAGAAATGAGATGGGCGATATTACAACATACCCAAATGAAATTAAAAGAATCATATCAGATTACCATGAAAAACTATACTCAAATTTGAAAACCTAGAAGAAATGGATGAATTCCTAGAAACATACTACCTACCTAAACGAACACAAACAGAGGTAGAACAACTAAATAGACCCATAAAAAAAAGAAGGGATTGAAAAGGTAATCAAAAAACTCCCAACAAAAAAAAGCCCTGGTCTAGATGGCTTCATTGCAGAGTTCTACCAAACTTTCAGAGAAGAGTTAACACCACTACTACTAAAGGTATTTCAGAGCATAAAAAAGGAAGGAATATTCCCAAACTCATTCTATGAAGCCACCATACCCCTGATACCAAAACCTGGTAAAGACACCACAAAGAAAATTATAGACCTATATCCCTCATGAACTTAGATGCAAAAATTCTCAACAAAGTTCTAGCCAATAGAATTCAACAACATATCAAAAAAATAATTCACCATGACCAAGTGGGATTCATACCAGGTATGCAGGGATGGTTCAACATTAGAAAAACAATTCATGTAATCCACCACATAAATAAAACAAAAGATAAGAATCACATGATTTTATCAATTGGTACAGAAAAGGCATTTGACAAAGTTCAACATCCATTCATCATAAAAACTCTCAGCAAAATAGGAATAGAAGGAAAATTCCTCAGCGTAATAAAGGTCATTTACACAAAGCCAACAGCCAATACCACCCTAAATGGAGAGAGCCTGAAAGCATTCCCATTGAGATCGGGAACCAGACAAGGATCCCCTTTATCACCACTCCTATTCAACATTGTGCTGAAGGTCCTAGCCAGAGCAATTAGGCTAGATAAAGAAATAAAGGGCATCCAGATTGGCAAGGAAGAAGTAAAAGTATCTCTATTTGCAGATGGCATGATCTTATACACAGAAAACCCTAAGGAATCCTCCAGAAAACTACTGAAACTTCAGCAGAGTGTCGGGATACAAGATAAACATATAAAAATCAATTGGATTCCTCTATACCAATAAAAAGAACATTGAAGAGGAAATCACCAAATCAATGCCATTTACAGTAGCCCCCAAGAAGATAAAATACTTAGGAATAAATCTTACCAGAGATGTAAAAGGCTTATACAAAGAAAACTACAGTACACTTCTGCAAGAAACCAAAAGAGACTTGCTTAAGTGGAAAAACATACCTTGCTCGTGGATAGGAAGACTCAACGTTATAAAAATGTCTATTCTACCAAAGCGATCTATACATTTAATGCAATTCCAATCCAAATCCCAACTACATTCTTTAATGAGATGGAGAAACAAATCACCAACTTCATACAGAAGGAAAAGAGGCCCCGGATAAATAAGGCATTACTGAAAAAGAACAAAGTAGGAGGCCTTACTTTACCTGATCTTAGAACCTAGTATACCGCCACAGTTGTCAAAACAGCCTGGTACTGGTACAAGAACAGATACATAGACCAATGGAACAGAATTAAGAATCCAGACATAAATCCATCCACATATGAGTGGTTGATATTTGACAAAGGCCCTAAGTCAGTTAAATGGGGAAAGACAGTCTTTTTAACAAATAGTGCTGGCATAACTGGATATCCATCTGCAAAAAAAATGAAACAAGACCCATACCTCACACCAGGCACAAGAATGAAATCAAAATGAATCAAAGACCTAAATATAAAATCTAAAATGATAAAGATCATGGAAGTAAAAATAGGGACAATGCTAGGAGCCCAATACATGGCATAAACAGTTTACAAAACATTACTTGCAATGCCGAAGAGGAACTAGATACCTGGAAGCTCCTAAAAATCAAACACCTATGCTCATCCAAAGACTTCACCAAAAGAGTAAAAAGATTACCTACAGACTGGGAAAAAGTTTTTAGCTATGACATTTCTGATCAGCACCTGATCTCTAAAATCTACATGATACTGCAAAAACTCAACTGCAAAAAGACAAATAACCCAATTAAAAAATGGGCAAAAGATAGGAATAGACACTTCACTAAAGAAGACATTCAGGTAGCTAACAGATATATCAGGAAATGTTCACGATCATTAGCCATTAGAGAAATGCAGATGAAAACTACAATGAGATTTCATCTTACTCCAACAGGGCTGGCATTAATCCAAAAAACACAAGAGAATAAATGTTGGAGAGGCTGTGGAGAGATTGGAACACTTACACGCTGCTGGTGGGAATGTAAAATGGTACAACCACTTTGGGAATCGATTTGGCGCTTCCTTAAAAAGCTAGAAATAGAACTACTCTACGATCCAGCAGTCTCACTCCTTGGAATATATCCTAGAGAAATAAGAGCCTTTACATGAACAGATATATGCATACCCATGTTTATTGCAGCACTGTTTACAATAGCAAAAAGATGGAAGCAACCAAGGTGCCCATCAACAGAAGAATGGATAAACAATGGTATAGTTACACAATGGAATACTACACATCGATAAAGAACAGTGAGGAATTTGTGAAAATTTTCATAACATGGCGGAACCTGGAAGGCATTATGCTGAGTGAAATTAGTCAGTTGCAAAAGGACAAATATTGTGTAAGACCACTATTATAAGAACTTGAGAAACAGTTTAAACTGAGAAGAAAACAGTCTTCTGTGGTTACAAGAAGGGGGTGGGAGGGAGGGTGGGAGAGGGGTATTCACTAATTAGATAGTAGATAGGAACTACTTTAGGTGAAGGGGTGAAGGGAAAGACAACACACAATACAGGGGAGCTCAGCACAATTGGACTAAACCAAAAGCAAAGAAGTTTCCTGAATAAACTGAATGCTTTGAAGGCCATCGTAGCAGGGGCACGGGTCTGGGGACCATGGTTTCAGGGGACATCTAAGTCAGTTGGCATAATAAAATCTATTAAGAAAACATTCTGCATCCCACTTTGAAGAGTGGCATCTGGGGTCTTAAACATTAGCAAGCAGCCATCTAAGATGCGTCAATTGGTCTCAACCCACCTGGATCAAAGGAGAATGAAGAACACCAAGGACACAAGGCAATTACAAGCCCAAGACACAGAAAGGGCCACATGAACCAGAGACTACATCATCCTGAGACCAGAAGAACTAGATGGTGCCCAGCTACAACCGATGACTGCCCTGACAGGGAACACAACAGAGAACCCCTGAGGGAGCAGGACAGCAGTGGGATGCAGACCCCCAAATTCTCATAAAAAGACCAGACTTAATGGTCTGACTGAGACTAGAAGGACCCTGGTGGTCATGGCCCCTAGACCTTCTGTTGGCCCAGGACAGGAACCATTCCCGAAGCCAATTCTTCAGACACGGATTGGACTGGACAATGGGTTGGAGAGGGAAGCCGGTGAGGAGCGAGCTTCTTGGATCAGGTGGACACTTGAGACTATGTTGGCATCTCCTGCCTGGAGGGGAGATGAGAGGGTGGAGGGGGTTAGAAGCTGGCAAAATGGACGTGAAGAGAGTGGAGGGAGAGAGCAGGCTGTCTCATTAGGGGGAGAGTAATTGGGAGTGTGTAGGAAGGTGTATATGGGTTTTTGTGTGAGAGACTGACTTAATTTGTAAACTTTCACTTAAAGCACAATAAAAATTATATATATATATTAAAAAAAACCATAAATATCTGTGGGAAAAAAATCTGGAAGACCCCATGGGGCATGTTATAGATGTTATGTCCCCCCAAAATACGTGTTGTAAATCCTAACCTCCATGCATAATTATGCATAATCCCATTTGGGAATGGGTTGTCTTTGTTATGTTAATGAGACATTACTGTAGGGTGTGTCTTGAGTCAATCTCTTACAAAATATAAAAAGAGCAGATTAGGACAAGCAAGCAAGCAAGCAGAGATGGGGGAAGATTGATGTGAAACCACACAGAGATCTCCAAGGAATCAGGAAACAGAAGTTGAAGAGACAAGGATCTTCCTCCAAGGCCAACAGAAAGAAAAAGCCTTATCCTAGATCCGGAACTCTGATTTCAGACTTCTAGCCCCCTAAATTATGAGAAAGTAAATTTCTGATGGTTAAAGCCATCGACTTGTGGTATTTTTGTTATAGCAGCACTAGATAATTAATACAGGGCACGATGCTCAGTAGCCCCAGAATAAGCATGCATAAGCTGACTCCTATAAATCCCATGCACAGTTTTTGGTTTAAATAATCATGAGCATCTTGGTTAGCAGATTATTAGAAGGGTAACTAACATATTAATAGACTAAATGATTTACATTTAATAAAACCACTGAGGTTACCAGCATTAAAGAAGAGAACAACTTAATTTATCTTCTACTGTAGCCTTCAAGATGTGAAATTATTTCTTTTCATGCTGGCAGAGCAAGTGGACTCCATTCAGTGTGGCCCAGGACCACACATTTTATTAGATGACTCTTGGAAGCCCTCATAAAAATGATTAATATGTGCACACACAGAGTCTGAGTATAATCATTTTTCAAATAGTCTATTGTTTCTACAATCAGAAAACTGGATTGTGTGTGTGCATGCATGTGAGCTTTGTGGGGGAACTCCTATTTTTTAATGGAATCACAAAATATTGGAGAATTAGACTTGGCTATTTATCTCATCCAGTCTCGTATCTTTAAATACTTGCTATACACTTACAACTCCCATATTTCTCTCTCTAGCCTCGACCTGTCTTCTGAACCTCAGATTTTTATATACAACTGTTTACTTGACATCTAGACTTATTTTAATATGCTTCTGTCAAAGAGTAAAAACACATACTCCATTAAAATAAAAGTAAAGAGATTTATAAAGGAATAAACAATTTGAAATTTGGGCAGCAACCTTGTGGAGAATACAAAGTTGCTCTGAAATATGGAAGGAGAGATGTGCTTTCGTAGTAAAAATGAGGAAGGGGGGTGTGTGATGGTCACATGGTTACAGCCATAAGGTGGATACATCATCAGCAATTCTATTCCAACTACCTTCTTCATGGAACATCTTGAGTAAACTTGTTCTCCTACAGTCACATTCCGGACTCCTACCCATATTTGCTAAGAGTGGCTTGGGGCAAGAGCGAGACCAATTAAACAAGATGATTGACAGAGGGGCCAGGGTCTCCTGATTCCACCCAGCCAGAGGTCCAAGGCCATGTGCATATGAATGGGAAAAAGTCAAGTTACCTTTTCAGAAATGTAGAAGCAGGAGCTTATAACAAAATGGAGTTTTGATTCAAACCTTGTGTCAGACATTTTATTATGCCAAATGCCTCAGTTTTAGAGATTTGTTAGCATATTCCCCCTTTTTTGTTCAAGCACCCATTAGGGGGTGCTGAACACTCACAATGGAGTTATCTTTCTTCTGCAAGGACTTTGTCATGGATTAAATTGTATCCCTCCAAAAATATGTGCCAACTTGGTTAATCCATGTGTGGTTGTCCTCCATTTTGTGATTTTCCTAGGTATTATAAATCACAATCCTGCGTATGGTTAAAAAGGATTAGGGTGGGATGTAACACCCTTGTTGAGGCCACATTCCTGATCCAACGTAAATGGATTTTCCCTGGGGTGTGGCCTGCACTACCTTATATTAAGATATAAAAAGAAAGGGAAGCAAGCAGAGAGTTGGGGACCTTATACCAACAAGAAAGCAGTGCCAGGAGCAGAGCTCATTCTTTAGACCCAGGGTCCCTGTGCCTGTGAAGCTCCTTGACCAGGGGAAGGCTGAAGACAAGGACCTTCCTCCAGAGCTGACAAAGAAAGAAAAGCCTTACCCTGGAGCTGACACCCTGAATTTGGACTTGTAACCTACTAGACTGTGAGAGCATAAATTTCTCTTTGTTAAAGCCACCCACTTGTGGTATTTCTGTTATAGCAGTACTAAATGACTAAGACAGACTTCTTTGGGTATGTCTCAGGCCCAAGTATCAAAAGTATCAGACCTTAAGGTCATTGGGATAATTTTCCTCTTTACCTTGCCATATCAATAGGCCTCATCTTCAGGATGAGTTAACTTTTGTCAGGGCCATGGCTGCAAACAGGGCCAAATTTGGAGGAACAACTTGGCAATCAAAAATGCTAACTCAAGGTGTGAAATCAGTTACTCAGTTGCTCCTATAAGTTTTGTTTCTCCTAAATACATGATTCTTTGCATGGAGAGGGGAATCGTAGTGAAGTTACATATATTAGATGAACATTTCATAATATATTTGATTATACATACAATAATTTTCCAGTCTGTACCAGTGAGTGTAACCAGGAACCAATACGTTCAGGTAATCAGCTAAAACTATCAAAAAGAGGATATCTGGACATAAGAGGTTTTGGGTGCAACCAAGTAGCCTTCTGGTGAACCTTTGTAATATCTTCTTCTACTTCTGTCGTATTCATTCAAGCACAACAGGAGGTGTTGGCAATAGCATAGGCTCCTCTTTGTTGAGCTAAAAGGAAATCAAGGACCAATCTATTATATAATTCTACTTTAGAAAGAGATTCTAGGGATTTTTGTTGAGCCAACATTCCATCAGCAATATCATTGGCAATTTAGGTCATTGTGGCAGGTAAATTAAAGATGGATTTTTCAAGTTGGGAGATGCTGTGCCAAGAAAGAAGGGCTTGAAGAAATACCCATCCCGTTCCCAGTCTGTCTGCCACTGGATTTCCAGGATCTTCCCATCCTCTTTTGTGACAGTTCTCAGGATTAGCAGGATTAACAGGGGTTTCTAAATTGTTTCTCCAATGGGTGCTTTCATTATAAGGATGAATCTCTAAAGAGACCTCTAGATGTTCCAAGGTGTATTGACCTATCAATCTCCAACCATCTAACACAAGGCAGTGCTGAGGTGTACGGTTCATTGCTTGCATTTCATTCATGTTCTTTAGGGTATTCTGATCCTCCACAAAACAATACATACCCATAAGGGGCACCCTCTCTATCATTGCCACGTGGGAAAGGAATGGATTGATTCATTTGTTTGAGCCGGTTTTCCTTTGAGGAATTGTTATAAACAGATAATCCATCTATAAATGCCAGCATTACCTTCCTAAGAGAAGAGCACTCAGGATCACTGACACAAGTGGAATAGTCTGTTTGTGTGAGCATAGTATACAGTCTAGGTTGACTATACCATTTTTTGGTCAAATTAAAACAGGTTCTCTGAGGTGGGTCTCATAGTCCATGGGATGCCATAGTCTTACACATACCACCAATTTGACAATGCTGCCACTGAAATTAACAATAGTCGCAGACACAAGGATGTAATATGATAGAGGTAATGCTAAACAATAGTGGCAGACACAAGGATGTAATCTGATAGAGGTAATGGTAGTGGATCTGAATTTTCATACATAAACTTAGGGGAATGGTGGCAAATCCAACAATCTATTACGTTACCAGTAGTACCTACTGATTGAGCATTTTTCTTCCAAGCATTAACGGGGATTATTGAAAGTAGCAAAATAAAGCTCAAGAAAGGCTTCATACTGAAATAAAACTATTCAGAAATAATATAATAAACCAAATGGTGTAAGAATGGTAGCTGTAATAAAGTCCATAAATGTCAGTCAACTGCATGAGGATAAATCTTATGAGGAAATAAGACAAGTATATAGTATAACAATTAACATAAAAACGGCTATGATTATTAAGCAAAGTCCAAGAACCTCAAAAGCCTGCATATGGGGTCTTATTTCATGACCTTAGGAGGAGCTTTCTACATCTGACGTCACCTGCTTCTGGCCACTGAGGCATATGAACTTTAGTTTCCCTCAGGAGGTTGAACAGTCCAAGAAGGTGCCTTTGTCTTCTTCAACTGGCATAAGTGAATCTGAGTCTTAACTTTCTGCAATTTAGGGCACAAGGGCTAGCGAGACGGATCAAATATAGTCCTTTCCAGTGAGGCTCAAGAGAATCTTTCAAATGATGCCTTTTCCAATAGACATAATCTCCGGGTTTAATGGTAGGTAAATGTTGTACATCAGGCTTTTGACTGTCAAAGGCGTCTTTATTCTGTGAAGAGTTCTCTTTAGGGTACTGAATTAAGGACTGGCAAAATCTCAATAATTCAGGCTGAATTGGATTAGAATCAGTAGAGGCAAACTAATAAGGGAGGGCCAAAATCTGTTTAGTGATAATTCCATGTGAGGTTAATTTATGTGGCCCAAATGGACTAGAACTCAAGTTTAAAAGGGCTAAAGGCAGTGCTTTAACTCAGTACAGTTGTAAGGATTTAGAAAGTTTGGATAATTGAATTTTTATTGCGCCTTTAGTCCTCTCTACAAGACTGGTAGATTGAAGGTGGTAAATGCAACGGAGCCTTTGAAAAATAGGAAAAAATTCACATATTTCTCTAATTATCTGTCCAGTAAAGCGAGTCTCTTGGTAACTCCAAAGAATTTTGTGGGCTCCCCATGTGGGTATGATATTTTCAAGAAGCTTTTTAGCTACAAAAGTGGCAGTAGCTTGTTGACAAAGAAAAGCTTCCACCCGGTGTGCAAACCTACAAATCATAACAGGGACATATTTATAGCCATTTGAGGGTAGAAGATGAATAAAATCAATCTGCCATTCAAGCATTGGCCCTTGAAGCAGGGGATATCTCCCAGGTGGAGATTTATAGGGCTTGCCTGAATTGAATTGAAAACAAATGGAACAATGAGAAACATAATTAGCAGCATCAAAAAACTATCCCAAACAGTATTTTGTTAAATTATCCATCATTTTATCTCTCCCCAGTTGAGAGTGCATGTGTAACATTTTTAATATAGGGCTATGGAAAGGTTTGGAAACCACAGGCTTCTGATTAGGTCCTATCCATATCCTAGAAGTAGATTACTGGAAACAATCATATTTCTTCCATGTCTGTACGTCATCAGCTGAAACTGATTTTTGATGTTTAAAGAGACTCTCTGAAGTAAGTTTGACATTTATAACAAATTTGTTGTTGTTCTTAGGTGCAGCCGAGTCAGTTGCGACTCACAGCGACCCTATGCACAACAGAATGAAACACTGCCCGGTCCTGAGCCATCCTTACAACCGTTGTTATGCTTGAGCTCATTGTTGCAGCCACTGTGTCAATCCACCTCGTTGAGGGTCTTCCTCTTTTCTGCTGACCCTGTACTCTGCCAAGCATGATGTCCTTCTCCAGGGACTGATCTCTCCTGACAACATGTTCAAAGTATGTAAGATGTAGTCTCGCCATCCTTGCCTCTAAGGAACATTCTGGCTGTACTTCTTCTAAGACAGATTTATTTGTTCTTTTGGCAGTCCATAGTATATTCAATATTTTTCGCCAACACCACAATTCAAAGGCATCAATTCTTCGGTCTTCCTTATTCGTTGTCCAGCTTTCACATGCATATGATGCGATTGAAAATACCAAGGCTTGGGTCAGGCGCACCTTAGTCTTCAAGGTGACATCTTTGCTCTTCAACACTTTAGAGGCAGATTTACCCAATGCAATGTGTCTTTTGATTTCCTGAGTGCTGCTTCCATGGCTTTTGATTGTGGATCCAAGTAAAATGAAATCCTCGACAACTTTGATCTTTTCTCCGTTTATCATGATGTTGCTCATTGGTCCAGTTGTGAGGATTTTTGTTTTCTTTATGTTGAGGTGCAATCCTTACTGAAGGCTGTGGTCTTTGATCTTCATCAGTAAGTGCTTCAAGTCCTCTTCACTTTCAGCAAGCAAGGTTGTGTCATCTGCATAACACAGGTTGTTAATGAGTCTTCCTTCAACCCTGATGCCCTGTTCTTCTTCATATAGTCCAGCTTTTCGTATTATTTGTTCAGCATACAGATTAAAGAGGTATGGTGAAAGATTACAACCCTGACGCACAATTTTCTTGACTTTAAACCAACCTGTATCCCCTTGTTCCACCCGAACAACTGCCTCTTGATCTATGGAAAGGTTCCTCATGAGCACAATTAAGTGTTCTGGAATTCCCACCCTTTGCAATGTTATCCATAATTTGTTATGATCCACACAGTTGAATGCTTTTGCATAGTCATAAAAACACAGGTAAACATCCTTTTGGTATTCTCTGCTTTTAGCCAGGATCCATCTGACACCAGCAATGATATTCCTGGTTCCACGTCCTCTTCTGAAACCAGCCTGAATTTCTGGCAGTTTCCTGTCGATATACTGCTGCCGCTGTTTTTGAGTGATCTTTAGCAAAATTTTGCTTGCGTGTGATATTAATCATAAACCCCAAAAATTGTTCTATAATTTCCACATTTGGTTGGATCACCTTTCTTGGAAATAGGCATAAATATGAATCTCTTCCAGTCAGTTGGCCAGGAAGCTGTCTTCCATATTTCTTGGCATAGATGAGTGAGCACCTCCAGCACTGCATCTGTTTGTTGAAACATCTCAATTGATATTTCGTCAATTCCTGGAGCCTTGTTTTTCGCCAATGGCTTCAGAGCAGCTTGAACTTCTTCCTTCAGTACCATCGGTTCCTGATCATATGCCACTTCTTGAAATGGTTGAACATTGACTAATTCTTTTTGGTATAATGACTCTGTGTATTCCTTCCATCTTCTTTTGATGCTTCCTCCGTCATTTAATATTTTCCCCATAGAATCCTTCACTATTGCAAGTCAAGGCTTCAATTTTTTCTCTAGTTCTTTCAGCTTGAGAAACGCTGAGTGTGCTCTTCCCTTTTGGTTTTCCATCTCCAGCTCTTTGCACATGTCATTATAACACTTTACTCTGTCTTCTTGAGCCCCCCTTTGAAATCTTCTGTTCAGTTCTTTTACTTCATCAATTCTTCCTTTTGCTTTAGCTGCTCGATGTTCGAGAGTAGGTTTCAGAGTCTCCTCTGACATCCATCTTGGTCTTTTCTTTCTTTCCTGTCTTTTCAATGACCTCTTGCTTTCTTCATGGATGATGTCTTTGATGTCATGCCACAATTCGTCTGGTCTTCGGTCACTAATGTTCAATGCATCAAGTCCATTCTTCAGATGGTCTCCAAATTCAGGTGGGACATACTCAAGGTCATATTTTGGCTCTCGTGGACTTGCTCTGATTTTCTTCAGTTTCGGCTTGAACTTCCATATGAGCAATTGATGGTCTGTTCCAGTTGGCCCCTGGTCTTGTTCTGACTGATGATATTGAGCTTTTCCATTGTCTCTTTCCACAGATGTAGTCAATTTGATTTCTGTGTGTTCCATATGGTGAGGTCCATGTGTATAGTCACCATTTATGTTGGTGAAAGAAGATATTTGCGATGAAGAAGTCGTTGGTCTTGCAAAATTCTATCATTCAGTCTCCGGCATTTTTTTCTATCACCTAGGCCATATTTTCCAACTACTGAGCCTTCTTCTTTGTTTCCAACTTTCACATTCCAATCGCCAAAAATGAAATGGAACACATAAACATTGATATCCCAGGGACTAGTGAGCTGAAATGGACTGGTATTGCCCATTTTGAATTGGACAATCATGTAGTCTACTATGCTGGGGATGACAATTTGAAAAGGATGGTGTTGCATTCATGGTCAAAAAGAACGTTTCAAGATCTATCCTGAAGTACAACACTGTCAAAAATAGGATAATACCCATACGCCTACAAGGAAGACCAGTTAATATGACTATTATTCAAATTTACACACCAACCACTAGGGCCAAAGATGAAGAAATAGAAGATTTTTATCAGCTGCTGCAATCAGATAACAAACTTAGCTATATTAATATCCTCTAGAAATAAATCAAAATGGTCTTCTTCATTATTCTTATCGCTAAAAATTCCCTCAGCTATTATGTTGTTGTTAGGTGCCATTGAGTCAGTTCTGACTCATAGCGACACTATGTACAGCAGGAAAGAACCCTGCCTGGTCCTGCGCCATCCTCACAATTGCTGTTATGCTTGAGCCCGTTGTTGCAGCCACTGTGTCAACCTATCTCATTAATGGTCTTCCTCATTTTTGTACTCCACTTTACCAAGCATGATGTACTTCTCCAGGGACTGATCCCTCCTGACAACATGTCCAAATTATGTGAGACGTAGTCTTGTCGTTCTTATGTCTAAGGAGCATTCTTGCTCTAACTCTTCAAAAAAAGCTTGTACTTCTTCCTTGATATCTATTATACGAGACCTGAAAACCTGGGAAGCAGTCTGTTTGGGACAGGATAGGCAATGGAAAGCCACATTTTCTGCAGCTTCAGGGAATTTTCCCCACCAATACTTTTTCATTGTTTCAATCCTTTGTCATGTACCATGTAGGTGCTCTCATGTAAATTCCAAAACAAGGTGACGTGCAGGAATTTGAGTAGAACGGTTTTTTCATAAGCCCCACTCCATAGGTAATTATCAAGTTCTTAGAACATCTATTATTTTCCCATATTTTAATTATATCCTTACCCCATGTTGCCATCCAGTCCAACCTGAATCATAGGGACCCTATAGGACAGAGTTGAACTGCCCCATAGGGTTCCCAAGGGGCTGCTGATGGATTTGAACTGTCGACCTTTTTTAGCAGCCCAGCTCTTAATCACTGCATTTCCAGAGCTCCAATTTCATCCTTAGGGGTCAAATATTGGTATTTGAAAAGCAGTTCTAAAGCCACATGCAGGTCGAAGCTATGAGGAAATTCATGTCCCTCATTTTTAGCCTCCTCCTGTTTGATCATGAGGGAAATGAGAATTTGGGAAGCAGCTTATTAGGCTGCACTGTCAGCGAAGTTATTCCCTGTAATCTCTTCAGTTGGGGCACTCCTTTGGGCTGACTGACTTGTATTTTAATTACAGAAATCTTGGAGGGAATCAAAAGGGTTTCTAGGAGGTTTGCCATTTTTAATTTGGGTTCCAGGAGAAGTCAGGAATGTCCTTTGTTTCCATAACATGCCGGATTAATAGATTACTCAGAATACACACCTGCATTCGGTGTAAATACTTGACAACACTCTGAAAGTAAATTTACGAGCCTTTGTGAGTGTGATCAGAGTCCTGGTGGAAGAGTGGTTAAGAGCTCAAGCTGGTAACCAAACAGTCAGCAGTTTGAATCTGCCAGCCGTCCTTGAAAACCTATAGGGCACTTCTACTCTGTCCTATAGGGTCACTAGGAGTCAGAATTGACTTGACAGCAACGGGTTTGGCTATGGTTCATGAGCGCAATTGGTTCAGCTTGTTGGGTCAAAGTGACTTCAGGAAGGGTGCTGCTTTCAAGGACCTCAGTGGAGGTAGTAATAGTGTATCCTCCCTGATAATTAGAGCTAGTTGAGTCAGGTCTTAAGTATGACCTGTGCAAAAATAAAATTAGATCTGGGTCGGCAAGAGGAGTTTCCTGTAAATCATTCTAGGAGATAAAAACTGTTCTGTTGAATCTAATCAATCATGAAGTCGGTAGTCATTACTGTCAGAGAGGGGTAAGAGAGTAGTAGGGTTTAAACAGGCTATGGTGTATAGCCGAATGTTAGAGGCAACCAAGTGGAGGACTTCATATGAAGTAACTCTGCTAGCCAAAAGTTGCTGGGTTAACATGGAGTTCAATTGGTGGACACTGCAAGAGGAACGTAAATGTAAATGAAATTTCTTAAAACTATGCCTGCTGTTGCCTCTACTAAATTTGCAGTGGTGGCCACTATCCTAAGGCAACTGAATTTTGTTGTAGACTATAATACCCAACTGGTCTTTGTTGTCCTCCACGTCTTTGAGTAAGCACTCCTAAGGCATTTACGGACACCTCACATACCAAAACTGAAAAATCTAGGTTATAGTTAGGGGATCCCAAAGATGGAGAACCAATTAGTGATTCTTTTAATTACAGTATGCTTTCCTTACCATCTCCTGAAAGTTGAAAATGACTGGGCTCTGAAGCCTTCAAAAGTTGATATAAAGGTTAGGCTAATAGTGAAAACTTTAATATCCAAGTCTGGCAATAGCCACAGAGTCCTAAAATTCCTCTTAATTGTTTCATTGTAGTAGGGGCGGGGAAGGTTAAACATTTTCCTTCTGTTTCAGGTTGATGGCTAAAATCACATGCTCCAAATAATTAACTGAAGGTTGTGCCAATGGTAATTTCTTCTTGGAAGCTTTGGGACCACAATCAGCCAAATATTTCAGTAACAAAGTGCTGTCAAGACAGGCCTGATAAGAATGAGTGTAAACTAAAAAAATCATCAACATACTGTAGCAGAGTAGATCTACAGGCAAATTGTAATGGCTGCAAATCTGCATGTAAGAACTGAGAAAAATAAGTGAGAGACTCAATGAAACCTCGAGGAATCACAGTTCCCATGTACTGTTGGTCTCACCACATGAAGGCAAACAAATATTGGCCAGCAGGGTGCACAGGACTACTGAAAAAAGCACTGCATAAATCAACCACTATAATTTATGGCCTCTGAGGGATTATTAGAAAGAAGTTAATGGGGATTGGGAACTAGGGAACTTTCTTTCTGGAAAAGAAAATGCAGTTATCATGCAATATCATGCAAGTCTTGAACAAACATCCAGAACCAATTATTTGGTTTCTTTAATGGAAGAACAGGGAGTTACAGGGAATAGTACAGGGAATAATTAAACCTTTAGTAAGGAAATCTTGATTCTTCTCGTTTGACCACAATGTGTCTGTCAGTTTGTTGCACTGTGTTGACTACATGTTGCTATGATACTGGAAGTTTTGCCTCCAGTATTTCAAATACCAGCAGGGTCACCCATCTTGGATAGGTTGCAGCAGAGCTTCCAGACTAAGATAGAATAGGAAGAAGAACGTGGCACCTACCTGTCAAAAAATTGGCTGGTGAAAACTGTATGAATAGCAGAGGGACACTGTCAGATACACTGTTAGAAGATGAGCCTCTCAGGTTGGAAGGGACTCAAAATAGGACTGGGGAAGAGCTGCCTCCTCAAAGTAGAGTCAACCTTAATTACGTGAATGAAGTCAAGTTTTTGGGGCCTTCATTTGTTGATGCAGCATGACTCAAAATGAGAAGAAACAGCTGCAAACATCCATTGATAATCAGAACATAAAACGTACAAAATATGAATCTAGGAAAATTGAAAGTTGTCAAAAATCAAATTGAACACATAAAGATTGATATTAAAGGTATTATTGAGCTGAAATGGACTGGTATTGACCATTTTGAATAAGACAATCAAATGGTCTACTATGCTGGGAATGACAAATTTAAGAGCAATAGTGTTGAGATCATCATCAAAAAGAACATTTCGAGATCTATCCTGAAGTACAGCACTGTAAATGATAGGATAATATTCATAAGGCTACAAGGAAGACCAGTTAATACAACTACTATTCAAATACACACCAAACACTAATGCCAAAGAACAGGAAACTGAAGATTTTTATAAACTTCTGCAGTCTGAAATTGATCAAACATGCAATCAAAATCCATTGATATTTACTGGTGATTGAAATGTGAAAGCTGGAAACAAAAAAGGATTGACTGATAGTTAGAAAACATGGCCTTAGTGATAGGAATGATGCTGGAGATTGCATTATAGAATTTTACAAGACCAACGACTTATTTATTGCAAATACCTTTTTAACAACATAAATGGTGACTATACACATGGATCTCGCCAGATGGAATACACAGGAACCAAATCGACTATATCTGTGGAAAGAGATGATGGAAAAGCTCAATATCATCAGCCAAAACAAGGCCAAGGCTCCTGTCTGGAGGGGAGATGAGAGGGCAGAGGGGCCAGAAGCTACCCGAATGGACACGATGAGGGAGAGTGGAGGGAAGAACTGTGCTATCTCTCATTACAGGGAGAGCAATTAGGAGTGTATGGCAAGGTGTATGTAAATTTTTGCATGAGAGACTGACCTGATTTGTAAACTTTCACTTAAAGCACAATAAAAATTAATTAATTAAAAAAAAAAAAGGCCAAGAGCTGACAGCAGAACAGAACATCAATTGTTCCTATACGAGCTCAAGTCAAAGCTGAAGAAAATTAAGCCTAGTCCACAAGAGCTAAAATATGACCTTGAGTATATCCCATCTGAATTTGGAGCTCATCTTAAGAATAGATTTGACGTACTGAACAGTAATGACTGAAGACCAGACGAGTTGTGGAAAGATATCAAGGACATCACACATGAAAAAAGTAAAAGGTCATTAAAAGGACAGGAAAGAAAGAAAAGACCAAAATGGGTATTAGGACAGACTCTGAAATTTGCTCTTGAATATAGAGCTGCTAATGCTAATGGAATAAGTGATGAAGTAAAATAGTTGAACAGAAGATTTCAAAGGGCAGCTTGAGAAGACAAAGTAAAATATTATAACAAAGTGTTACAAAGACTTGGAGCTAGAAAACCAAAAGGGAGGAAAACACTCAGCATTTCTCAAGCTGAAAGAACTGAAGAAAAAAATTCAAGATTCAAGTTGCCATTTTGAAGAAGTTTATGGGCAAAATATTGAATGATATAGGAAGCATCAAAAGAAGACAGAAGGAATACGTAGAGTTGCTATACCAAAAATAATTGGTTGACATTCAACCATTTCAGGAGGCAGCATATGGTCAAGAGCCAAGGTACTGAAGGAAGAAGTACAAGCTGCATTGAAGGCACTGGCAAAAGACACGCCTCAGGAATTACCAGAATACCAACTGAGATATTTCAACAAACTGATGCAGTGCTGGAGGTGCTCACTTGTCTACACCAAGAAATGTGGAAGATAGCTACCTGGACAGCTGACTGAAATAGATCCATATTTGTGACCATTCCAAAGAAAGGTGATCCAACAGAGTGTGGAAATAATTATCAAACAATATCATTAAATCACACACAAGTAGAATTTTGCTGAAGATCACTCAAAAGTGGTTGCAGCAGTACATCGACAGAAATTCAAGCCAGGTTCAGAAGAGGACATGGAACGAAGGATACCATTGCTGATGTCAGATGGATCTTGGCTGAAAGTACAGAATACTGGAAAGATGTTTACTTGTGTTTCATTGACTATGCAAAGGCATTCCACCGTGTGGATCATAACAAATTATGGATAATGTTGTGAAGAATGAGGCAAGCACTGGCACTCAAGATACCGCTCGGAGGGACCGAGTGGCAGAGAGTGAAAAGTGGCACTCAATCAGCAAAAGATAAGTACATGCATCTAAACTACCGTGCGGATCAAAAAACACCACTTTGCAAAGAACCTCTCTCCCATTTGCAAGCCCTCTCCCCATTCTGCACTGGACCCTGGACTGGCTTCAGAGACTGCCACATTCCCTGGGCCAGAAATAGGACCTGTCGTGCACTCTGAGCCATTCTCCCAGCCTTGGAGAGGGAACAAATTACATCTTACAAGATGTAAAATGAAAGGGAAGCAAGCAAAGCGGAGGTACCTCATATCACCAAGAAAGAAGCACCGGGAGCAGAGTGCATCCTTTGGACCCAGGGTTCCTGTGTGGAGAAGTTCCTAGTCCAGGGGAAGATTGATGACACGGACATTTCTCCAGAGCCAACAGGGAGAGAAAGCCTTCCCCAGAGCTAACGCCCTGAATTTGGACTTCTAGCCTACTATACTGTGAGTAAATAAAGTTCTCTTCATTAAAGCTATTCACTTGTGGTATTTCTATTATAACAGCACTAGATAACTAAGACAAACTTAGACCAACAAAGAAACATAATATGGGGAGGTTATTTTATCTTAAGGGGCATCTCCAGGGAGGCAACCGTAGTGGGTTTTTCCAACCGTTCCTTGACAGTTTCTTTACAATAGAAAGGAATTTCAGAGGGAATGTTAGAGGGGGAGTAAGAAGGCAGAAATGGATACAAAGAAGAGTCAGCTGGCAGAGGAGCACAGAGAAGGGGAGTAGGAGGAATGGGAGCAGGTTCCTGACATTGTATTTCCTTTTGTTCTTTAGTTAATTTGGAGCTGCTGTTTTGCATGGAAGCCATTTTACTTTTCTGGCATCTTTTGGAGCGTTTCAGTACCAGTCGAGATAGGCATCCCATTGTGGCTGCCAAATCTGGGATCCTTTCTTTTCTAATTTACTGCACAGAAAAACTAGCTTATTCAGCTCAAAAGAGCCCCACAGTGGCCACTGGTTTTCTAAACTGCTCTTAGTAAAATCATGTCAATGCTCCAAAAACAAGCAGATATGGGGCCAAAGTGCTTGTTCATATAAGCAGTCAGTCTGTCTTAATTAACAAACAGGAAAAAACAGGAAACTCAGAGCAGGCACAGCCCCTTTGCCTAGGCACAAGCATAATGGGTTCACGGACTTTGAATGCCTCTAACCTCTGCATAGACCTGTGTGGGCCCATTTTAACAGTGTAGGCCCTCATTAGCTCAGTACAACAGGGTATATACCTGAAGCCTGTTATCAACTGTATCAGCTATAAGGTGGAGTAGCAAATTGGTGACATTTGACACTGCTCTGCCCATTAAGCAGGGTTCTCACCTAACCACATCAGGGGCCTGGGTACTGGTGGCTCTACCCACACCACCTAGCCACCCACGACAGGGGTCCAAGGATAAGTGGTACCAACAGGACTGGTTGCCCATAGTCTGATTGCAAAACCCACGCACCTATGTGCTCTAGGGAACAGGGGCATGCTTTCCTCCCAGCCACTCAGGGACAGCCATCAGCTCCCTACTTTGCTCAGCGCATGCACCCCCCTGCAGCCAGATACTTGAGCCTACTCCAATCACCCCTGCCCATCTAGGACTGTAGGTGAGAGCCTACACCACACACTTGGTGACTGACTACCTGGACACCTGAGTTGAATCCACACAAGAAAAGTAAACAGACACCTGGGCTCACATACCTAGTAACAGCTCTAACCACCTGGTGACAGGACATGAGAGCTTCAAAGACACCAATAATCAAACTAGCTCATGTGAACAGCCTATTTGGACATATCAAAACAAAACAAGAAGCTAGGACACAGTAAGCAAACAAAAAATAAATAAATATAACTTATTGATGGCTCAGAGATAACACTCAATACCAAATCACATAAATAGGCAGGCCATAATGGCTTCCATAAGCACCCAAAACAAAGAATCAAAAAACTTTCCAGAGGAAGAGAATTTTTTGGAATTACCAGAGGCAGAATTCAAAAGATTAATATACAGAGCTCTTCAAGAGATCAGGTAGGAGATCATGCAAAATGAAGAACAAGCCAAGGAATGCACAGACAAAGCAATAGAGGAACTCAAGAAGGTTATTCAAGAGCATAATGACAAATTTATCAGGTTGCAAGAATCCATAGAGAGACAGCAAACAGAAATCCAAAAGACTAACAATAAAATTTCAGAATTAGACAACTGAGGCAATGGAAGTTGGAATTAGTGAGACTGAAGATAAAGCATTTGACACCAACTTATCTGAGGAAAAATAAGATAAAAGAATTAAAAAAAAAAAATGAAGTAACCCTAAGAATTATGTGGAACGTGGAACTCTATCCAGAGGAATAACCTATGAGTGATTTGAGTACAGGAATGGGCAGGGGGGAATAACAGAAAATACAGAGAAAACTATTGAAGATCTGTAGGCAGAAAACTTCCCTGATATCATGAAAGATGAGAAGATATCCATCGAAGAAGCTCATCAAACCCCACGCAAAGTAGATCTCAAAAGAAAGTCACCAAGACGTATTATAATCAAACTTGCCAAAACCAAAGATAAAGAGAGAATTTTAAGAGCGGCTAGATTTTTTTTTTTTTTTTTTAGGGAGAAATGAAAAGTCATCCACGAAGGAGAGTCAATAAGACTAAGCTTGGACTACTGAGCAGAAACCATGCAGGCAAGAAGGCAATGAGATGACATATATAAAACTGTGAAGGAAAAAATTGCCAGCCAAGAATTACATATCCAGCAAAACTGTTGAATATGCTGGCGAAATTGGAGCATTTCCAGATAAACAGAAGTTTAGAGAATTTTCAAGAAAGAAAGAGTATGTGGTGGTGGTAGTAGTAGGGGTGATGGTAAAGAGAAACAAAAGCTGAAAGCTAAAGCGCTGGTTGATACAGTGGCTGCAACAATGGGCTCAAACGTAACAATGATTGTGAGGATGGCGCAGGACCAGGCAGTATTTCATTCTGTTTTACATAGGGTTGCTATGAGTTGGAACTGACCCAAAAACACCTAACAACAACAAAAATGAAGCCCTGAAGGCTTCCTGTATTTCCCTCAGAGGGATTATGAATATAAGAATTTGAAAATTTTGTCATTTCCCAGTTTTTGCATCTTATTATTTTGGTTAGTTGTTAGTTAAGTGTTTCTAAATTTGTTTTTGTTTTCATCTGTGATTAGTAGCAAAAATCCCTTTAAACCCAAGGGCCAATGAGCTTGTCTTCAAGGAAACTTGGAGGTTTAATGCTCCCACTCCTCGGCCTGAATGTGGAAGTGGAATCTCCAGAGAAAGAAAGGGTGGTTGGTGGCAGCTACCGAAGGAGGGAAGAAAGGCTGAACCTCTGAGATTTGCAGCAAGAAAAATTTATCTTTCTTGGGGCCTAAATGGAAACACTTGGGAGAAATGGAGGAGAAAACTGCAGAGACTATGCCAATCCACCTTCTTCAAAACTCTGCTCCCCAATCCAGGGAAATTCTTATACTTACTGAACGTAAAAAACCTGAAGGGCTGGAGAAGGTAATCTAAATACCATCTTCCTTCCCACTCCCACAAACACAGTTATGCTAATCTACCACTGGAAGATACAGGGAAAGGGCTGCAAGTGGAGTTACAGGGAATAAGGCTGGCGATACCTGACAATTATAAATAACGCATCCCCTAACCATTCTTGAAGAATTATAAATGCTTCTTTCAAGAGATGGGAAAATTGATGAACAACAAAAACAATAAATGTATTATACTCATCTACAAGACGGTTATGATTCAAATTTATAGTTCCATCCCTGACTCACAAGTTTACCTGCCTACCTGCCATTGCCAGAAAGATGTTTCAGTCACCTTAAACTTAACACATGCAAAACGGAATTCTTGATTTCTGATCCCAAAACACATTCCTCCCTAGTCTTCTCCAGCTCAGGAAATGACAGCACCGTTCACTCAAACCCTAAAAGCCCAGGAATCATCCTTGATTCCTCTTCCCTTCATTCTCCCTCTATCCAATTCGTCAGCAAATCCTATTCTCTCCCCATCAATTCTCACCATTTCTACCACTACTACCCTAGGCCAAACCCCACTCCCCTTCCCCACCTCTCACCAGGAGTTTCATTCTATCTTCTAACTGATCTCCAAGCTTCCACTCTTGTCCTTGTAAAATCCATTTTGTGTCCAGCAGCCAAAACGATTTTTTTTAATCTTTTTCTTTTTTCATTTGTAAAATAATACAAAGATACAGAAAACCACTCAAAACAAAGATATTGTTTGTTGTATTATTAGAAGGCAAACACCCTTGTAACCACCACCCATAGCAAGAAATAGAACTTTGTAGTCACCCCAGAAGACCCTCCATGGGTCCTATCCCAATCATAGCTCCCTCTCTCCCTTCCTCCCTCAAAAGTAACTATTGTCCTGACATTTACAGTCCCTGCTTCCTTGCATTTCTTTATGCTTTTACCACCCATGCTGTGCATCCCTAGGAACTATAGTACCGCCCATTAAAAAACCACCACTTTGGTAAAGGGTAAGGCAGTACATAATACTAGGGAAGCCAGCACAACTTGTCCAAGGCAAGGTTATGGACGCTCCATAGACACATCCAAGACAACACACACACACACATACACACACACACGCAAAATTGATACTCATTTAAGTCTCTTTTAATATTCTGGTGTCCCTCTACCCTTTTCTTTTTATAATTTATCTCCTGAAGCATCCCAGGATGTTTGATTTGCACAGTTTTCTACAGCCTGGTTCTGCTGATTGTGTACACATGGAAAAGTTGAAATATTCTTCTGCCCTCTGAGTTTTCTACTAATAGGCTGCCAGATAGTTTAAAAGTCTACATTGTTCACCCCTTGGCTACTCATCCATCTACACATACGATGCCTTTCACATAACAAGGTGCAACTATTCTTTGTACAAACGCAAGCTTATACTTTGCCTGAGCTAACTGATAAACTCCCCATTGCGCTTAGACCGATTGACAAGAAACACGTACTTGTTTAAAGAATGAATACCTCCAAACCTTCCTGAAGGTCAAAGCAACTTATCTGTGGGCCACAGTAAGGACTTTGGGTTTTATTCTTGATATTGCACTAGGACATGCTAACAGGTCAATAAATGCTCTATATTATTAAAATTGATTAAAAAAAATCGATTGTGGATGTATTTAATGCCATTTAATTGAGCACTTAAAAATGATTAAAACAGTAAATTTTGTTATGTGCATTTTAACACAATAAAAATAGATTAATTAATAAAAATTGTTTTTTTCAGGAGGCCAGAATCACTCACCTCGCCTCCTTTGGATTCCGAGGCTTCCACTGCCTCCTAGAATCTCACATCCACCTCAGGCACCCAGGTGTGGACCAAGAGTCTGTGGTCTGAGGCCAACAATGCACCTCTCAGCCTGTGCCTCAGATGCACCCACACATGGAATAGTGCTGTTTGTTTATTCACTTATACATTCATTCATGTATCGACTCACCACTGTCCCAACCCAGTACCTAGGGGAAGGCAGTTGCCAGTCTGTTGTGAAGCAGGAAACCCCGCAGAAGGTGACAAGTCGTCCTTCCCAGCGTCCTCTGGGCCCCGGGGCCTTCTGGGAATGATTGTCTAGTCGCGCGCTAGAGGGACGGTTGCACTGCGCTTGTGATTGAATCCCTGCCCGGCCTCACTCGCTCTGCACCACTTGTAGGGATACGGGGTCAACAGATGATTAAAGCCCAGCTCTGACTCTGACTCCTCTTGTAATATAGCCCTTCCATTGAGCTCTGGCTCCTTTCTTTTATCGTCCAGACCTTCTCTTAGGCTCTCGCTTGACGAGGCCGACTCCGTCTTTTTACATCATGCAAGCCCCATCCCTTGCTCTGGCCCCTATTCCACATACCTAAGCCCCTCCCTGGACTCCCAGGTTGCTTTCCTAGGGATTTTTACGCAAGCTATTCATTCTTTCAAGCAGGAAGCTCATTGAACTGGTGGTTCAAAATATTTTTACCAGCTACAAAAGGAATCTTTATATCCATGCTGAGAATACCCATTGTGACTGAATGTGATCTTAAAAAGTATAAACTAGATTGTCACCGTACTAATTCAATTTGTGTGCTGAGCAAATAATCAGGGAAGCTGGGCTATATGAAGAAGAACAGGGCATCGAGATTGGAGGAAGGCTCATTAACAACCTGTGTTATGCAGATGACACAACCTTGCTTGCTAAAAGTGAAGAGAACTTGAAGCACTTATTGATGAAGATCAAAGACTACAGCCTTCAGTATGGATTGCACCTCAACGTAAAGAAGACAAAAATCCTCACAACTGGACCAATAAACAACATCATTACAAACAGAGAAAGGATTGAAGTTTTCAAGGATTTCATCTTATTTGGATCCACAATCAATGCCCATGGAAGCAGCAGTCAAGAAATCAAACAATGGACATTCTGTTGGCCCAGGACAGGAACCATTCCCAAAGCCAACTCTTCAGACAGGGATTAGACTGGACAATGGGTTGGAGAGGGATGCTGGTGAGGAGTGAGCTTCTTGGATCAGGCGGACACTTTGGACTATGTTGGCATCCCCTCCTTGGAGGGGAGATAAGAGGGTAGAGGAGGTTAGAAGCTGGCGAAATGGACACAAAAAGAGAGAGTTGAGGGAAGGAATGTGCTGTCTCTTTAGGGGGAGAGCAATTGGGAGTATGTAGCAAGGTGTATATAAGTTTTTATGTGAGAGACTAACTTGATTTATAAATTTTCACTTAAAGCACAATAAAAAGTAAATAAAAAAAAGAAATCAATGCACTGCATTGGGCATATCCACTGCAAAGGACCACTTTGAAGTGTTAAAAAGCAAAGATGTCACTTTAAGGACTAAGGTGTGCCTGACCACGGTGTTTTCAATAACCTCATACGCACGTGAAAGCTGGACAATAAATAAAGAAGACCAAAGAAGTATTAATTCTTTTGAATTGTGGTGTTGGCGAAGAATACTGAATATACCATGGACTGCCAGAAGAACAAATGAACCTGTTTTGGAAAAAGTAGAACCAGAAAGTTTCTTAGAAGCAAGGATGGTGAGACTTCATCTCATATACTTTGGACTTGTTATCAGGAGGGACCACTCCCTAGAGGAGGACATCATGCTTGGTAAAGTAGAAAGTCAGCAAAAAAGAGGAAGACCCTCAAAGAGATGGAGTGACACTGTGGCTTCAACAATGGGCTCAAGCAAACAACAATTGTGAGGGTGGTGCAGGACCTGATAGTGTTTCATTCTGTTGTGCATAGGGTCACTGTGAGTCAGAACCAATTCAACAGCACCTAACAACAGCAACAACTCATTCACAATCACACACCTAGTTTCCTATCTGTGCAGTCAAGTAACTACCATGTTATCCTCCCTCAACAGCAACCTCGTGTGAGTACTCAGTCCTTATGTATGGTGAAACCAGTGAGAGCCAGAACTCGACAGGACTACCTTGTTTTTCCGGGTCTAGCAAGTTTTCTGACTTTGACAAGGTGCAGTCTTACCACTCTACTATTGCTCTCTTTAGTAGAAAATACTAGAGTTTTCCTTCTCTAACAGGTTTCTGCCTTACACAGTTTCTGGCTTTTGCTGGTTTTACTGTACTATTAATTTTTATTAATAATTCAGATGAAGATATATAGCACGCTGATCAGGTTTAAGCTTGATCTAAAGCAGGAAGGAGGAGGTAATGTTTTAGAGGACAGAGTCAGGATTCAAAATTATATCAACAGGCTAGTTTGGTGACAGAACAGATAACTAACATTTTCAATTGTATACAACTTTATTCATACACAATTTATTTATGTTATTTATTTATATCCTGAAGTACAAGGTTTCTCAATATTGGCACTGTAAGTATTTAAAAAAACCATTGCCATGGAGTCAATTCTGACTCATAGTAACGCTATAGGACGGGGTAGAACTGCCCCATAGGGTTCCCAAGTCTGTAATCTTTATGGGAGCCAACTGCCAAATTTTTCTCCCGCAGAGCATGGCTGGTGGGTTTGAACTGCTGTTTCGGTTAGCAGCTGAAGGCTTAGCCACTCGGGCTCCTTATAAACATTTAGGACTAGCTAATTCTTTGTTGGGTAGGGGTGAATTCCTATGCATTTTAAGATGTTCAGCAGCATCCCTGGCCTTTACCCGCTACTTGCTAGTAACAGTCCCCAGTCATGATAACAAAAAAATGCCTCCAAGCATTGCCAAATGTCCCTGAGGGCAAAACAGCCCCCAGTTAAGAACCACTGATTTAGTCTTTTGTTTTTATTTGAGTCTCATAATTGTGGTATTGAGACAGAACCCCCAAGGTGTTGTATTGTTTACCTGGCTTCCTACCCTATAGTGAGTGCTGTATTGCAAAATCCTTTCCTTTGCTGGGCTTTGCGCTTGAATCCTGCTTTTGCTTGGAGGTTATATGTAAACCCAGTTGTGCGTGCATAGTACAATTAAGAACGTTGCTGATGTAACTTGTACGAACTCTGTGCTTGTAAATTCCTTTTGTTACCTGATTGGGGTCCGTGCCTTGGAGCAGTCAAGCTAATGAAATATACTCCAAGTCAGAAAGCGTGAGAAAGTTTATTCTGGAGCTGTATACATCACCAGGGACCCAGCAGCAGCACAGGCTGTCTCTCTGGAGTCCCAAAGAGCAATTTTTACATCAGAGTTTATATATCATTTTGGCAAGGATTATTTAATGTTTTTAAGCATGTAGCCCACAGATGGTTGTTTATATCACAAAACAACTACAAGAAACTCTTTATTAAACTAAAGACATTATACATGTTGAACATCTGGACTCTAATCTGTATGTTTGTAACAGGCTGAAAAAACTTACATAAGAATTTCTTGGCTAGTAAAACTGGCCTGCCAAATCCAGTCTGACTGAGATAAGGAACAAGAAAGAAAATTGCAGATCAAAAGCACCAGGCAGCCTTTCTAGCTGCCATCTTGCAGGCTGCAGACCATTTCTCAAGAGAACGAAGGAGACCAAGGACACAGGAGCCAAGGGGGCTCCACACCCCTTTGGAAGATACCAGTGCAGCTGGTGCAATAAAAAACGCTTATGGATTACTTACAGCATCATTATGGCATTAGTTATATCAAGCTCTCAATCACCCATTTTGAACTGGTCCCTTAGGTCAAAATGTCTCAATCAAGTGGAAGGATTGGGCCACCTTCTGTCTGCAACAGGTTTGAGTCATCCGCTGGATGGTCTGCTTCAGGATAGCCAATACCATCCCACATATGGTTGTAAGTTGAAGACAGCAACAGATTAATAGGCCTATAACAACCAACCCAATTCCACTGATGAATAAGGTTTTCAGCCAGGTAAGATCATGTAGCCAAGAGATCAGCCAAGAAAAATCTAATTCTTCATGAATCCTTACCTTTTGTAGCTCATCTCTTACATTATTCGTTTTTTGTTCAATGAGTTTGGAATTATCAGGAAAGTTAAAACAACATATTCCTTTGAACTCTTGACACCCGTGGTTGTGTCATAGAAGCAGGTAGTCTATAGTGGCCATGTTTTCTAGGACGGCCTCCCTGACCTATCCTAGTTCCTTTCTAATAG
This sequence comes from Loxodonta africana, assembly GCF_030014295.1. NCBI lineage: Eukaryota > Metazoa > Chordata > Mammalia > Proboscidea > Elephantidae > Loxodonta > Loxodonta africana. Next base: position 57,538,425 of record NC_087357.1, on the reverse strand, counting down.
CACCCATGGCTTGTGATGTGGCATTCAGTGATTTTATAGTGAAGCATGCCAGACTTTCTGTTTCTTGATAAGGCTTAACAGTTGAACCTGGGACACCAACCAAGAGTGTAGCAAGGGAGACATATTCAACTGTACTTAACAAGTGTAGATCATCATAACAGGTTGCATCTAGGACAAGTTCTCTAGTAACCCTATTTTGGAGACTTCTGTTTTGAGGCAAGTTTATAGCCAAATGCCCCATTGAATAGGGCTCGTTGGTAGCATTAGCAGGGATATAAGAATAACCGACAGTTCCCCAGAGCAGGAACCAACTTGAAGGAAGCTTAACATGATTGATTGCATATGCCACCCTGTCAACGAAACCACAATTCATATGGTTATTTCTTCCTAAATTAACACAGCTCGTCTGACATTTTAAGAACATCACACAGTTAGAGGCATTAGTTACCAAGGAAACCTAAAGAGTATACATCTCTCTGTCTTTGAATCTTGCAATGGGCCCCCAACTATAAATATCAGAATATTGTAACTCTTTATGTACTTAAAAAAGGTAAAATTTCTCAAAGCCTCTAGAGGAGTACAAGCCCCAATGAGACAGGACTTGAGGGCAGAGCTGGCATGCAACCCCCATCCACACAGAAATCAGCAATGTTTAACACTTCTCTAGAGATACAGATCCAAAATTTTTCATCTTTTAACAAGGGGCCGGAGGGAGCATCTATTTCAGGGACAAAGGTTCCCTGGGCGGATGCCTCTCTGGCACTTAATAATAATCCCATCCAAGCTAATGTCACAAACATTTTTACTTTTTAAACCTAGGAAGTCTTAACTTCAAGCCGTCGGTAGGTTGGTTTTTCCACTCCTTGTCGCTGTAGGCCTGGCGGGTCGTAACTTGAGAATGATGAATTCATGGCTTAACTCCGGCAAGTTTCATGGCTGTGTGAGTGCTGAATAGTACGGTGAAGAGTCCAATACACTTGGGCTGTAAAGGGAGGTCCTTCCACTTCCAGAAAGGTACTTGATCACCAGGCTGGAAAGACTGTGCAGCTACCTCAAGTGGGAATTTCTGCCAGATCCACACTGCCCAATGCAACTGGGAAAGAATTTTGGTTAGAGAAAGCAAGTATTTAGACACCATTGCATTAGGGGCTGGGTGCAGGATTGTGGGGAGAGTTGGTTGAGACAATATGGTCTCCCGTAAAGTATTTCTAAAGGACTAATTTTAAGTTTTCCCTGGGTGCAATACGGACTCGGAGGAGGGCCAGTGGCAGAACATCTGTCCAGGGTAACCTAGTCTCTTGACACAATGTACTAGGTTGACATTTTATGGTCTGATTCATTATTTTCACCTTTCCACTAGATTGAGGTCTCTCTCTATGTTGTGCGGAGTTTCTACTTTATTCTTAAAGCAGCTGAAACCTGTTGTACCTCTCTCTAGTCCGTCTCGGTCCAGTAGGGAAAAGTCTCTACCCGTTCTGAAAAAGAATTTACACACACCAGTAAATATTTCATCTGATGTTTAGTTTTGAACACTTCACAAAAGTTAAATTTGGTTTCTCTCAAAAGCTGGGTTTGCTGTAGTGTTAGCCGACAGGAGGTGAGGCACAATGTCTTTTTTGTTCTAATACTACAGTGTTAGCGTTAAAACAAATACTAATGTCTCCAAATAAATTTGTTAGTTTCTTTAACGATGTTAGCTGTGGCAATTTCTTGAAGGCAGGCTGGCCAGCCTTTTGAGACAGTGCCCAGATTTTTAGAGAAACAGGGAACAGGACATCTCCATGGTCCCAACAAGTGGGTTAGTACACCAACAGTTAGTCCTCTTCTTTCATCTATATATAATTCAAGGGGTTTTTGATAATTTGGCAGCCCCAAGGGCTGGGGCTTTCATCAACCAGGTCTTGAAATCACAAAAAGTCTCCTTGACACTCAGGAGTCCATTTGAAAGGATCTCTCTCTGCCCCCTGAGTAGCCTGATGGAGAGGTTAGTTTGCAACTTTCTTAAAAATGCTCAGTCCAAAAAGTTTAAGACAGTCACAGTATTTCTAAGAGTCTTTCTCAGACTTGTTCCCTGCAGGAGGTCCACATATTGGAGGACCATTCCTCAGCTGAAGGGAGGTAATCGTTGTAGATCTTGGGCCAGCACTGTTCCAAAAATAGTGGGGGAGTTCTTAAACCCTCGAGGTAGGGTAGCCTAACAGAGCTGTTTTTTCTTTTGTCCCCTTCTCATTTGAAAACAACCATCAGCTAGCTCTCAGTGGCCAGCATGACACAAAAGAAAGTGTCTTTTAAATCCAAAAAGGTAAAATGAGTACAGGAAGGTGGGAGAGCCGATAGTAGGGTTTCTGGGTCCAGGACTGCCCGGTGTAAGGTCTTCACGACTTTGTTATCAGCCTACAAGTCTTGAACAAAATGGTACTCACCAGTCGATGCCTTCTTTACCAGGAGGGCAGGAGTGTTGTATGGGGATTGGCACTCCAGCAATAGTCCCCACTCTAGTTATGAAGCGATCAGTCTCTGCAGCCCCAGGCGAGCCTCAACTTGTTTAATAGGAGGAGGCATGACGTTGGGTAACAGCTCCAGGGTCACAGGGAGGACAGTCAGAACTCATCCTGGCTAGCCACTGGCCTGAACTCACGGGGCCACTGCATGAACCACTCTTTGAAGAGTGGGTGAAACAGACAGACTCTGGGGATAGCACCAGTTGGGTGAGTGCTAAAAGAGCTGCTAGCAATTTCCAGGGATTTGCTGGTGGTACTGTCAGAGACAGGACTTTTTCATCAAAAGAGATTTTAGCATACACTTCACTTAGGAAATCTCACCCCCGAAAGGGGGACCAAGCATTCAGGCATGTATAGAAACTGGTGAGATAGCTTAGCTTTTCTTGTTTCACAGTCCATTGGCTGCAAAAAGATCTAGCCACCTCTTTTCCAGCCATTCCGACAACTTGAGTACTGCTGGTCAAGGCAGTCCTTTTAGAATTTTGGGTGAGTACCGAGAAGGCTGCCCCAGCATCAACAAAAAGTCTCCTGGCTGTCCTCCTACCGTAACTTTCACCAGGCGGTCGGCAGGAGGGAAGTTAAAAGTTGTCTCCTCCAGTCTCCATCATTCAGAGTCTTCCTCCTGTTCTTTGATAACTCCTTGAAAAAGCTGCTCCCCGCTTTCAATCTTGCCTGGCCGTTTTCCATTCCTTTTTGGGGGCACTCATCTTTCCAGTGTCCCTCCTCTTTCCAAAAAGCATATTGGTTTTTTTAAGTCAGAGCCCGTCCTTACCTTGGTCTCATCATCTTGCTCCAGAAGATCTTAGAGCATCGGCCAGTAAACTGGCCTGCGTCTTTATGTCTGGTCTTCTTTTCTCGGCCTCTTTTGCCCGATCTCTGTTGGTAAAGACCTTAAATTTGTTCAGTCACAGTATGTGGGTCTGACCAATACTCTAGAATGTTTCATTTCCAGTTTAATTTACAAGTTGGACGCCAGGAACGGATTATGGACTCACATTATCTGAGCTGGCCCATCTACATCAGAGACTGGCGCCTCCTGGAGTGGGTAAAGCTCTCCCGGGGGAACTGGGCCAAATTGTACCCCACTGCTAGTATGGGGCAGACAGACTGTGTCTGTCCCACCTCCTGCACCCCGCCTTTCAACACCTTCCCATCCCCATCTTCTGATACCACCTGCGAGGGGTCACAAACGGGGTTTTAAATAATACTTTAATTTCTTGACTGCTGCTTCCATCGGCATTGATTATGGATCCAAGTAAATTGAAATCCTTAACAACTTCCATCTTTTCTCTTTTTATCATGATGTTGCTTATTGGTCCAGTTGTGAGGATTTTTGTTTTCTTTATATTGTGGTGTAATCCATAGTGAAGTCTGTAGTCTTGGATTTTCATCAATAAGTGCTTCAAGTCCTCTTCACTTTCAGCAAGCAAGGCTGTGCCATCTTTATAACATAAGTTATTAACGAGTCTTCCTCCAAGCCTGGTACTGCATTCTTCTTCATATAATCCAGATTCTTGGATTATTTGCTCAGCATACAGACTGAATACAGAAGAGATAGGTAGAGCTGAAATTAAAATCAAAGTTATCTGATTCTGGGTGCCATGATCTTATCAACGTGAAGTTAAAGAGAGATGAATGTAAATCCCCCACTTACGGCCAAACCCCCTCCCCCCAATAAAAAACAAAACGGTATAAACCCAGGATAAGAGAATTACGAAACTTAGAACACGTGGAAGAAAATGCAGGTTTTAGAAATGAGATGAGTATGGGCTAAATAGGAGCCCTCGTGGCACAGTGGTTAAGTGCTCAACTGCTAACCCAAAGGTTGGTGGTTTGAAACCACAAGTCGCTCTTCAGAAGAAAGATGTGTCAATCTGCTTCCGTAAAGATTACAGCCTTGGAAACTCTATAGGGCAGTTCTGCTCTGTCCTATAGTGTATTAAGAGTTGGAATCGACTGGCCAGCAACAGGTGGTGGTGACGGTGATGGGTTATATTGAGGTATATTTTTTTAGTCTCTGCTATGAGTTATGTACATTAACTCATCTCATCCTCACAAGTAGCCTGATGAGGTAGATAAAATTATTAACCCTATTTTACATTTGAAGAAATTGAAGTTCAAAGAGATAAAGGAGCAAAGATTGCAGAGGTAAAGTGACAATGCCATGATTGAATTCAAGCAGTCTAACTCTAGAGTCAATGCTTTTAACTATGAAATAATGCTTCTCACAAAAAAAGGAATTGTCGCTGTGTTGTAGGGTAAAAAACATCACGAAGTTTAGTAAAAGCAAAAGGAAAGTTTTATTCAGCATATATTCAAAAATGCAAACGCGGGAAGCAGACAAGCGTGTTGCTAGAGTCATGTCTGCCCAAGTCCAAGGAAATATTACAGAACAGACAAGAATGGGAAAACGGACAAGCATGCTGCCACAGCCATGTCTACCCAAGTCCAGATAAAGTTAGAAAGTCATCAGTATATGTTAACATTACAAAATGGGCAAAGTCATTGAAAGCTTCACCTTTTCATAGCTTGGCTAGAAACTGTGGTCTTAATTTTGAATTGTCTTTCAACAATGGCTGGTACAGGTTTCAGTAATGACAGTCAAGGAGGGTCTTCATTGGTTCAACAAGTTTTCTATTCACCGAAAGCTAGTAGGAAAAAGATAAGAGTGGAAAGTCTTTTGTGTTCTGGCTTCTGTGAAAGGGTCCCTAAAAGATACTTTCCTTCCCTAATAGATAATTTCCAGGATTGTCCCATCTATTGTCTTTATCTCAGGGCTCAGTTGATGTGTCCTTGTGAGCCCTTGTGAGCCCAGCTCCAGCTGGGTCACATTCTCTATGCTCAAGGACAGGGAATAATGACTCCAATATTATTCCCTAAATCAGCCGTAATGTGGCTGGGGGAATAATATTAGGGCATATGAATAAAAAAAAAAAATTTTTTTATAGATGCCCCAAACTAGAGAGGTTATAGTCCATTCATGCTTTGATATTTAAGAAAATCAAACCCAAACCAGTTTCCATTAAGTGGATTCTGACTTATGATAACCCCACTGCAGAGTAGAACTGCACTCCATAGGGTTTTCAAGGCTGCAACCTTTTCGAAGAAGATGGCTAGGCCTTTCTTCTGAGGAGCCTCTGGATAGGTTCAAACCACCAGTCTTTTTGTCAGTAGTCAAGCGTTTAACCCTTCACGCCACCCAGGGAATCTACTCTGATGTTTAGGCTGTACATAATACATAGATGTCAGCTGGATCTCACAGGATCTTAGGAACCTGATCAGATTAGCTTCAGTCTACAGTCTGGACCCTGGATGAGGTTTCCGTGGATTCCGCTGCCTCTGGGCTCCTGTTTCTGCACAAGCTAAAGTGTTTCCACTGTGTCAACTCAGATGAGGAGCTGTGTCCCTTTCTTTGGTTTACAAAACAAACAAACTCACCAAAAGCTTTCCTAGATGTAATAAACTTGATTGAAGTCTGTTGCAGAGTAAAAAGAGCAGCAGAACCTACAATCACATATTTGACATTTCTGTCCTGAAATTCCTTCAGCAGATCTTCGAAGGGGTTCTTCACTTTCGAACCCCTGATGAGAAATGGCATTTCTAACAAGTCTCTAACAATGTTGCTGGTTAGGGACTAATTCTGAGAACGACTAGTAGAGCCAAACCAAACCCAAGGCTGTCAAGTCGATGCCAACTCATAGTGACCCCGTAGAGTTTCCAAGGTTGTAAATCTTTACAGAAGAAGACTGCCACATCTTTCTCCCCACGAGCTGCTGGTGTTTTCAAACCACCGACCTTTCGGTTTACAGTCGAGTGCTTTAACCACTGCACCACCAGGGCTCTATTAGTAGAGCCAAACCAAACCAAACCCGTTGCCATCGAGTCGATTCCGACTCATAGTGACCCTGTAGAACAGAGTAGAACTGCCCCCATAGGGTTTCCAAGGAGGGCCTGGTAGTTTCGGACTGCCAACCTTTTGGTTAGCAGCCATAGCACTTAACCACTACGCTACCAGGGTTTCCCATTAGCAGAGCAGTGGTTCTCAAAATGTATTATACGTAAGAATCACCTGAGGAGCTAGTAAAAAATGTAGATTCTGATTCAGTATTTGTGGGGTGGAAATGCAAATGTTCAGCAGGGGTTCAAATCTGAATGCATCAGTGGGAAGTCCTGCCTTTATCCCTGGGTGTGCTTCCTCTCTTTACTCTCCTCCTCACCCCTCCATTCTTGAACAACAAATTACCCTTCCTCTATTATGCAGAGCAATCAGCTCTTCCCAAGGTGCCAAGGTGAAAAGTTTTATTCTTTGTTAAATTAGGAATAATAGCTGTGTTCTCCAGTGGCTGGACCAGTGGTTCTTAACCCAGGGCAATTTTGACCCCCAGGAGACATTTTCAGTTGTTACTACTTGGGGTGAGGTGCTCCTGGTATCTGGGTAAAATTCAGGCACAGGGCGCCCCTGCCGCTGCCCCAGTAAAGAATTATCCACCCCAAAATGTCAATCCTTCTGAGGTTGAGAAACTCTGGGCCACTGTGTGTGCGTGTGTGTGTGTGTTTAAACTAGGATCTGAAGAAGTCTCATCTATTCAAGTTGGTTGCTATGCCTCTTAAATATCTTTTAATCTAGGTTATTGCTCCCACTCTTTTTTTGTCTTATGATGTAGACTAATTTTGTGAGACCAGGCAGTTGTGTCGTAAGATATCTTACCCCCGGATTTGATTTATTACTTCCTTGTGGCATTGTTCAACTTGATTCTCTATCACTGCATTTCCTACAATGAAAATGAAATTTTGGTCTAAAGGCCTGATTCAACTTGGGTTAAACAGTTTTGGCATATATATTTCATACACAATGCTGTGTAGTTCACACTGCACCCTATTAGTAGATATATAATGTCTGCCTGTCCCACTGTTAGTATTTCTAAATTTAATGACATAGTTAAGGTGGTGACTGTTAGGTCGCTTCATGTTAAAGGTATTTTTTTTCCATTTATCTGGGGAAATATTTTGGCATCATGGAAATATCCTGTTTTCCATTAAACTTCTCTTCATTTATTTAGCACCCACTAATGACCCTTGGGAAACACTGGTGGCACAGTGGTTAAGTATTATGTCCGATAAACAAGAGGTCGGCAGTTTGAATCCACCAGGTGCTCCCTGGAAACTCTGTGGGGCAGTTCTACTCTATCCTATACGGTCATTATGAGTTGGAATCGACCCGATGGCAGTGGCATGCAGAGCGCTGCCTTTCTAATTATATCATTTCTTCTACATTTGTTAACTGACATTCTTTTGTAAAGAAGCATTTGTCCTCATCAACTGGTGCTGAACTACGTTTTCTACTAAAAAGGTATAAAAAAAAAAAGTATAACACGGGCTTAATTATTTCCCTTTAATTAAAAAATGAGGCTTTTTAATGGTTTATTAGAGAGATTTTATTTCTAATCTTTGAAATAGAGTAAAAATTCCCCAAACCAAAAGCAAATAGCTGTTTCTAATATTCTCAGTAGAAGAAAGGAAAAACAGAACTTTAATTACAATCTACAAAATACAGTTTATTTCTGTAATTATTATGTCATTACATAAGAATAAAACTGAAAACTCACCACCCTGAAGAACAAAAAAGTTTCAAAAAGCAGCAATTAACTGGCTAATAACTCATTATCATAAAGTGTAGCTACAAACATTGTTTAAAGAATCAGATTATAGTATACTTCATTAAACGAATAAATAACCAGTTGGAACAAATGGAGGTTTACTGGCAAAAATGTAAGATTATCACCCATAAAATTACATTATGTCTGGTAACTTTTATAGTCTAATAAAGTCATCTTACTTAAAAAGCCAAGTCACAAGGAATTGTGGGAGAAAATAATATATATATATGAAAGTGAAAAAAGCGAACTGGTTTTTCTTTCATAGTTGTTTCTTCCCACAGTAAACAAAAATAAATAAATAAATATTTTATTAAAGAAGAATATGCAAAATCTAAAACTTATGTTGGAATAACCCTCAATAAATATTCATTTTAGGGAATGTCTTAGTTATCTAGTGCTGCTGTAACAGAAATACCACAAGTGGATGGCTTTAACAAAGAGAAGTAGGCTAAAAGTTCAAATTCAGGGTGTCAGCTCCAGGGGGAGCCTTTCTCTCTCTGTCGGCCTTCTCATCAATGTTCCCCTGGATTAGGAGCTTCTTCACACAGGAACCCCCGGTCCAAAGGACTCGCTCTGCTCCCAGTGCTGCTTTCTTGGTGGTATGAGTTTCCTCCGTCTCTCTGCTCTCTTCTTTCTTTTATATCTCAAGAGATTGCCTGAAGACACAATCCAATCTTGTATATTGAGTCCTGCCTCTCTAACACAACTGCCGCTCATCCTCCCTCATTAACTTCATAGAGGCAGGATTTACAACATGTAGGAAAGTCACAAATACCAGCAATCACAGCCTAGCCAAATTGATACACATATTTTTGGGGGACATAATTCAATCCATGTTGGACTGTTATGGAACCTGTAATTATAACATAATAAACAAACAAAAAACTACCTAATTCAATTTCCTATGTAGCTTTTCCTATGCTGCCCCCATTCCTGACCAAATTGTAGAAATATTAAGAACCTTTCTATATAATTTGCTAATCAAAGGAAATACTGTACTGATATTGTGAACATTTGGTACGTTCTAATATTTCTTCCTGTGGGGAATAGGGAATCCAATGTCTTTAAATATTGTAATTAGTAGTTTACTTAGTAAAAGAAATTCATTCTTAAATAGTTAACTTCTGAGGATCTTAGTGAAATTTCTTTTTAAAATGATGACCTTTGGGGGAAAAAGGTAAGGAAAGAAAAAAAATAAAGTGATCACAGTGAACAATTTGAAAAATCACATGAACCAAAAAAAAAAAAAAAAAAGGCAATTCTCCAGATTATATGCATCGGGAGAGATGAGGGTGATACGAATAAAACAAGATTAGCCATGAGTTCATAACTGTTGATTTTGGGTGATATATGAATGAGAGTGTATTAAATTATCTAATCTACTTTTTGTACCTGTTTAAAATTTTCCTCAATATTAAATGTTAAAAAAAAATTGTTGGAGAGCATTTTGACATTTCCCAGTTGATAGGAAATTTTCTTTTGCTGCTTACCTTAAAAAATTTTTTGACATAGTGACCATAGAACATAGTTCATATAATTTCTTTTGAGGGAAATGTATTGAGCTTTTCATTTGCAAACCTGTATAATCGATTTCTTAGAAATGGTTCTGTCAGTTTCCATTTGTAGTTTCAGCAATTTTTGCTCTCTATTTGATATTAGAAAATGTAATACACATAGACTCATGCCAATGATCTCTTTATTGTATATTTTGCCTTTTATTGTTATAGTATGTTTTTAACCTCAAACTTACCTTTGAAAGATTACCTTGGTGTTCTTTGGTGGCTGTCTTCCCCAGTGGTTGTCTGTGCATCTATTCTGGTCTTTAAAAAACTCAGAAGTGATTAGGTTTCCAATCTACCCTGCTTTGGTATGACTTCATTAATATAATAAAAGGAAAGCCCTATTTCCAAACAGGATCACATCCGCAAGTTCAAGGGAGTCTTAGGTATCTAGTGCTGCTATAACAGAAATACCACAAGTGGGTGGCTTTAACAAACAGAAATTTATTTTCTGGCAGTTAGAAAAAAAAAAACAACAAACAAACCCATTGCTGTCGAGTTGATTCCGATTCATAGTGACCCTATAGGACAGAGTAGAACTGCCCCATAGAGTTTCAAAGGAGCACCTGGTGGATTCAAGCTGCCAACTTTTTGGTTAGCAGCATAGCTCTTAACCACTATGCCACCAGGGCTTCCTCTCACAGCTTAAGAGACTAGAAATCTGGATTCAGGGTGCTGGCTCTAGAGGAAGGCTTTCTCTGTCTGCTATGGAGGAAAGTCCTTATTTTTTCCAGCTTTTGCTCCTGGGCAATTTTAAGGTGATTTGGCATCTCTGTCTTCCCCCATTTCTGCTCTGCTTGCTTGTTTAATTACTTTTACATGTCAAATGAGATTGACGCAAGGTACACCCTACACTAATGCTGCCTCATTAACATAACAAAGACAATCCATTCCTGTATGAGATTATAACCGCAGGCATAGCAGTTAGAATTTACAACAAGTATTTTTGGGGGGACATAATTCAATCCATAACATTCAACACATTTTTAGGGGGGAAACAATTCAATCCATAATACCACCTTCACCTAGTGATTAATCTCAGCATTCATTTTTAGTCAAGAATAACCATTGTGTGCCTCCTGATGAAACGCAATGTGAGGCACACAGCATCACCTATGAAGTATTATTGCCAAAAATGTTCAACCTGAATCTAAACAAGCTTTAGACCTGAATTCCAATTTACAACAAATATAGAGAGCAGAGGGGGTCCTTGGGTGGAACAAACGGTTAAGCACTTGACTACTAGCCTAAAATATGGTGGTTTGAACTCACCCAGAGGGGCCTTGAGAGGCAGGCCTGATGGCAACCATATAGGACAGAACAGAACTGCTTCATATTGTTTCCAAGGAGCACCATGGTGGATTCAAACTGCTGACCTTTTGGTTAGCAGACATAGCTCTTACCCACTAATTCCACCAGGGTTTCCTCCAAAAGGTCACAGCCTTGAAAATCCTATGGGTTTTACTCTGACATACATGGTGGGATTGCTGTAAGTGGGAACTGATTCAGTGGGAACTGATTCAATAGCAACTAATAACAACAAATGGAGGGCAGAGGAAAAAATTACAATAATATCAAAAGGAAAAATTAAGCAAATATAGAAGTGGGGCATTCTACAAGTGTCTTCATTATTTTACTCATATACAAAAAAGCAATTAAATGGTTTATTATAGTAAAACAGACTGAAGAGACAAAACAACCAAATGGAATGTAATGTGTTCTGTTTGATTGGATCTTGCTTTGGATAGAACCAACTGTAAAAGACGCACTGGAGATAACTGAGAAGGTTTTAATATTAACGGGGTATTAGATGATATTAAAGGAATAGTAACTGTTCATCTTATCACCGATAATAATTGTATTGTGGTTATATATATATATACATAGGAAAAATATTTGGGGTAAAATGTTATGATGTCTCTATTTTAAAATATCTGAATATACCACTCCCTTGCTCAGAGAGAAAGAAACAAAAAAACTGTTTGGAATTACTTTCTGTAAAATAAAATTCAGACTCCTTACTGTGGCATTAAAAAAAAAAATTTAAAATCTGGTCAAAATTTATCTCTAGTCACTTATACCTATATAGTTTATTCACTGGCCTCACTAAATTTATCACATTTTTTTTTGTCTCTCTTTTTTTTTATTTTAAGAATAATTCCATGTTTTTTTTTGTTATCAATAAACGTCATTTAAGTGTTTTAATTGTACATTTTGCAAAGCTGAGCACATATGTAAATATCTTAGATATTATGTATAATCTTTGTGTAATATTTGTGTTTTAATTTTTTTTATTGTACTTTCAGTGAAAGTTTACAATCCAAGTCAGCCTCTCATACAAAAACTTACATATACCTTGCTATATACTCCTAGTTGCTCTCCCTCTAATTAGACAGCACACTCCTTCCTTCCACTCTGTTTTCGTGTCCATTTGGCCACCTTCTGCCCCCCTCTGCCCTCTCATCTCCCCTCCAGACAGGAGCTGCCCACATAGTCTCATGTTCCTACTTGATCCAAGACGCTCACTCTTCACCAGTATCATTTTCTATCCAATATTCCAGTCCAATCCCTATCTAAAGAGTTGGCTTGAGGAATGGCTCCTGTCTTGGGGTAACAGAAGGTTGGGGGACCATGACCTCTGGGGTCCTTCTAGTCTCAGTCAGACCATTAAGTCTGGTATTTTTACAAGAATTTGAGGTCTGCATCCCACTCCTCTCCTGCTCCCTCAGGGGTTCTCTGTTGTGTTCCCTGTCAGGGCAGTCATCCGTTGTAGTCGGGCACCATTTAGTTCTTCTGGTCTCACTCTGACGGAGTGTCTGGTTTACGTGGCCCTTTCTGTTTCTTGGGCTCATAATTACCTCGTGTCTTTGGTGTTCTCCTTTGCTCCACGTGGGTTGAGACCAACTGATGCATCTTAGGTGGCTGCTTGCTAGTGTTTAAGACCCCAGACGTGACTCTCCAAAGTGGGATGCAGAATGTTTTCTGAATAGATTTTATTATGCCAATTGACATAGATGTCCTCTGAAACCATGGTGCCCAAACCCCTGCCCCTGATACGCTGGCCTTCAAAGTGTTCAGTTTATTCAGGAAACTTCTCTGCTTTTGGTTTAGTCCAGTTGTGCTGACCTCTTCTGTATTGCGTGTTGTCTTTCCCTTCACCTAAAATAGTTCTTATCTACTATCTAATTAGTGAATACCCCTCTCCTTCCCTCTTTCCCCACTCTCATAACCATCAAAGAATATTTTCTTCTCCGTTTAAGCTAATTCTCCAGTTCTTATAATAGTGGTCTCATACAAAATTTGTCCTTTTACAAGCGACTAATTTCACTCAGCATGGTGCCTTCCAGATTCCTCCATGTCATGAAATGTTTCATGGGTTCATCATTGTTCTTCATCAATGCATAGTATTCCATTGTGTGAATATACCATAACTTATTTAAGCATTCATCTATTGATGGGCACCTTGGATGCTCCCACCTTTTTGCTATTGTAAACAGTGCTGCAATGAATATGGGTGTGCATATATCTGTTTGTGTAAAGGCTCTTATTTCTCTCGGGTATATTCCAAGGAGTGTGATTGCTGGATCGTATGATAGTTCTATTTCTAGCTTTTAAAGGAAGTGCCAAATTGATTTCCAAAGTGGTCGTACCATTTTACATTCCCACCAGCAGCGTATAAGTGTTCCAGTTTCTCCACAACCTCTCCAGCATCTACTATTTTGTGTTTTTTGGATTAATGCCAGCCTTGTTGGAGTAAGATGGAATCTCATTGTATTTTTGATTTGCATTTCTTTAATGGCAAATGATCGTGAGCATTTCCTCATGTATCTGTTAGCTACCTGAATGCCTTCTTTAGTGAAGTGCCTGTTCATATCCTTTGCCCATTTTTTAATTGGGTTATTTGTCTTTTTGCAGTTGAGCTTTTGCAGTATCATGTAGATCTTAGAGATCAGCTGCTGATAGGAAATGTCATAGCTAAAAACTTTTTCCGAGTCTGTAGGTAATCTTTTTACTCTTTTGGTGAAGTCTTTGGATGAGCATAGGTGTTTGATTTTTAGGAGCGTCCAGGTATCTAGTTTCTCTTCGGCATTGCAAGTAATGTTTTGTAAATGTTTATGCCATGTATTGGGCTCCTAGCATTGTCCCTATTTTTTCTTCCATGGTCTTCATCGTTTTAGGTTTTATATTTAGGTCTTTGATTCATTTTGATTTCATTCTTGTGCCTGGTGTGAGGTATGGGTCTTGTTTCATTTTTTTGCAGATGGATATCCAGTTGTGCCACCATCATTTGTTGAAGAGACAGTCTTTTCCCCATTTAACTGACTTTGGGCCTTTGTCAAATATCAGCTGCTCATATGTGGTTGGATTTATGTCTGGATTCTCAATTCTGTTCCATTGGTCTATGTATATGTTTTTGGACCAGTAAAAAAAAAAAAAAAATTTTTTTTTACTAGGCTATTTTGACTACTGTGGTGGTATAATAGGTTCTAAAATCAGGTAGAGTGAGGCCTCCCACTTTGTTCTTCTCTTTCACTAAAGCTTTACTTATCTGGGGGCTCTTTCCATTCCATATGAATTTGGTGATTTGTTTCTCCATCTCATTAAAAAATGTCATTGGAATTTGGATTGGAATTACATTAAATCTGTAGATAGCTTTTGGTAGAGTAGACATTTTTACAATGTTAAGTCTTCCTATCCATAAGCAAGGTATGTTTTTCCACTTATGTAGGTCTCCTTTGGTTTCTTGCAGTAGTGTCTTATACTTTTCTTTGTATAGGTCTTTTACGTCTCTGGTTTATTCCTAAGTATCTTATCTTCTTGTGGGCTACTGTAAATGTTATTGATTTGGCGATTTCTTCTTCGATGTTCTTTTTGTTATTGTAGAGAAATCCAACTGATTTTTGTATATTAATCTTGTACCCTCCTACTCTGCTGAACTCTTCTATTAGTTTCAGTAGTTTTCTTACGTATTCTTAGGGTTTTCTGTGTATAAGATCACGTCATCTGCAAATAGAGATACTTTTTCTTCTTCCTTACCGATCTGGATGCCCTTTATTTCTTTATCTAGCCTAATTGCTCTGGCTAGGACTTCCAGCACAATTTTGAATAAGCATGGTGATAAAGAGCATCCTTGTCTGGTTCCGGATCTCTGGGGGAATGCTTTCAGACTCTCTCTATTGAGGATGATGTTGGCGGTTGGCTTTGTACAGATGCCCATTATTATGTTGAGGAATTTTCCTTCTATTCTTATTTTGCTGAGAGTTTTTATGATGAATGGATGTTGAACTTTGTCAAATACCTTTTCTGCATCAATTTATAAGAGCATGTGGTTCTTTTGTTTTATTTATGTGGTGGATTACATTAATTGTTTTTCTAATGTTGAACCATCCCTGCATACCTGGTATGAATCCCACTTGGTCATGGTGAATTATTTTTTTGATATGTTGTTGAATTCTATTGGCTAGAATTTTGTTGAGGATTTTTGCATCTAAGTTCATGAGGGATATAGGTCTGTAATTTTCTTTGTGGTGTCTTTACCAGGTTTTGGTATCAGGGATATGGTGGCTTCATAGAATAAGTTTGGGAATATTCCTTCCTTTTCTATGCTCTGAAATACCTTTAGTAGTAGTGGTGTTAACTCTTCTCTGAAAGTACGGAAGAACTCTGCAGTGAAGGCATCCAGGCCAGGGCTTTTTTTGTTGTTGTTGGGAATTTTTTAAATTACCTTTTCAGTCTCTTTTTTTGTTATGGGTTTGTTTAGTTGTTCTACCTCTGTTTGTGTTAGTTTAGGTAGGTAGTGTGTTTCTCGAGATTCATCCATTTCTTTTAGGTTTTCAAATTTGTTAGAGTACAATTTTTTGTCGTAATCTGATATGATTCTTTTAATTGCTGTTGGGTCTGTTTTAATATCGCCCTTCTCATTTCTTATTCAGGTTATTTGCTCTCTCTCCTGTTTTTCTTTTGTCAGTTTGGCTAGTGGTTTGTCAATTTTGTTGATTTTTTCAAAAAACCAGCTTCTGGTCTTGTTAATTCTTTCAATTGTTTTTCTGTTTTCTATTTCATTTAGTTCAGCTCTAATTTTTATTATTTGTTTTCTTCTGGTGCCCATGGGTTTCTTTTGTTGCTCTCTTTCTATTTGTTCAAGTTGTGGGGATATTTCTTTGATTTTGGTCCTTTCTTCTTTTTGGATGTGTGCATTTATAGATATAAATTGGCCTCTGAACACCACTTTTGCTGTGTCCCAAAGGTTCTGATAGGAAGTGTTTTCATTCTGATTGGATTCTGTGAATTTCTTTATTCCATCCTTCACATCTTCTATGACCCAGTCTTTTTTGGGTATTGTTCAGTTTCAAAGTGTATGATATCTTTTCCTTGCTTTTTCTATTATTGATTTCTACTTTGATGGCCTTATGGTCAGAGAAGATGCTTTGTAATATTTCAGTGTTTTGGATCCTGCTAAGTCTTGCTTTATGATCTAATATGTGGTCTATTCTAGAGAATGTTCCATGTGAACTAGAAAAGAAAATATACTTGGCTCTTGTTAGGTGGAGTGTTCTGTATATGTCTATGAGGTCAACTTGGTTGTGGCATTTAGATCTGTGGTGTCTTTACTGAGCTTCTTTCTGAATGTTCTGTCCTTTACCGAAAGTGGTGTGTTGAAGTCTTCTACTATAATTATGGTGCTACCTCACTTTTCAATGCTGTTAGAGTTTGTTTTATATATCTTGCAGCCGTGTCATTGGGTGCATAAATATTTAATATGGCTATATCCTCCTGGTATATTGTCCCTTTAATCAATATATAGTGTCCTTCCTTATCCTTTGTGGTAGATTTAACTTTGAAGTCTATTTTGTCAGAAAGTAATATTGCCACTCCTGCTCTTTTTTGATTGTTGTTTGCTTGATATAATTTTTTCCACCCTTAGAGTTTTAGTTTGTTTGTATCTCTAAGTCTAAGATGTGTCTCTTGTAGGCAGCGTATGGATGGATCATGGTTTTTAATCTATTCTGCCACCGTCTGTCTCTTTATTAGTGCATTTAGTCCGGTTACATTCAGCGTAATTATGGATAGGTATGAGTTTTTTTTTTTTTTTTTATGAGTTTAGTGCTGTCATTTTCATGTCTTTTTTGAGTGTTGACAGTTTCTTTTTCCCACTTAATTTTTTCTGCTGAATAGTTTATATATTGTCTTTTCCTCTTACTTGTTGTTGTTGATTTTGTTTCTGCTGAGTATTTATTTCTTGTATTTTATTTTGATGAGTAGGATTGTTAGTCTCCTTTGTGGTTACCTTAATATTTTCCCCTATTTTTCTAAGTTTAAACCTAACTTTTATTTCTTTATATTGCCTTCTCTTCCTCTCTGTAGGAAAGATCTATGGCTACATTTCTTAGTCTCTCTTTATTTTTTTAGTGTTGTCTTCTTTTACATAATGACATCGCTGTTTCCCTGTTTTGAGCATTTTTTTATCTTGATTTATTTTTGTGGTTTCTCTATCTGGGTTGACATCTGATTGCTCTGTCCAGTGTTCCAGTCTTGGGTTGATATCTGATATTTTTGATTTTCTAACCAGAGAACTCCCTTTAGTATTTCTTGTAGTTTTGGTTTGGATTTTACGAATTCCCTAAACTTCTGTTCATCTGGTAATGTCCTAATTTCAATTCCTTCATATTTGAGAGACAGTTTTGCTGGATATATGATTCTTAGCTGGCATTTTTTTTCCTCCAATGCTTTATATAAGTCATCCCATTGCCTTCTTGTCTGCATGGTTTCTGCTGAGTAGTCCAAGATTATTCTTATTGACTCTCCTCTGTAGGTGGCTTTTCGTTTATCACTAGCTGGAATAAAAATTCTTTACCTTTGGTTTTGGCAAGTTTGATTACCACATGTCTTGGTGATTTTCTTTTAAGGTCTACCTTATGTGGAGTCCGATGAGCATCTTGGATAGATATCATCTCATCTTTCACATCAGGGAAGTTTTCTGCCAACAAATCTTCAACAGTTCTCTCTGTAGTTTTCATTATCCCTCACTGTTCTGGTACAGGAATCACTCATAGGTTATTTCTCTTCATAGAGTCCCCCATGATTCTTAGGGTTTCTTCATTTTTTTTAATTCTTTTATCTGATTTTTCTTCTAATATACTGATGCCAAGTGATTTATCTTCAACCTCACCAATTCTTCCTTCCACTTGCTCAATTCTGTTCCTCTGACTTTCTATTGAGTTGTCTAATTCTGTAATTTTATTGTTAATCTTCTGAATTTGATTGCTGTCTCTCTATGGATTTTTGCAGCTTATTAAATTTTTCATTATGTTCTTGAATAATCTTTAAATTTCTCCAACGGCTTTATCTGTGCTTTCCTTGGGTTGTTCTGCGTATTGCTTGATCTTCTTCCTGATCTCGTTCCTGATGTCTTGAAGAGTTCTGTATAGTAATCTTTTGTATTCTGCATCCGGTAATTCCAGGAAGTTACCTTCATCCAGAAGATCTCTTGAGTCTGTTTTGAGAGCTTGTTGAAGTGATCATGGTCTGCTTCATTATGTTATTTGATATTGACTGTGGCCTCCGAACCATCTGTCAGTTATTGTATTAGTATATTTTATGTTTGCTTACTGTATCCTAGCTTCTTTCTTTGTTTTGTTTTGATATGCCTAAATAGGCTGCTTGAGTGAGCTAGCTCGATTATTTTAACCTTTGAAACTCTAACATCCTGTCACCAGGTGGCTAGAGCTGTTATCAGGTATATCAGCCTAGGAATCCATCTACTTTCCTTGTATGGATTCAGCTCAGGTGTCCAGGTTGTTGGTCATCAAGTGTGTGGTACAGGCTCTGTCCTACAGTCTTAGAGGGGCAGGGATGTTTGGTGTAGGTACAGGTACCTGGTTGCAGCAAGGAGTCACTCTCTGAACAAGGCAAGGGGCTAACAATCATCCCCTGAGTGTCTGTGAGGAAAGCGTATCCATTTTCCCTACAGTGCACAGCTAGACCATGTCCACCAAATGTTTTTGGTTGTAAGGACTGGGAGGTACTAGTTATCCTTGGACTCCTGGCGTGGGCGGCTGGGTGACATGAGTGGAGCCTTAGGCCCACTCCTTAGGCCTCTGATGTGGGTAGGTGAGGACTCTGTTTAATAGGCAAAGCAGTGTCAAACATCAAACACCCACCTCTCCACCACTCAGCTGAAATAGTTGCAGTCTGCCAACAAGAGCCTTTTCTTCTGAAATAGGCCCACACAGGTCCATGCAGGGGGGAAAGGTATTCAAAGTCCATGGACTGTTTATGCCTGGACAGGAGCAGCTTCTGTCCTGAGCTCCCCAGGTTAGAGGAGTTGGCAGATTATATTTTCCCACAGTTGTGAATTTATTCCTTCTCCAAGACTGGGAGAATAGCTCAGGATGCTCGGCAGGACTTATCTCAGGCCCAGGGAAATCGACAGCCAGTGAAGGTGGCTTGGGGATGGGGGTGCAGTAAAATGTATGCAAGTACTTAGCTTTTGCCGAGAGCACCGTTCTTCTCTAGTTCCGGAGGTGTGAGTAGGCTGTGTGGCTGGCTGTTTCTCCCTGAGGAAACTGTGGCCAAATGCTACCACCAGTCCACCGCAACCGCTCCCGGGAATGGTGCCTGAGGATTCCTGGTGATTCAGGTTCGGCAACTCCTCTCTGCTTCTGAACTGTCTCTCCCTCCCCCTGCTGATCAGTCTATTTTCTAACTTTGCCTTTGATGTTCAGGGCTCCTAGTTTGTCAAAAATATAATCGCTTCACTTGTTTTTTCAGGTCTTTGTTGTAATAGGGATCGCTGGAAGTGTCTGATTACTCTGCCACCTTGGTCCTGCCTTTCTTTTAAATTTTTACTTACTTAATCTCTCGAGACATGTGCTAAGGTTGCCTATATTGTGAATTTGTCAATTTATCCTCATAATTCTCTTTATTTTTATTTTATATATTTGAAGTTATGGGTTTGGGTTTATTAGGTGCACGAAAATTTAGAATTGTTATGTTTTCCTAGTCATTTACTCTTTTAATTTTTAAGTGTTTACCTTGTTTAATATCTTGTAATGTTTTGGGGATTTTTTAATTTTTCTACAACTTTTTTTGGTAGGTATTTGCATGTTATATATATTTTTTCATCCCTTTAATTTCAAATTCTTAAGTCCTCAGTTTTAGTTCCTTGTAAATTGTAAAGGCATATGGCTGGATTTTTTTAATTTTTTCTTTCTTTCATTTTCTCAATCTGATAATCTCTGTGTTTTAATTGGTATTGTTGTTACGTGCTGTTGAGCTGGTTTTGACTCATAGCAACTGTACATACAACAGAACAAAACACTGCCCAGGCCTATGCCAGCCTCACAATCATTGGTATATTGTTTTTTGAGCCCATTGTTACAGTATTGTGTCAATCTATCTTGTTGAGGGTCCTCCTTTTTTTCACTTACCCTCTACTTTACCAAGCATGATGTTCTTCTCTAGGCACTGGTCTGTCCTGATAACATGTCCAAAATACACGAGAAGAAGTCTTGCCATCCTTGCTTTTAAGGAGCATTCTGGCTGCACTTCTTCCAAGACAGATTTGTTCCTTCTTCTGGCAGTCCATGGTATATTCAATATTCTTCACCAGTACCACACTTCGAATGTATCAATTCTTCTTCCGTCTTTCTTATTCATTGTTCAGCTTTTGCAGGCAATTGAAAATACCATGACTTGGATCAGACACACCTTAGTCCTCAAGGTGATACCTTTGCTTTTTAACATTTTAAAGAGGTGTTTTGCAGTGGATTTGCCCAATCTGTGTTTTAAAAGGCAGGTTCAGTTACAATGATTTCACTTCCTGATATATTTCCATAATCTTTTTGTTTGTGAGGGTTATTTCTATTTATTCTGATTTTCTCTTCTTTATTTTTTAACTTCCTATTGGATTGATAAAGTGTTTTCTTTTATTCCCCTTAACTGATTTAGAAGTTAAAAATTCAATTTCTTTTATTCTTTTAGTGGTTTACTTTCAAATTTTAACATTTACTACTGAGACTGTGCTATCTTCCCCCTCCTTTAGAATGTAACAAAGTCTTTCCTTGTTGTTGTCAGTTGCTCTCAAGTCAGCTCCAACTCATGACAACCTATGTACAACAGAACAAGACATTGCCTGGTCCACACCGTATCAGACACTATTGTGTTGTGACCTATAGAGTTTCCATTGGCTAGCTGTCGGAAGTAGATTGCCAAGTCTTTTTTCCTAGTCTCTCTTAGTCTGGAAGCTCCATTGAAAACTGCCTTCCATGGGTAACCCCGCTGGTATTTGAAATACTGGTGTTATAGCTTCCAACACTGTAGTAACAAGAAAGCTGGTACAGTATGACAAAACTGACAGACTTGTGGTAGGTAAAGGCTTTAGATGGCCTTAACTCCAATTCTCCTCTACCCATTTGCTGTTGTTTTATATCTTCCCTAAAATAGTAATTATTACTTTTGTTTGTTTTTAAATTCCCATGAGTCATCACTATTATTTTGCATAAGTTTATATTTATATATAGTTGATGCTTTTTTAAATTTATTCACTTCCTTCCAAGTTTCTGTTCTTTCTCATATCTCGTTCTTTCCTTCTAAAAGAACATGTAAAATTCCTTTCAGTTGGAGTCTGACAGACAAGTATTTGTCTAATATATTTTTATTTCATCCTTATTCTTGAGTGATAGTGTAGTTGCACAGAGAATTCCCAGTATAGTTATTTTCTATAAGCACTTTAATGTTATTGTTGCATTTGTTTTGTGGCTCCTATTGTCGCTATTAAGAAATCTGTTGACACTCCAATTGTAGGTAATTGTCCTTTGTAGGTAATCCCTGTTTTCTCTCTTCTTTCTGATTTCACATAATTTTCTTTTTTGCATTTGTTCTTCAGAGTTTTCATCAGTATATGTTTATCTTGATTCAACAGTATTTGTATTTATCCTATTTCAGTCTCATTTTACCTCCTGAATATAAGTATTCATATTTTCCATCAATTCTGGAAAGTTCTCACTTTAAATATTGTCTCTCTATTCTTCCACTTTATTTTCTATTTCCTATTACATATATGTTGGACCTTCTTATTGTATTCTCTAAGTT